>NC_087095.1:11563000-11873600 GCF_963855985.1 Ostrinia nubilalis | reverse complement strand
TTGCAGGTTGCAAGCAGCTGCCGGCAACAAACTGACAGAGATGAAAGAGAAGTCTGCCTTAGGAATGCAGTATGCTGTGCATCACCACACGTTCATAGACTTGGACGTCGATATCGCTGCCTCGTACATTATTGTGCCGCAAACGGGAAAGTATAAAGGGTATGTATGTCTACACTTGAACTTTACTACATAGATCAGATTCATAAATAAAATTTCTCAATTAAGTTTTCAAAATCCGGCTCGAAGGACCATCGACAAAAACCAACGTATAATTAAAAATTAAAACAAAATTTTTACAGAATGAAATCACACAAGCGCTGTGCGAAATAAATTACATTTCGCGCCGTTTATTGGCATTAAATTGTACTATAAATTAATATTTTATGGCAAAATAGGACGCAGAAGCTTAGGCAATATTCGATATGAATGTTGGTTTCGATACTTTATCATTAGACGGCTATAGTATTTAAACCTTTTATGATTGTTCTTTATGCAGTGACGAGGCGTGTGTAGTGGTGAAGCTCGGTGCTATAAGCGTGAAATCGGAGCCGCGAGCTCTTATTCATTACAAACTTGAACTCTACTACATAGATCAGATTCGTAAATAAAATTTCTCAACTAAGTTTTAAAAATCCGGCTCGAAGGACCACCGACAATAAAACCAACGTATTGACATTAAATTGTACCATAAATTAATATTTTATGGCAAAATAGACGCAGAAGTAAGCTCTACACTTGTTACAATTTTTTCAATATTCGATATGAATGTTGGTCTCGATACTTTATTATTAGACGGCTATAGTATTTACCCCGAACCTTTTATGATTGTTCTTTATGCAGTGACGAGGCGTGCGTAGTGGTGAAGCTCGGTGCTATAAGCGTGAAGTCGGAGCCGCGAGCTCAGGAGTTGGACGTGAGGAAGCTTTACAAGGAAGGACTGGCTGATGAGGACATCCTGAAGGCCATCACGCACCATAGTTATGACAAGATGGCGCTGGAGCTCACGGAAATGCAGGTAAGGAAAAACAGGTTGTCTATGGTCTTTGCTAAAACTCGTGCGGGCGACCGCATGCGTCTGTATCGAAAAATAGTGTGAGCAGCGTGTGATGGGTTTCCGGCGCCCCCATTTTTTTTAGATGCGGATAACTGTGAAAACACGAGTGTTTATGATTCAGTGTCTTTAGTTGTTTTTATGATATTTTTCTCCCGCAAACTACTAAGCTACCACAAAAAACAGCGAGCGAGAGAAACTGGCAAACATTGTTTACTTAATTTTAAAAAATGGTATTTTTGTATTTGTAATGGGTATAACGCGCCGTATAAGATCAAAGCAGATGTATTTTTTGTGTTGTCTAACTGTACGTTTACTTATAGATTGTAATAGCAACCTCGAAAGAAGACTGGCAGTCGGCCATAGTGTCAAACGAAGCCACGCCTCTCCACTTGCTGCAACCAACCAACTTAGTGATACAAATCCACAAGTGCCTCATCACAGACGACCCCCGTCTACCCAAGATTAAAGTGAGGGGTGAATTGCAGAAGATCGCTATCAGTGCTTCGGAGGACAGGTGAGTTAGTTATAATCTAGCTGCCATAAGTCCTTTGACACATTAATATGGCATTATGTGGACTTGATATTTGACTCTACAGGGTGGAAACGTTAAGTGATCTCACTCGATTATTTCTAAACTATACAAGATATCGAAAAACTGATTACTGATTCTGAAAGTGCTTCACAAGCTCTTTCAAACGGTACCAATAATAGGTTACAGAATAAACTGGATCCATCCGAAAATTCAATGTTTCCAGCTTCCATACATTTAGTACCGCCACAGTCATGGCACTCAAGTCTTGATAATATTAAAACAAATAAAGCCTAAAACAAATGTTTTCCGAGAATCATTTTAAATAAGAATGCTATTTACGACATAATTCTAAGTGTTTATTATTTAATAAAAAAAATTATACTTCCGATATTGTTTGGCTGGCATACATTTAGTATGGAGGCTGAAAACATTTAATTTTCGGATAGATCCAGTTAATTCTGTAACCTATTATTGGTACCATTGGATAGACCTCATAAAGCACTTTCAGGATCAGTAACTAGATTTTCGATATCTTGTATAGTTTAGAAATAATCGAATGAGATCACTTATCGTTTCCACCCTGTATACGATCCGACAGCTCTCGCTACGTGGGTCAACCAAGTACATTTTATGCGAATTCGGCTTACATGTAAATAGGGTAGTGGAATTATTAAATTAATAATAATTTAGAAAATCTAGTACGTCTAGTGGCAAGGCAGGTTTGCTGCTTGCTGCTCTATGGCTGATTAATTCTTTTGAGCGCGTCACTTTAAATAATAAAGAATGTATTTATCTATATGTTTTTTACAGGTTGTTAACACTATGCGAAATAATAGTAAGCATGCCCCTTCCAAACTCTGAGGAAGCCGTTGCACTAAAGGTAAATTAGCAACAATTTTCATATTTAACTTTTTTGTTCTGTTGTTTTTCATTTATTTAATTTTTATTCAAAGATATTTTGCGTCAAGTTTGCGTATACTATAAGTGGCAAAGTGATCGAAGCCCAGTATGTTTCGGTACCCGAAGTAACAGAGGATATAACTGGGGTAAATCCAGAATATAGATAGATTAATTAGTTGTGTTTAATTTAACACATGTAGCGCTTATAGTACGTATTATAAAATACAAATTAACCAAAATTTGATTTTTTGTAGTTAATTATGGTTCATAAAATTATCATTCATCGAATTGTGTAAATTATTTCATCGTCTGTCGTGTCATTTACAATTATGCGTAAACGAAGTAATTTCGAAAGAAGAGAAAATGTTATATTGTAAAGTTTTCGTTTAATAGACAGTTTGACACCATACCCCAATAATTCGAAACCACAACTTTTTTAAAAAGACGCTTCATTCTGTTCTTAAAAACTTAATTAATTTTAAATTACCTGTAAATTACGATTTTTGTTCGCATTGTAATTGAAAAAAGTAGTTTAATTGAGTTGACAAAATAGTGACGTCACTTGCTTGTAGTACCATACAAAATCTATGGGAGAGTTTCGTTTTGACAGATTTAAAAAGTACGTCAATTGATTGGTGGTGTCAACATGTCTATTATGAGTACTATCTTTTTGTGGCGTAGATTTTAGTTCCAGTTGTTAAATTCAAGTTAGATTAAGTAATAATTTTAGCAATAAAGTTTATTTGTATTATTATTATTTCTAGAATTATCGTTTTGTATCTCAAATAACAAGCCAGATGATTTAAATTACTATAATATTTTCAGCCAAGTGAATCAAAGGGATCTAGTCTATCGTTGTTGAGGTATTTGGACCCGGCGGAGAAACAAAAGCGCGATATCGCGCGCTCCAACCAAAGGGACCCCGAGGAACAATCGCTGCAGTTGACTGAAGTTGACGCTGTGTTTATTATGAAAGGTGTGTGTTATGTTACAGGAGTGCTTTTTTTTAATTTTGCAGACGGAAACTTTGTGGAAATGGGTATAAGGAGTAGTCAATTGACTTCTAAACAAAGCCACTAAAAATTGTACTTTACAGAATATCAAAAACTAACTGCTTTCAGGGCTATAAAAATGTTTTTAAAGCAATTTTATCTTGGAATTATTGGTGTCAAGTACCCAATTTAGTTTCCATTTTATAAAGGATTTTTCTTACAAAAATGTTTGGTGGAACTAATAGTTTAGCTAGACGCACAATAAGATCTTGGTGTGCCCTACATCATACAAAGATAGGTATTTTAAAGTGATCATTGAAACAATTTATTAATTCAATAAAAATCCTCCACAGAACTAGTTCTCAGCGTCAACCGAAAGACGCTTCACGCGACAAACGGATACGACAAATTCCTCGTATTCTCGCTCAACCAATTAAAGCTGACGGTCGTACAAAAGACGTTCAACCTGGACGCCACCGTTCGTCTGGGGGCTGTCAATATGCAGCACCACAGAGCTGGGTATAAAGTCATCAATATGATCGAAACGCCAGACGTCTTGACTGAGGATAAGGAAACTCCTAACAACCAGTATCTCTTCGCTGTCACTTATAGTAACGTAAGTAATGTTTAATCCATCATCGTTATTAAAATCTTCAGCTTTATAAACCTAGAGGAAAAAAGCGCCAAATTGAACTGCTGTAATCGTAGATAACGTCAGGTCGTTTAGACTCCACAGCAGGAGCACAATCGATCCTCTCTTATTTATCAGAGGCAGATGTCCTACACTCCGAACGAACGAACGAACGAACGATAGTAATTACATATTATAACGTAATGACGTTATTGTTTTTTGGGCGTCAACTGACGGAATTATTATTTCGTGGTTGTACAAAATTATCTTAATTTTTTTAACCGACTTCAACAAAAAGAGGAGGTTCTCAATTCGGTTGTTTCAAGTCTTTCAAGTTATCGTCATCGTTCTGTAAATTTTTGCACAAATACATTTTTATCCTCAAAATGTTTTCAGGTGGACAAGAAATGTCCAGAATTCAGAAGTATCTACGGATCAGTGGAACAGCTGATTGATATGGACTTCACTAACTTGAAAGTACTCCTTCATTTGCAAGGGTTGCAAGAGATTTTAGTGATTGTCAACGAGTATCAGGTAAAACCCGTCGCCTGTGATGCAAGAATAGTCTTTATGTGCTGGATTGGCAGGTTTAATTTATTTTTCATTATTTTAGACAAGGTTGCAAGCAATTCAAAGTACGGTCGACAGAACAGCAAATGCAGGACCTCTAGAAACTATTATGGAGGATGAAGAGTTCATAGCTGCGAAATCTAAAGGTAAGATATCGACCTTATCTGTAAAGATATAAGAACTACTATTTACAAATCCATATATTTAACTTTGAATTTTTTTCACAGTAAGCGTCACCAAACCTTCACGCCGCAAGCAAGTGGAAAGCATCCAACTGAAAGTGAACATTAAGATCGGAGCCATAGAGATCGGATTCGCAAACAACAAGCGGCCGCTGTCCGTGATCCAAGTGACGAGGGCCACCACAGGCTTGGTCATGAAGACTTCATATACCCAAGTAGACTGCGCTATTGGGTCCATCAAAGTCGAGGATTTGAATCCAGACACTATTCATAGGGAGGTAAGAGTCAAAGTTATACAAATGGTCTCACTAAACGCTCCAAATAAAATCTGTCAGTTTCATTCACGTCTACACGTACACAAAAATATTGGGTATAATTGACATTACCATCTTTTCTGCTGTCAGATAAAAAGCTTCAGCTTTTTTTTTCAGATACTAAAAGTAATCAGCGGAGACGTGATGAACGTTCAAATAGTAATGTACAACTTGGACCAGTACCCATCTGTGAGTGATGTGAACATATCGATAGACGCACAGATCAATTGTTTACGCATCATATTCCTCAACTGGTTCGTCAGTTCTATGCTGGTATGTACTATTTTATTTTTATATTCGATTATTATATGCAAGTATTCTACCACAATTTTATCTACGCTACTAATTGTTGCATAGTTGTCGTGTGTGACGATAATCTTGTGCGAAAACATCGTCTTAACGTCTGTATTGGCTGATGTCAGTGTTTTGTCTTGTTTTCGCATGTATGTGAATATGTTATGGTGACATGTTATTTTGTAAAATTCTACAAAAGCTGTTATTTCTTCCAGGAATTTCTAAACAACTTCCAAACGGCGCAACAAGCGATCATCGACGCGTCGTCTCAGGCGGCCGACGCGGCTCGCGCTAACGTCCAAAACGCTTATCAGAACTCCACCAAACTGGCATTGAAAGTCCGGTTGGCAGCGCCCATTATTATCGTCCCAGAGAACTCGCATAGCCTCAACGCTATGCTAGTGGATTTGGGTAGAATGAGCCTGAATAACAAGTTCGTCGACCTGCCTGTTGCTGTAAGTATGCATTAGTAGGAATAAGAGAGAAAATTAATGTTTTTAAGTGAAAATGTGTCTATAGAAATTTTAGAAAATATTATTTAGAAAATTTAATTACTTGAGCCTATAAGAATTGGTTAGTTAATCCCAACCGCGCTAGTTTTTCATATTAGTGTTCTGCAAAACTCATTCAGAATATTCCATTCGATACTCTCCGCTCTGTCTGTTTCAGTCATGTCATTTCATCGAAATCCTAAGCATACAGACGACAAGACCGTATTAAACAAAACTTGTATCTGTTGAATAATTTATTTTTATTTTGAAACGTCAGTTTCAGTTTGTTTTTTGACACATTTTGACTGTCTGCTTTCCCACAGGATGTCAGCAACAAAGTGACAGTAGACGAGCTGACCCTCGAGTTGGAAGACATGAAATTATCCTGCGTGCAACTCAACGAAGAATTAGCGATTCAGCAGGAGAGGAAACTCCTTCGGCCGACCAGTTTCAAGCTGTTTGTCAAGAGGAGTCTCTCCGCGTGGTACGAGACATTGCCTGATCTTGACATCTCGGGGCGTATGAAGACTATCGCTGTAAGTAGACTCCTATAGGACTTTTTTTATAGCTAATCAAACAAGAAAGGTTGATGCTACGACTCAAATCAAATACCACTACTTTTTCTCAGGACCAATTTCAAATTCTGAAACAAATTGTCATCTCCATATTAAATGATTAACTGAATGATGTTTTGATTTACGGTATGATAGGAAAAACTACAGTTCTACATTGTTATAGGACAAACAGGTTCTTTATTTCCTATTGGGTACAATATTGCTCAGATGACACATATTGGTTTTAATCTAAGTTGCAGGAGGATCATTACCTAGATTTCTATGGTATTTTTCTACCTAATTAATTTTGATTTATTATTTTCGATATTTCTAGATAACCGTAGGCCACAGCGACTACAAGAGTATAATGAAGATACTGAACCAGAATCTCCAAGAGGGCCAAACGAAATCAGAGGAGTCCAAACCCAAACAGGATGTGTCCAAAGTGGTCTCTAAGGCCACGGTTAAGAGCCAGACTAGCAAAGTGCAGACGAAGTCCACGGTTGCCGTGGTGACGTCCAAAGATGCGAAGAAACCAAGGACTACTATCAAGTTCTCGTTCACAATGGATAGCTTCGTTATTGACTTGATGAATACCATTAGCGTGAGTACGATTTCAATTCAATACTGATATAACTGTAATATTATTTCTTTACAGCAAAGTCTATTCCCTTTTTGTTAGATTATACAGAATTAATCGATTTGGAACTGATCTTAGATGTTGCCTGCATCAGGACCTGTGCTTTTTAAAACAAACGCGTAAAACTGAATTCAAACTCGAGTATAAGTTTAATTTGAATATTTAGTTTGACCAATCTCAAGTTTGAATATATGCATACTGTATCTTCGTTTTAGAACGGTCGTTTTCAAACATGTTGCCTTTTGTTATTACACGTTCACATAAGTTTTAACATATTTTAATTCTAACCCATAGTCCGAAGACGCCATGTTCTCGAAGGACATAGAACTGGCGAGGTTCTGCCTCGCGCTCCTGTCGGTCAAAGGAAGGATGTTCTCCGACAACTCCATGCACACATCTGTGTTGCTGGTTGACTGCACGCTCGACGACACTAGGCCGGGAAGAGGCGCTAAGATTACAAGGTAATGTAATACCTCAGCTGATCCGGGGAACGCGGGTTTGAATCCCGCCGCCGTTCGACTATTGTGATGAGCCCACTCGTGACACAAGCATATTTAGCTTAGTACGAGGTCCTAACGGGACTATTAGTAATTTGTGCAATACAAATTTCTAATATTATTCTTTTTTAAGAATTAAAAACTCTAAGCTGGTCGAAGTCAATCGAAGTAGTTAATAGGGTAGATACGCATGTCGCTTCGCTTCGAGCAACCTCTGTTTGTAAAAAAACTAACTTCGGTACTTCGTCGTAGATATTGATGTCATCTACGTCAATGAATTATGCGTTTTATGCCCACGATATTCAAACTTAATTTGCTTTACGCTAATATTTGTACTAGGTACTAATAGAGCAGTGCTCTGACAAAGAAAATACTTTCATTTATTAGGTATCTCGAGAGACGAAGGGAGAGGACTGAATCAAGATCCGAATACGCGATGGACGAAACTCGGGGCGCCATTATGGAAGCGCACGACAAGATACGCAGCATGATCGACATCACCTACACCATGAAGAACTCGGATACTTTTAGTGAGTGATTCAAAAATTACATCTTCAACTACAGACTACCTAACTTCCCGATTATTAAATTTAACAATTATACGCATGGTTCCGGCAGAATAGAATAGGACCACCCCCACTCTTTCGTGTCGTAATAAATATGCAAACATCAACCCTCCCTAATCCGTCTAGCCAGGGTGGCGAGTGTAGACCAAATCTTCTATTTGCCTCTTGTTAAATTAGAGAGGGCGTGCTCCTGCAATGATGATGATGATGCGTTGTGTTATGACTGTTATAAAAACGGTTTAGGTTTGAGTTTTCTGTTTTCAATTAAACATTTGACTCTCAAAAAAGATCTGTTTAAAACGTGCCACTTATAACCGGCTTTGATAAGAAATCATTCAATTTACAGTCGACATGAGAATCTTCAGTTTCAACCTGATCCTCGCGATGGACTTCCTCAACAAAATTATGGAGTTCCTGACAGTCGGATTGGCGGCCGACGCGCCCGCCGCTGGGAAGCCTAAGGAAGACCTGAAGGTGGTCAAGTCGGTCACTGACAAGTCTGGCGAAGGCATGTCTGTAAGTAAAGTTGCGCGGGAATAATTTTCTTTTGGCGCTCAGCATTATATTCGTGTGTGCGAGTATAAATAGCACTAAATATGTCAAAATGTAATTTAAGTGTCGCGTGAAGCAGATAAAAGTTGTTTTATAAGATTTTTTTAGTTGTTTTTAAGATAGGAGGTATTTCACTTTTACTGATAAAGTCTCTTATGAGTGTACACTTTTCTTGTGATATTTTTCGTCTACATACTTTTCCATACCATAAAATGGAGCAGCTAAATAGCTATGGTTCTCAAAACTATTCTATTCGCTATTATAAAAACCTTTCAGTACCTGAAACTTTTTTGGTAAATTTTAGTTTAGTAGTCATAGCAGGCCTGTTCATCTCCGCGAGTTTACATCGAAAACAAAACACGCACGATGGCCCACCTACAGGATACTATTCGACAAGGCCTCACATACGAGCGAACATTGACTCACGCACGCGTATTCTTGTGTATGATGGAAGAAAATAAAGAAAATGGTGTACTAAATACTGTGCAGTATTTAACTGCCTAATAATAATAAAAACACAGAATGTATTTTTAAGTTGCCTCAAGACACTGAGAGGTAAATAAGTAGTTAATATTATTCATGATATTTCATGCTAAATCATGTATTTCCTCCGTCATTTTTCGCAGTTTGACACCTCACGTCACTTCATTTTACCGAAGTCAGCCCTATAGCTTCGGCGCAGTGCCGATCACTGACGTTTGTCAACAAAATGGTGCTTGACTCTTGAGACAGGCTAAATTACACCATATTGTTAATGACATTGAGCATACATTTTTTTAAATACCTTCGCGAAGTAAAACTTCTGTACGTAGTACTTATTATTATTCTGTGGTCATAGATATAAACATTACCCATGGAGAGAGACTTCATACATATATTTATCTCTGTAAACAGAAAAAGAAATTGTCGGTGGTATCGGCGCCGTCATTGGAACAGCCGCAGAAGACGTCGATGATGACAGTCAACGTCAAGATAGAACAGCCGGACATCATTCTTGTTGAGTCGCTGGAGCAGAAGAAGTGCGACGCTCTTGTATTGAATGTAAGTTTTTATCATTTTCTGCTGTGAGAATTGTAAGTGATAAATTCCAATGAGATTGAATCGAATGTATTTAGATCAGTTGAGAAAGTGCCTCCAGGCAGAAACCTGAGCTAATAAGTCAGTTCTGTTAATTGTTAAATAATTAACCGGTTGCAATTTCAGCAGCGAAATTAATCGTACATACAAATGACTTCATGCTCAGATCATTAGCAACATGGTAGAATGAACGCAGAGATTTATTTATTTATTTATTTGGTTCACCAATACATTGTTACACTAATAAATTTTAGTTTATCAAATACAATTATTAGGACTAAGTGTACAACTATAAGTAGGTAAACACCACATGCATTTGTGATGATGATGATGATCCATCCGACCGATTTCGGCCATGGCGACCACTCCCGACTCCTAGCTGTCTTGGCGGTGCTGGTGTGCCCGAAGATGGCTTACGTAGCCGATCTTCGCGGAAAACCACCTCGCACATTGAGGGCATCTGAGCAGAGATTTGTATTGTTATAGTTTCGTTATCATGATTTCGTATGGTACCGGCGTCAATGCTAAAAAATTTAAACAACTTTAATAAACCGTCTTATTTCATATCAGATCCATTTTAATTGGCCCCCTATAAAATATCATATTATTCCCACACAGATGGAAGCCCGCTTCAAGTTGCGTACCACAGAAGAACGCATGGTAGCCGACGGCGGTATATCCGGGCTACAGATGGTAGTGCGAACACTCGGCGCTCCCGAGGGCAATGCACCTCGCTATCTCCTCGCGCCAGCTAACCTCTCGCTGGCGCTATCACAGCCGCCTGGTAGCGGCATGCACGCGGATATATCCGTGTCTGACATCAAGCTTACTGTGTCGCCTGGTGAGTAGACTAGCTATTAGATAAGCTTCAAGTTGCATACCATAGAGGAGTGCATGGTAGCCGACGAGTTACAGATGGTGGTTCGAACCCTCGGCTCTCCCGAAGGCTACATAAACATAAGTCGTCTGATGACAGTATAGCTAGGACGCAAAAACAAAATCAACTTTGCGGTTGGAAGTTACTGAATCCCATATTCCCCAACTGCAAATGCAAGTTTGTGATTGATGGCTATTGGCTACTAATGAACGATCTAATACCGATACTATTTGGCTACTAGACTGTCAAGTTGGTGCTTAGTTTATCACTAGCCATTTTTCCACTTGCTTGCGTTCTAAAAGACTAAAACACAATTTATTTTCACAATCCAGACATAATAGCGCTCCTCAACCGCGTGCTAGCAACGATAACAAGCAGCGACGAGAATGAAACTGAACAGGAACAGAAGGCGATATACTACAAGGACCTGTGGAACATGCAGCCCTTCAGAGCCAACTCGTATTGGTTCCTCAAGACTGGTGAGTATCAATGTTGTCATTATTAAAGCCCCAATACAGTACTCGAGAATTTGATCGACGTTAATTTGAATACAAAAGCACGGTAATACTATCATACAGTATTGTAACTTCATATAAACGAACGAAACGCAAGCTTTCCTTCGAAATTTAAATCTCGGTATGCGCTCGACATGCAAAAGTCGGGGGTGTCGCATATGTGACATAGTAATAAACGGACAATGTGTTGTTTTTTAAACAGTAAGCGCTCTTTTTTAATAAAAATAATTACAAGTACCTATTTATACAGGGTGTTAGGTAAATGGGTTTATAAGCCGACACTAAATGGGTTTATAATCAAGCATTTTGTACGCCTCAGTCGAGGCGCATACACGCTAATTTACGGTCGCAAATTTATAAAATTTGTTACTAAATCTTAACACAAATATATTTTTTTAATTAAACCTACTAATCACAAAACAACATTCCTTTTTATCCTATTTCATTCACAAAGTATTGTTTGTTAAAATAAAATAAAAAATTACAATCACAAAATACATTTACAAAATTTGATAAAAATTCTAAGTAGGCAGATGTAATGAAAATAGGGTCTGCAGGTGGGCAGCCCTATCGCATGTTGTCATACGGTGACGTTCCGCGCGGCTGTTGACATTTATTTAAAAAATATGGCCGGAATACTTTATAGATAGATAGTATTACCGTGACAATAGTGTCGATTTTCACTTGATATGCATAAAACAATATCGTGCAACCTAGCGAGTGGTGGATTAGGGCCTTTTATTCTTGCAAATGTTCTCGAGGGCTTCGTCGAAACGTCAAGACGAGTAGTAAATGGTTTAGATGTACTTTTTATGAACTGTCAAAACCCGACGTCCCAAAGATTTTGTATGGCAAAGAGGATTATGAATTCACCAGTTTGCGAACTATTTATTGATTTAAAAGCTACTTAAAATCGACTTAAACCGCAAATTAAAAACTAACTTGATTTCAGACCTCGATTGAATTAGTCGTGTTTTGTTTAATTATGTCAATGAACTGTGCAATTAATTAAACATTTGCCTTTTTTTACAAGACGAGGCTGAAGAAGCGATCAACCTCGAAGCAGCATCAACAGACAACTCTGAAGAGCCGGCAGTGCCAACCGGCGAGATATGCCTTCTGTCCAGTCCGTCCATCGTGGTGTCGTTAGAAATGGACATCGGTACCGAGACCATTCCTGTCCTAGTCATGCAGGCGTCGCTCACTGGACAACTCAAGGATTGGAGCTCTGATGTAAGTGGAACCTTAGATGTGATATATCGGTGAAGAAACCATAGGTTGAAAATAGCAGAAAACGACTGAAGCTACGTAGTAACAGTTCTCACTGGGTTTCGATAGGCTTCCTTTTATATGTGTCCTGTCTATTGCTGAGGATCATCTTCACCTCTTGCGGTCTATAACCGTCACTACTTGGCACAAGGCTGCTCAACCTTTTGAAGAGTCGGGCCAAACGGTGGATTCAGTTGTTAACGACGGGCCACTTACATTTCCTATTTCAGTTACTCTCAGAACTTACTCTCTCCGCGGGCCTGAGAGTAACTGAAGGGGTTGAGCAGCCTTGACCTAGCAGAACTTTTAGAAATTTTTAGGGTTCAATAATAAGTCTCAAAATGTCAGCCGGTCTTGTGGCCTTCTTAATGGCTTTTGATCTAGCCAAATACGAGTAGCTTCACCTAAAATATGACCTCGGATTCTTCTGATTAAATTCGTGGAAAGTTCCAAGACACTTAGCTATCCCCCGGGACTAGTCAACCTTTACTGGTTGTTTTTCATTGGAAACCAAACTAAATCCTGTCTATACAGGTGGGATTTGTCCGGTAAAACATGCTTCCATTAGTATGTAAACGAGAATGTTTATCTTGTTGTGTCCAGTTCTACATGGAATCCACGTGGGCGATGCAAGTTTCGTACTACAACATAGGGCGCGCGGTGTGGGAGCCGCTGATTGAGCCAGTGGAGGTGTTGAAAGACTACCAGTACAAGCACGTGCCTTGGGAACTGAAGATGGAGGTACGTTTAGTAGCTTATATGTCACCGCAGAAATACATGAATGGTTTTGGGACTTTTGGAGTCGATTTTTCAAGTGAAAAAGTATGTTTAGAAAAACTTCTGATTTATGCTGCAGACTCTAAGGCGGTTATCACACTGCGCCGTGATTGATTTTCATATAAAAAATTACGCGCGCGGACGCGTTGTCAGAGTGAAGTGCCGCGCGTGTTTTCTATACAAACTGAGGTACTTGCATACAATTATTAAATCTGTCGCCCCGCGCTCCGCGGCGGAGCGCGGCGCAGTGTCATAACCGCCTAACGATTCTGACGAATGTTACGACGATGTGACTTGTGTTATCTAAAAGCAGTGATAATTTATGAGTTAAGGTTTGTGCACATTGCGACGTAGCGTATGGGCGTGACCCGTACGTACATTAATTAACGTACATTTTATATTTCTCATTAGACCACTACGTTGATAAAACCTTGAAAAAAGCTTGATATACTAGTACATTTATGTACCTGCGTACTTCTACTTCATGGGTTTATGTAACATTTGCAGGATAGAAAAGTTTTTTACCATATTTTTTACAACCACGATGTTGGCTTTTAAATCCCAAGTTACTTTAACAGGTAGTGATGCGCACCCAAGAGAACGTGGTATCGATTGACACTACGGACGAGGCGGCCAATATCCAGGCTGTCGCGTTACGCCAAGCCAACAAGACCATCACTATATCCAGCAGCGAACCGCTCGAGATAACCATCACTAGGAGCGGGATGGAGGTAATTTACATATCGTTTTAGCGCTCACCAGTTAGCGCCACTGTAGAGTAAGGTCCTGTCACTTGCTAAAGCCTGGTCCGTGAGCACGTAGAATTTTGTCCAATGACCCCAAGCTACCCATCCTTATCGCTCGCGCGTAATTATGTTGCTGTCGCGCTCGCACACTCACTGCAGGCGCCCGTCGCACAGTCGCGACAGCAATATAATTACGCGCGAGCGATAAGGATGGGTAGCTTGGGGTCATTGGACAAAATTCTACGTGCTCACGGACCAGGCTTTAGTAGCGAAGACAGTGGCGCCAACTTGTGAGCGCTAAAGTGGTAGGAGGACTATCGCATTTGCACTCATCAAGATGGCGCCACTGTAGAGTAAGGTCCTGTCAATCGCCAGGGGTGCCAACTGTTAAGTATAAAAACGATAGCCCTCATTATCCTATTGCAGTAATATTTTGTCTTTGTTTTGTTTATTATTTTACTATAAATTGTGTTCTGCACTCACTGAGTACACAGTTCTTTGACGCGGAAGCTATTGGCTTGCATCTCACCCGATGAAAAGTGATCATGCCGAAGCTGAAAGTGACGATTCCGATTGAAGGGAATCGTCAACCACAGAGAACCTGGCTATCTTCCTCTAAATACGATTAAAATTAATTTATTCTCATTAAGATACTGAAGTATGGTAAAAGTAATGTTTCAAAGTAAACATATTAGCTTTGGATCATTAAGATTGAAATAACATTATACATTTTGTTTCGCAGGTGCTGACACAGTTAGGAAACTCATTCTCGGCCGCTATAGCCGAAACTGACACAGCCTCGGTGTCTAAATCGAAAGTCGACGTATGTATAACATGATTCTATTTTCCATATATTGATTTTTAGTATTAATAAACTGAACTTCACATTTGATTAATTTTTAGGGTTCCCACTCTAAATATTTCGGAGCTCCGTACGTTCTACACAACTGCACGGGACTTACTGCCAAGCTGATGCTGCAAGACAACCATGATTTCTCCGTGTTCCTCACAGATGAATACGTTGCTTCAGACTACAGGTATACAGCGTATCTGTTAAAAGCTTGTTAATTCAATAAGAATATAACAATTGAATTTTGAAAATGTCATAATTATGTTTAATTTTACAGGGAAGTGGTATTAGAACCAAACGCATGCGTGCCACTGCAGTTGAAACATGGCGGACTCAATTTGATGAAACTAAACGAACCTCCACCGCCGCTTAAATTAAATGTTAAGGTAAGCAACATCTCATTTTTCTGTTAACTAATATGTTTAGTGACAATTATTATTGTCTTTTTGTTAGTGTCTTTTTCCTGTGATGCGAATTTCTGAACGCGTGCGCATCTGGTACTCATTATTTCATACATGTTTTTTCGTGCCGCGTGCGTTGCACACTTGCTGAAATTTGCGTCACAAAACGAAACTCATCAGCATATGAGGAACTATTCTTATTTATATGATGATGATTTTCTATTTTACGCAGATCGTAGAAATGAACGAAGAAGTCCAAATTCCTGTGGAGCGAGCGGACAAGCGATACTTCACGCTCGGCCGTAAGCCGGGAGGCACTTTGGAGAAGAACGTGCCACACGTAGCGGCGATTGAACCGCGCGGACTCATCTCTGACATCGTCATGCAGGAAGCGGCTTTGCACATTTATTTGAGGAGTGTTGTTCAGGTTGGTATTTTTAAATTTTTTTACAGACTGCCAGGTTAAATACACTCGGCATCAAATAAATCGCACCTCCCGCGACAAGCACTTATCAAACGTATGCATCCCCACTTCCCACCAAAGTTGGTACCATTTGAAAGCCTAGTTCTAAACTTCATTTCATTAAAGGAAAGGTTTTTACCCCAAAAATGTGTCTTTACAAGGATCCAGAGTCACTTCTTCAAAAAATAGGTAGTTACGCTATAGCCATTTTTTATGACTATAAAACAGTTAAATTGGGATTAATCGCTATCCATCTGTTAAAGAGGACACGTGAGATCTTTATTTGGTTTTATAACCATAAAAATTGGTCTAATTGATCCCAGAGGTGAGCCCAAAGTGAGGTCTATTTTCAAGTCACATTTATGGTATATGTTAATCATTTATTTAGAAATGAAATGTATTTTTCTTTAAGGATATTTATTGGGCTTTCAAATAACACCAATATTGTTGGGGTACCATAATTGTGTCAGAAGAAAATCTTTAAAGTTCGCATCGCGGAAGGTGCGGTTTATTTGATGTTGAGTGTAGTTTCTCTACAGACTTGCGTTGTAAAAAACTAGTTAATAAGAGAAAAAAAAAATGAAGTCATGCTCTTAGATTGAGGAATGTGATTCTGTGATGTAAAAAATATTAAAAACCCACAAAAATAAAAATGGCGTTGCGTGGTGCGGAACAAAGGATCTAATTATTTTTTTTACATTTTGCATGGTGTATGTCGCGTTAGGACGGCGCACAGCGAGGGTCACTGCATAGTCAGTGACGTTCAGCGTTCAGTTCTTTAAAAAAATATGTGGTGTCAACTCTTTACCAAAGAAAGAAAATTTTATATTTATTTATACTATTTTATACCACGTTGACAGGTGACAAACACACTAGCAGTGAACGTGTCTGTATACTACATGACACTAAGCGGCAACGAGGTCCGCCTATTGGGAGATGTAAAGCCTGGCGGGATTCTACGCATGCCTTTACAGGCCGTGCACACGCCTACTGCCGAGATATTCTTTTCTGTAGAAGGTAAGATGATGTCCCAAAATTTAGCAAACGACTAAAATCCGGATCAAGATATTTGGCAGATGAGCTATTGTAACACCGCCAATCTTTCTCTCTTTCGTATGGAGACTACGTCGTAGTTGAATTAGTTTTAGTTTGCTAGCACGCTCGATGGACCAGGGATCAAGATTTGTGGTCCTCTTTGGGGGGTATACGCCCTTCTGACAAATTGAAATGAAAATTATGATTTATGGTATTTTTTGTGTACTCTAAGAACTTTCTCTCCTCTCTCTTTTATCTCATCACCCTTTCTTTCTCTACTGTCTTTTTTGATAATAATGGTATGGCTTCTTTTAGGTTTCACGGTCTCGGTGTCTCCGTTTATATGGCGTGAACTGCAGCAAGAAGTAAAAATATCGAAATTGTTGCAATGCGATTCGAAAGACAAGAACAGTGGCGAAAAGTTTTACTTGAAGGTAACTTACAATCCTGTAACCTCAAATAGATATTTTCCAGTTTTGATATACAATTTATGATTGATTTTACCAGGCTATAGGAACAATGGAGCAAGTATTCTACGAGCACACAAACAGGCATACGTTCGCGTCTTCGTGCTACGATATCGTTCTGAAGCCAGCCGTGAAACTTCAGAACTGTTTGCCAGTGGACATCGTGGTATCCCAACTGGGATTGAAACGGACTCAGATATTTAAGCCGGGAGAAATGTTCCACTTGTCGCATCTGGCGCCTAATCGGGCTTCTGTTGTGCTTATGGTAAGATTACAAACTAATAATAACTGTGATTTTTACAGCACTTATTTTCCAGCCTAATAGAATATCAGACTTTTTGTTATTATTATTGTGCAATAACGTGTCTGTTTAGATTATTTGTTTTATTCTTTTCTAGCTTAGTGACATCAATACTACGTATACTAGAGTCACCGTCAAATAGTTCGTGCCACCCAAAGTAACCAATAACTTCGCAACAAGTCTTTATTATAATTGAAAAGGTGGTGTTATCAACTTTTTGGCCACTATTTGACGCTGACTGTACGTAAAAATGCGAATACGTAAAGATATTACGAGTAAAAGAAAGTAACAATTTAATGTATTTATTTATTGTTCAACATTGCAGATCCAAAACTACCTGGACAAATGTTGGGTGTGCACAAAGAATCTACCCGAATTGGAAACAGAGCTGTCAGTTTGGACTTTCGACTCCCACGACAGTCCGTCCTTGATGACGTTAGACCTCGGAATGCATAGTGTGGACATGGAAGGCACGCAAGTGTTGTCCCTTTACTGTCCCTTCTGGATGCTGAATAAGACTGGCTTCACGCTACACTATAGGGTAAGTCCGCACTATGAAAAAAAAATACATTAAGTAAGTTTATGTAGGTGTAGAACCATGACTGAAGAAATTCTGATACTGTCTTGGAAGATTGCAAAACAATAGGTAAAATGACTCGACAGAAAAATAGAATTACTTAATTCTAAAGTAGAAGCTACGACCCATTAAATATTGTAGATGCTAACAATATCTGTATTTTTCAATAACATTTTCGATTGCGTAGATAAAAGTACTTTGTGACAAAAAAAGTATCCAATTGGCCATAAAACATTCCATGATTACAGAAATCAAAGAAACCAGAAAAAGACTCCGGAACTCCCAGCAAGGTATTTTGAGATGATCTAAGCAACATGGCATTGATTTAATAGATTTTTCACCATTTTTGCTGCCTTAAAATTTTAATTGCCTATTTAGATTGCCGATAACATTTTACACTGTCGGTGTTGGCAGTGTGCGGTGTGCCTATTGGAACATTGGTGCAAATATTTGAGGTTCCCTAAACTTGAACTGTTTGCACAAGTCTTCTGTATTGACACCAGCGCTGTTTCAGCCTTATACAATTGTTGAGTTTAATATTATGCTTTACAAAATTTTTAACCAGCTTCATCTCAAAGTAATAGTTTAGGATTTTTTGGTTTCGACTAAATTGTATGATATTCGTGTATTTGTTATTCACTAGCATGCTCAGTGGGGTCATGATATTATCCACTCCCTTTACGTGTATGAAATCGTTCGGTGTACGATCTATGGTTGTTTCGTTATCTAACATATTTCTAGGGCTTTAACGTTCAATGTCGATTACAGATAAAACATTCACGTTGCGGTAAATTTATTCGACGTCATACGTCTTGTTTGCCGGTGAGTGCAACAGTTAGACACTGTGGTGGTTGCACTTATGGGAATATGTTACTATTGTGTTCGTCACAGCTGTGTATTGATGTATTACACTCGCCGCTTCGTGAGATATTACTGGATGTGCATGTATCTATCATTTTGACTGATGTATGTATGTGCAATTGTGCACATCGTACAATATTCAATACCCAATATGTTGAATTGAAGATACTTGCACCTTCATATTTCTATGAATAAGTCAGAGAGTTATATTTTCAATCTGCAATCATTAATTTATAATTATTTCCCTTTTAATACATGGTTTATTTGCGTATGAATATTCTTTTGGATTTCTAATGTCATAGTCGGCTTATTATGGAGTTGGTCTTTTAGCTATTGAAAGCTGCAATTAATAAATTACAATAAAAATGTGTTAATCAGTGGTAAACAGAGGTAAATTAACCAGTTTCGGGTAAATATTAAACACTTGTGGATTATGATGACCCTACTGTATAATATTTGATCTTTGATATACCTAATTTCAACCCATCTTTGTATTGAATTTCGTAGAGTATTTCATCATGATCACAGTCATTGCATGTCTTTTATTTAATCGCATGCTTAACATAGGATTAGCTATCATGTATGTATTTATACGGTTTTCGGTTCGACTATATTATTATAATATTTCGCCA
Organism: Ostrinia nubilalis; assembly: GCF_963855985.1. Lineage (NCBI taxonomy): Eukaryota > Metazoa > Arthropoda > Insecta > Lepidoptera > Crambidae > Ostrinia > Ostrinia nubilalis. Next base: position 11,853,983 of record NC_087095.1, on the reverse strand, counting down.
AAATATAACCTCGCCAGTAATAACGATTTTCTATAATGTTTAATATACCTAGTATGATCTTATTATAAAAAAACAATAAAATATTTTAAAGCTCTTGCCTGCTTTTTGGTAAAATGTCAGTTAAGATTATTATATCAATCATGATAATTTAAAATAATATAGATGAAAAGCACTTCTTCTAAGTATAAATTTTGCATTTAACATGCATGTATTCGATTTTTTTTAAACTTGTTTTTCCAACAAATAATTTGTATGAAATAGTTCTTTTACATCTATTATGATCTACGAGTATGATTACAAATAATGAGCGCGCGATATTTTTGCTTTTGAATCATACACTGCTTATGAAAACCGGATTGAGAATATCTCTTGTTGGTATTAATATCAGCTAGAATACAGAATTGGAGCGCTCATTTAAAATAGCTTCAATCATCTTACTTTAAACGTGGTCCTCGTTTCAGAACCTGGATGAGACGGGCAACGTGATATGCCACCCGAAGGAATACAAAGAGCCGATTCTGTTCTCGTTCCGGGCGAAAAACTTTTTCGGCAAGAAAAAGGCAGCCATTCGCGTGGAGTTCGGGGAATGGTCCGACAAATTCCCGCTAGATGTCCCCGGAAGCTCGGGCTTGGTGTTGTGTAAACATGAGGGTAGGACGTACCAGGTATGTAACATATCATATGACGTAATGAGGGCTATCGACTATCGTTATTATCCTTAACAGTTGGTACCACTGGCGAGTTACTCTACAGAGGCACATTGCTGGTCAGTGCAAATGCGACAGTCCTCCTACAGCAGTTACCAATAGCGTCACTATTTCACTATACATTGGCGCCAACTTGTGAACTAAAACGATAGCCCTCACCTATTACAAAAGAGTAAAGGTTTTAAAAACAATTGTTATTTATTAGGTGGCAGTGACAAACCAACTGACATTCAACAGTTTGACAAAAATGGTCGTGTTTACGCCATTCTTCCTCATAATCAATGAAGCGCCGTTTGCTATTCAATATCAAGAGTTACACCGATCTGGGGATCCGTGGAAAGAGGTATGAAACCAATTTAAGAGATTCATAAAGTTTTAGAAAAATAAGTTTGATAGGTCAATAATTAAATTTTCAATCTGTAGGTGGATCAAAACTCCAGCGCGCCTCTATGGCCAGTCATAGACAAGGAAGACAAACTGTTGTTATTGCGGGTGTCAGGATCAACCGAACACGCTGCGCCGTTCTTGTATACCGAACAACACAGCGTCTGCTTGAAGTTGAATAACGACGTGAGTATTTCCTTTATTATTGATAGACGCTTTTCTCATTACATATTATGTGTGATGCAATAGCAATGACAGCTCTTAATTTAAAGGTGAGTATAGACCTAGAGCATTTACTTGTAACAGAAAAACGAGCCCCTCTATGGTGTGTTCTAGTGTATCTTTCCCTTTCACGATCCACATCGTACATTTTACCTGTATTGTAGAGGAGACTCCCTTCTGTTACAAGGTCCTAGACCGTCTAGACTAGTCGTCACAAAGCCGATTTCTCTGCACCTATGACAGTTGGGTCCGATTCGACCAAACTTATCTGAGAATAATTCCTGGTATAACTGGCACATTGACAGTTTCAGTATGGGAAATATGTCAAAATGTCGATAAGTGACGATTTTTTCTGAGATTAATATTTACTCTTGTTTGGTCGAATCCACCCTTCGCAAGCTGACAATTTCACGCAAACTGTGGAGTGTCAAAAGAGCGAAGTTGCTAGCTCGATAAACAGTCTTCTTCTTCTTATTCGTTACGCTCTTGGCAGAGCGGTCGTGGTCACGTTGAGGCGTTGTTCACATCGGTTGTAGAGGCGGATACAACTCTTCGCACGATCTCCCTCCATCTCTCTCTATTGGCAGACTGTCTGGTGCAGTCACATAAGCCGTCTCCCACTGCTGCTTTCACTTGGTCGGTCCAGCGCATTGGTGACCTGCCACGCGATCGGGACACAGTCTTAGGTTCAGAGAAATTGACTTACATTACATTACATAGAAAACCTCTAGTCTATACTCATCTTTACTTCTTTTGGCTGAAATGATTATGATAATCAACCTTAAAACCTTTGCAGTACGGCGGTCTCCACGTAGAAGTGCAGCTAAGCGAGGGAGGTACATACATCACGGTGCGCCAGTACCGCGACGGGCACGCGCCGGCGCTGCTCGTCAACTTCACGCGGTTCCCCGTCGTCGTCTACGAGAAGGAGAACGTCAACGTCAAGTGAGTGTCTCGCAGTGTTCTAGAGTAAACCCTTAGAGTAGGCGCACACCGTTGATTTTTCGTCGGCCGATAGTTTAGTCGGGCAGTTGGGCATGTATGGGAGTGCGCACACTACGCCGATTCAATTAGGCCGATTCTTCATACAAATTAAAATCGGGCACAACTATCGGTCAACTATAAATCAACGGTGTGCGCCTACTCTTACAGTGCGGCGGGCTGCACGTCATCAAGGCGAAGGTCAACGTCAAGTGAGTGTCTCGGAGTGTTCTCGAGTTAACCCTTACAGTGCGGCGGGCTGCACGTCATCACGGTGAACGTCAACGTCAAGTGAGTGTCTCGCAGTGTTCTCGAGTTAACCCTTACAGTGCGGCGCGCTGCACGTCATCAAGGCGAAGGTCAACGTCAAGTGAGTGTGGAGCAGTGTTCTCGAGTTAACCCTTACAGTGCGGCGGGCTGCACGTCATCACGGTGAACGTCAACGTCAAGTGAGTGTCTCGCAGTGTTCTCGAGTTAACCCTTACAGTGCGGCGCGCTGCACGTCATCAAGGCGAAGGTCAACGTCAAGTGAGTGTGGAGCAGTGTTCTCGAGTTAACCTTTATAGTGCGTCGCACGTCATCACGGTGAACGTCAACGTCAAGTGAGTGTCTCGAAGTGTTCTCGAGTTAACCCTTACAGTACGGCGGTCTCCACGTAGAGGTGCAGCTAAGCGAGGGAGGTACATACATCACGGTGCGCCAGTACCGCGACGGGCACGCGCCGGCGCTGCTCGTCAACTTCACGCGGTTCCCCGTCGTCGTCTACGAGAAGGAGAACGTCAACGTCAAGTGAGTGTCTCCTAGTGTTCTCGAGTAAACCCTTAGAGTGTTCTCGAGTAGGCGCACACCGTTGATTTTTCGTCGGCCGATAGTTTAGTCGGGCAGTTGGGCATGTATGGGAGTGCGCACACTACGCCGATTCAATTTGGCCGATTCTTCATACAAATTAAAATCGGGCACAACTATCGGTCAACTATAAATCAACGGTGTGCGCCTACTCTTACAGTGCGGCGGGCTGCACGTCATCAAGCCGAACGTCAACGTCAAGTGAGTGTCTCGGAGTGTTCTCGAGTTAACCCTTACAGTGCGGCGGGCTGCACGTCATCAAGGCGAACGTCAACGTCAAGTGAGTGTCTCGGAGTGTTCTCGAGTTAACCCTTACAGTGCGGCGGGCTGCACGTCATCAAGGCGAACGTCAACGTCAAGTGAGTGTCTCGGAGTGTTCTCGAGTTAACCCTTACAGTGCGGCGGGCTGCACGTCATCAAGGCGAACGTCAACGTCAAGTGAGTGTCTCGCAGTGTTCTCGAGTTAACCCTTACAGTGCGGCGGGCTGCACGTCATCAAGGCGAACGTCAACGTCAAGTGAGTGTCTCGCAGTGTTCTCGAGTTAACCCTTACAGTACGGCGGTCTCCACGTAGAGGTGCAGCTAAGCGAAGGAGGTACTTACATCACGGTGCGCCAGTACCGCGACGGGCACGCGCCGGCGCTCAAAGTCAAAATTTCTTTATTTGTTTAGACTAATAAATAGTTCTTACAAATCGTCATATGCTCTTAAGGAGCCTCTACATGTCTCATAATCTTTTTACCCTACCAGCGCTTCGAGACCAACATTTGGCAAGTGCTGAGAAGAAGCGCCGCAACAAACTCAGTCACCACTGTCTGCCGGTTAATATAAATAAATAGTAGTAGTAGGTACATTCGATTCAGGAGCAGTTCACTGAATTTACCATGCATTCTTGTATGGTGTATCATAAGAATGGGTATACAAGATTGCGTGGTATATTAAACAAGGTAGTGACGTGCTAATATCTAGACTGCTCGTCAACTTCACGCAGTTCCCCGTCGTTGTTTACGAGAAGGAGACCGTCAACGTCAAGTGAGTTGTACAAGCCTAAAGCCTGGTCCATGAGCACGTAGAATTTTGTCCAATGACCCCAAGCTACCCTTATCGCTCGCGCGTAATTATGTTGCTGTCGCGCTCGCACACTCACTGCGGGCGCCCGTCGCACAGTCGCGACAGCAATATAATTACGCGCGAGCGATAAAGATGGGTGGATTGGGGTCATTGGACAAAATTCTACGTGCTCACGGACCAAGCTTTAGCTTTTATCGCGCCATTTTGTCGATTTTACGTGATAAGCCCATACGTTTGTCGACTAAAATAATCGACAAGATTTTATCACGATTCACGGCTCGGATGTAGTGCTATTATGTTATTTCCGTATTGCGGACTGGAAATTAAACTGATTAAGATATCGGAGCTGATGGAAACTAGAAGCGTAGTTATCAAAACTGTGTTTTAAAAAGGTAAACTTAAGTAACCAAAGTAAGGCCATTTTATGACTTCATCATCCATGTATAGATTACATCACATCAAACTATACATTTTCGCTGCAAAACAGTCCCTTTTACGACCGAATAAGACCCTACAGTGTCAGTTAGACGTGCTGTGTGCACTTCGCCATTTAACCATGTGTTTTTGTTTCAGAAAACTGGAATCGATGCACAAAATGTTGTTCACGTGGGACAACCCGGCTGGACCGCGCTCACTTATATTTGAAGGCTACAAGAAGAAAGAAATCGAAAATGACTTGAGAAAGGATGGAATCGGAGATTTCATGTAAGTACGAGATCTATAAAAGTCACAGATCACAGAAACTAAAGGCAGATGTGACAAGGGGGCGAGGCCGGTGTCGTAGCAATATGCCCAAAAACAGAACACATTGCTCGCTAATAGCAATGATGACAGCAGCGACGTCATAATGTAAACAGTTTACATTGCTTGCGTAGTACTAAAGATTATTCGAACGTTGAGTAGTAATACCGCAGTGGATAATGAGCACATTTTTTGATTACTTTGTGTGTGTGAATTTCTAATGCGACACTGAGTTTCGAACTCAGCGTATTAGTTGACGTCTCTATATCTCATATGATAAATGTAGATTACTTTAAATAATTAAAGTACCTTTTCGCTATTTTCTTTTACAGCGTCTTGTTATGGAAATATAATAATGATGATACGTTTTTAGGATTAACGAAACTAACCGGGTATCCTGGGTATCTTTCCTGGACGGACTTCAAAGGGTTATCTTGTTCACTGACGATCCGAATCTAGCGAGTGGCGCCCACACGATAGGCGAAGCCGAATTCGTGGATACTGAAATCGTGTTGTCTATGCAAGGAATGGGTCTATCTCTGGTCAATGACCCTGAGTTGCTGGAGATTGTTTACATTAGCATTTCCAAGTAAGTAGAATTTCAATAATTACCCTATAGCCAAAAAAAAAAATTCATATTTTTAAGGGTGAGTGAGAGGTCAAACTACTTCCCATAGCAGTTTGGTTCACCCCTTCTGGGACACCCTGTATACTCTCTTTTAACTAAATTAGTGTTGGGTTTCTTTTCATTGTTAAGAAATCAACATTTGACAGATGTTTACAATATAATTATTGTCAAAAATTATACAACTGTTTTTTAGTTTTATTAGTTTTATAATTGTTCTCTTTTTTTTTTCTAATAGCTCCGGTATCATTTGGGAACAATGCAAGATAGGTGCACGCCGCTACAAAAAGATTGACGGCGCGAAATTGGCACTGTATGAAGACCATTATCAGCAGTATTTGATTGACAAGATGGCCAGTGACGAACCAATACCACCGTGCAGGATGATTGATGAAAAGACTGAGGTGAGATGTTTTAGAAATGGCACAAATAGTTAATATAGTCTTACTGGTCTGATGGCAGATATTAGTTCCAAATTGTACTATCATAAGCATGTACAGTCCGCGTCAAATAGTTGGACATCCAAAGTGGCCAAAAAGTGGAAAACACAATCTCATTCCAATGTAACAAAGACGTGCTGTGTACTTTTTGACTACTTTGGGTGTCACGATTTATTTGGTGCCGACTGTACATATTCATTTTTTCAGTCAAGTAAATCAATACATTGCAAAATAGCACTTTATACTTGCATTTACTAACATTAGATTTGCTTTATAAGGCTAAGAACTCACGGCGCGATTTTCACCCGCTCCCGCTGCGGTTGTGGAATTTATTTCAAAACTCACGGGAGCGGTTATTTGCGCAGTCAGGCTAAGAACTCGCGGAGTGGGTTCTTTACCTAAGTCACTGGTACAAAATGGTCCAGTGGCGAAAACCGCCGAGGCTGCGGTTACCGCGGCCCGCGCGATTCTACTACTTGCCCGCCGGTGCCGCGGGACCCGCATACAACCGCGCACGCTGCGGGCGCAAACCGCGTCGTGAGTTGTGCAAAAGTTTTTCCATAAGTATCTGCATTCTACAGAAGCTGCGGGCCCGCAATCGCCGTGGGCGCGGTTATAAATCGCGCCGTGAGTTCTTAGCCTAACTCGATCTGCCGTCGTATATGCTTCGTCATCCCGTTTGCGGGCTTTTGTTTATACCAAAACGTCTTTACAGGTGAACTTTGAAGAGATGAGAATAGTAAAACCTAATCCACGTCTGCTTCGTCGTACCCTCCAAGCCGGCTTATGGGCTTCTTACGGCCTTACGGCACATTCGAGGCGTCTCCACGCTCGTCTACACAGGCTTCAGATAGACCAACAACTACCTTTGCCCACCTTCCCAGTTGTGTTGGCCCCTGTGCCTCCACCGAGGTCTATAGCCAATGAAGGTCCTAGCGGTAAGTTTAATTATGTTATAAATAGGAAATAGTGAATAATGGCGGCGATACATATGCCAGAAAGGATCAGTAGCTTGCATGCTTGTCAAAGGCATGTGCAAGTAACTTGATTGCAATCTATCCAGTTTTAGATCTATCAGTAGGTCTTAGGTCCTTTCCAGGGCGCTTATACACGTCCCAAATATAGCTTGCCCTACCACCACTTCGGGACAACATATGGGCTGATGCTGAGAAGAAGTGGCGGAAGAAACTCAGTCACCTTGGCCCGTAGTCAGTTACCGTATATACAATGACAGTTGGTGACACGTGTAAAGAACTGGTATGCAAGTATACTAGTCACTGGAATATGTATCGCCGCCATAATTTTGAAAATTGTGAGCATGCAAGTGCGATAGAAATAGTAAATAATCGTGTGATATTTAATTGTATATTCTTTTTTAAAGCCCGCGGGATGCCGAATATCGTTGGAGGTGAATGAGCTTCATTACAAATACAATGCTCAATGTCAATGTTGTATGATTTTGTAATTATTTTGTCTAAGCTTGGAAAGTTTAAGCGACATAAGAATTTATTAACAGCTTAAACTTTTGCCAGATCACCTCATTACGCACAAATGGCTGTTTCAATCAAATGAACCATTTTTCTGTAATTCATTTATTTATGTCTTTCAATATGCTTGCTTTTTCGCAAATTATGAAGTCACTTTTACACTGCCCTGAAAAAGAAAACCAATTAATATTTATGCAAAGTACCTTTCATTAATCTACTGCATATTAATGTAATAATAATAACATACATGTGTAGGTTTGTAAAATTAATAAGACAACGGCTTTTCACAAGATTTTCCGTTTATTCGCATTCGTATCTTTTACATCTATCCATATCAGCAAATGAAATACAGATTGTAAAAATATAAAAAAAAACTTGCATCACAGTTTTTCAGCTTAAAGGTACACATTGCGCGTGCGCAAATTAATTAGAACAAGGGCCTTACCAGTGCCGTTAACTGACTTACAAAAAATAACGCCTTGGGTTAAAACTTTAAGCTTTGATTTTCTCATACGCTGACGTTGGCTGCATATGTCAACCTAGCGTACAAATAAACTCATGAACAAACGCGGCATTATACGCGTCTGTGTTACAATGCGGTCATTTAACGTGTTCGTACGCTCAGCTGACGTACGCCACTGACATCAGCGTATTAAGCAAAGAATCTAAAAAACCATTCCCCCACAGGCATGAAACCTTTCATCGAGGTATCCATAGTGGAGCGTATAATGGAGCACAGCAAAGTGCGCCAGTATAAGTACTATAAGGTGCTGATTCAGGAGTTCCATGTGAAAGTGGACATGGGACTTGTTAACGCACTCATGGGAATGTTCCCGCAACGAGTGCTTACGGAACAGGAGGCGGTACGTATATCTCATCAAAATAATTATTTTAAAATAGAAATCACATAATGCAATGAGGATCATTTCGATTTTTAGCTGTGAATGCAGATTTATAGGGCTAAGAAATCCTTAATACACAGTCCAAAAATTTTTGTTCTACGACAAAAATTGACGAAGTTATGGCCAAATTACTAAAAAAGTTCACTGACCGCCCGGCGCGGGGACGATGACGTCATTATATCCGATCCGAACGCTGCCGGCGTACTGCGTGGATAGAAAATATTTTTTTCTAGCCAAACTATCAGTTTTAGAGAAAAACTTGTAATGACATTTATTCATCAGAATAAAGTAAGCTATCGATAGGTAATTTTTAAAAATAGAAATTGTGAAAAATAACGCAAAAAATCCATACGCTCATACGGTTCAATGGAACGCAGAGACGCGATTGGGGTCTCCGCGGTGGTATATTTGGCGATTTATTCAAATAAAGTGTTCATAAGTGTTGTTAGAGTCATATCTTCTTCCAAGTAAAATATAAAAATGTATAAGTATTAATTTATTTACTTCTAACAATAAGGTATAGCTGAGGCAGATACACTCTGCTTAGGCTCTAAGACATTGCTATGAAGATCATTTCGATGTACACGCAATACCTACCTGTTATTTAGTTTTTCTGAGTTAAACCTACGTACCTACTTATCTATTCGCCGTTCCCATGGGCGGGCCAGCTGCTGCAGGAACGGACAGCTGCTCCCTCCTGGAAATCTATTTAATCTTAGCCTAGAAGCTGGGTATGACTCCCCCTCGGCCAGAAGCTGAGTATTACATACCCCCCCCCCCCCCCCCCCCCCCCCCCCCCCCCGACTTATCCCCCCCCCCTCCAGGCCAGAAACTGGGTATTATTAGCATCATATTATGTATTATTATGTTCAATACAAACAATCATTAAGTTACACTCACCCCAACCGCGTCTCCGCATTGCATCGAATCCTATGAAAATGTGGTTTTTGGACATAGCGATACTTATTTTTCACAATTTTTATTTTTTTAAATTACTGGTCGATAGTTTACTTTATTTTGATGAATAAATGTTATTAAAAGTTTTTTTCTAAAACTGATAGTTTAGCTGGAAAAAAATAATTTCCATCCCAATAGTACGCCGGCTGCGCTCGATTCGGATATAGTGACGTCACGCGGCCCTGCGTACGTTGACTTTTAGCGGCAAAAACGGTCTATGTTTATTACTTAATATCTTCGTAAGTAATGGTCCGATTTGGATAATTCAAAAAGATATATCTTTCTTATGTCTTAAAGATTAACGTAGATACTAGTTTTATTGAATTTTCTACAACAGTACTGATCCTCATTTGACAGAAATTAAAATGTTTACGTTACTCACCATAACAGTTGTTTCAACTGAGATCACAATCTTAGTGAACCGTCAAGAACGCTTTATCATTTTAGCTAATTTGCAGTGTAGCTGGAGGTATCCAAAAACATCATCTCCCGTTTTTTATCCATCCTCTGCTTGCCTATTCTGCCAATATGTCAATGGCAATTAGATTGACGGCTACAACGAACTATTCAGTTCTGCAATGTCCTGATCAAAATGGAAACAATTATCCGTATTGCATTTATCTTCTTCTATTTACTAGCGTGTTTATAATGTAATGTTGTTGCAGCTGGATGCCTTCGAACTAGACTTAGAAAAGGCTGGACAGCCCTTAGAAGCACTGGCTGCTTTAGGAGTTGCTTCGGACCAGAAGAACTTCTACGACAATCTGCATTTATCGCCGCTCAAGGTAAGTCATTCACATGTATAAAATAGAACAAATTGGTAGTATTCAATCTAAACCTTATGATGTCTTGTTTTAGGTTCACGTTTCCTTCTCACTCGGTGGTGCGACTCAACTGCCTACTTTCATAGGCACGGTGCTACAAAGTATAGGCGTTACTTTGACCGACATGAACGATGTAGTATTCAAGTAAGTTATTTTAATACTTTAATTTTAGCACTATACAAGAGCATATCGATAGACTTACATATTCAACAATGAAAGTACACAAAGTAACCATTTTAATCTTTCCCAGGTTGTCATATTATGAACGCAACTATGAGTTCCTCTCTCAGAAAGAACTCATCTCTCAAGCGCAGAGCCACTATACGGGGCAAGCGTTGAAACAGCTGTATGTGTTGGTGCTTGGACTGGATGTGATCGGAAATCCGTATGGCCTGGTCATCGGCCTTAAGAAGGGCGTTGAGGATCTCTTCTACGAACCCTTCCAGGTTTGTTCTGTTTTTTTTTTGTTTGAGTCTTAAACGGACTTTTTGTCTGATCCGACGAATATTTGATGCTTTCAAAACGTCTCTTGTTTTTTTATTGTCAATGTGTCATCTTGGTTTGACTTAGGTTGGTGCTGAGCTGAAATTTTGCTCACTGAGCTGTTGAAAAGTATCAACGATTCATTTGTTTGATCTTTAATCGACAAACTAACAGTCACATCATGTGACGTCACGACGATAATAAATAAGACCCGTAACACGATAATTATTGACGTGCGTATTTTCTTTACTACGCACTGTGTTAATTTTTTACTCAGAACGGCTTATGTTGTAGTATACTGAGAAGTCCTTGGATTTAACTGTTATCCTTTATTCAGGGTGCTATCCAAGGGCCTGGCGAGTTTGCCGAAGGCCTTTTCTTGGGTGTACGGTCGCTTGTGGGACATACGGTGGGCGGCGCTGCGGGCGCGGTGTCCCGAATCACGGGCGCTATGGGACACGGGCTCGCTGCACTGTCGTTGGATAAGGTACGTGGGTACTTAAGAATAGAGTTTTTTTATCATCATTAGATCATTTGGTTGCCTGAAGGAGCACGGCCCTCTAATTTACCAGAGACAAATAGAGGATTAGCTTATACCCCCACGATTATTTCTCAGTTTCTGTATAGGTACCTGAGATGTTTGGTTATTAAAACAGGTTCCGTCACTGCACAAAGATAACAGATCTGTTAAACATGACTTAAGGTCCTATGTCCTCTAGATGGAGCAGAGGGCGTCCACAACAGTCCTCCATCGCGTTTGGTCTTGAGCTTCGCGTTTAGATCTGTTAAAGATACAGGCTTTTGATGGGAAAAGAATGCAGCGTTTTATGATTTTTTTTCTCATGACAGGATTACCAAAGACGTCGTCGAGATAATATAAACAAACCACCTGCAAACTTGCAAGAAGGACTTGCTCGTAGCGGAAAGGGGCTTGTTATGGTATGTAATTTTTGTTTCTTTAATTAGCGGAGCTTTTTAAAGTTCCACAACTGCGCTCGTGTACGAAATGATTGATACTCGACCTTAGAGACAAATATACACAGTACAGTTACATTTAGACATGTTCAGAAACCAACTAGATAGTACTAGAACAACGCTTTTTGCGAATACATCAAGAAATTGTAAATATTAATGTAACGCTTGCTCAGATCGTGCGCGAGCGTAGTGTGGATCCACCCTAAAACTTAAATATTGAATTTCCTTTGCATCTACACAATCTAGAACTTGACTCAATATCCTCAATGTAAAATTGTACCTTCTGTGAAAGTTTAAAATTAAGACTGGGTGATAATATTAACATCGCAAAACAGGGAGTGTTTGACGGTGTTACCGGAGTTTTCACGAAGCCCTTCGAAGGGGCTCGGGATGAGGGCGTGGAAGGGTTCTTCAAGGGGCTGGGCAGGGGCGCCGTGGGGCTGGTCGCCAGGCCCACCGCTGGGGTCGTGGACTTTGCCTCCGGCTCCTTAGACGCCGTCAAGAGGTTCGATGATTCGACTACGTTCCCATTTAAACCATCATGTTTTTGTTCTTTGACGCATGCTTTTTTATTTCACACGCTTGTTGAGACGTATTATGCTACAACCACACCAACGCGTGCAGATCGATCACAGGCCAAAGACAGGTCGTGCGACCCATATGACAGTCCGCGCGACCTGTCATTGGCCTATTATCACGCCGGCGATGGCAATATGCACGCGTTGGTGTGGTTGAAGCTTTATGGTATTGGAATTCCAAAATCGAAATTGTAATGCTTCGAGAATCCGTCTATTTGATAACCATAGTTACAACTTTCCGGGCATATTTGGTGTTGGTATAAAGAACCAAAGCGTTTTGTAACCAAACGCGTGTGATGTGAAATGTTGCCGAAGTTTTGTTCAAAGGTGTGATGATGTTAGGCAAAATTTAATTGGACGAGAATATGACGAAAAATTATTGGGACTTCTAAATACTTTCAGATTATTTGACAGCTGTGTACAAATTTCGGTTGGTAAGCCGATTATTTATCGATATTGTTTAGTGACTGATGGGTTTTAGAGCGTTTTCACATTAGGCGGATTAAACGTGCAACCGAAAATCATATACGTAACAATATTAGGATCGTGGTATAGTCGAGCCACTCGTCAAGGTTTCTTGCAGTAGTGTTCGTAGAAGCTCCATTCCTCAATCGTCTCTTGACGCTTGAAATCAATATGTCAGGAAATTGGTGGCCTGAAAATAGTTGTACTGATCATGCACTGAAAACGGTCTGTTTTTGGTGAGTTGGCGGCTAAACTTGTGTGTTGTGGCGATACAATAAATAAAAGTACTTCAATGAATAAGAACAATGGTTCATAAGGTACTTTCAATTGATAAGTTACAATTTGAAAATATTTATAAGATAAAACCTTATATGCACTAGGCAATTGCATTGTTCATTGCAGTGTAAACTTAAAACATTCGGAAAAATGACTGACAAGTCAGCTAGTCAAGCTGCTTCTTCCCAACACGTCTACAAAATTGCCCCAAACCAACGGTAAAGTAATGAGTCAGTCTTTATCGAATAATGTGAAGGCGCTCTTATTGTCACATAGGGCTTCGTGGAAGGCGTGTGTGGCTTGGTCCTGCGGCCGATACAGGGCGCGCAAGAGAGCGGTGCGGGCGGGTTTTTCAAGGGGCTGGGCCGCGGGGCCCTGGGAGTTATCGTGCGCCCCGTCGGCGGAGTCGTCGATTTCACTTCTGGACTACTCACATCCATTAAAAGGTTATTCATACAGTATTTTACGGAAGTATTACGTTAGTTTTATGGAAACTCATGAAGACTTCGTCCGCACTCTATCTATTTATGCTCAGGTATTATTAGGTGATAAATCGACGACTTGACTCTTCTTCGTATCTTCGACAAAATATTTAGTGTATGTGTAGATATGTTGTTAGGAAATAATCTACAGAACTATTGACGTTGGTCTGATTTATTTGGATGTAATTGATTTTTATGTCAATGTTGTATACGCCTGTTATTATTGTCTGTATAAAATTTTATTCTTTGTCACGGAATGTGCCAAAATGTATGCATGTGAATGGCAAGTGTCTAATAAATATAAACGGGTGAGAATCCGTACTATTTTATTTCTTCGTCTACCACACTGTTAGTAAATAAGTTTCCAACACGCTCAATTTTAATAAAAATGATATCTCCAATGATATCTCCAAGAAGCTAAAAGTTATTTAAGGCTTAATAACAACGCGTCATACAGTGAAATTTACACATTCCAACTGGCGTCGGAACGTATACGTTAGCTATTAGTTAAGTACAAACTTCGGTAACATTTCACCTCGACCGGGTGATGTATTGGGCAGCTAAGTTCACTCGAAGTTCAACCCATTTGAAGTAGTGTGAATTGCTTTGGCTGTAATATGTTGTCGCTTCTTTTCAAAAGTAAACTTGGGCATAGTTTTTTATGTTTATTGCACGCATGTGTTTATGTCATGGTCACTCATCAATTAGTTAAGCTTCTAAGTATGTGCTTTTATTCTATTTAGATTTCTTGAAAATCAGAAAGTGATTTTAATAACAACTTTAACCATTTATAATCTTAACTTATTATTTTAGTGTCCTTCTCATTATAGTGCATTTTTGGTCATTACTAATAAGCGGAACATCCAGGATTTCAATGTGGCATAAATCTTCCAGGTCCTTAAAACTACGCCACGTATGAAAGTTAATACCAATGAAACAGTGTCCTCATTTCTTTTAAAATAATTTCATCTAAACCACCGTCAATATCACCAAAACTGCAGACATAAAACATTTGCGTTTTAACATTACCGATGAACTAACAGGGCGGCAGATCTGTCTGAAGAGGTGACGAAGCGACGAGCGGCGAGATACTTGCCGGCTGATTCTGGCGTAAGGCCCTACTCTCGGCTACACGCCGAAGGATATAAGATGTTGTTCGAGCTGGAAAAGGTAAGTTTCGCATTTGTTACGTATGATGTACTTACATTTACATTAGTAGAATAATGCATTTTCGGCTATTTAATTTGAATTCAAAAGCTATGGTAACAGTTTTGTACCAGCTACCAAAAACTTTAATAAGGAAATACGACCAAAATTGAATGTGAGAAAACTACATTATTAGGACCACGAATCATCTTCGTATTCATTTAAAGCATAATCACTATGCATCTTGTTTGAATATTATGGCATTTTGTATGCGATACCCTAGTGTATATTACACTCAATAAGTGTTTTTACAGTATTTTTTTTTTATAGAATATTAGTAATTTGTATTTACAATCCCGTTAACCCCTCGTCCTAACTTAAATTTGCTTGTGTTACGAGTCGGTTCACCACAATAGTTGAGCGGCGGCGGGGATTATCTGTATTCTTATAGTATGTTTATTCTATGAACACCAGGGCAAGTTCGTGAGTACGGACACATACGAGGCCCACGTGTGGGTCATTCCTGCCAAGGAAGTGGTGATGTGCACGGACAAGCGGCTTCTGTACCTGGAGAAGAATAACGTCTTCGGCGGGTGGCAGGTATGAATCTGGGGGCACGGCAGTGCCCCCACCAAGTCGAGCAAAAAAGCGGCACGGCCGTACCATCCTTTTCTCGAAGCAATTCAGGCCATTTTCGACCGCCTGTAACTTCGTTGTGGATAAAACTAGAAGGCTGAATTTTCATTAGCTATGCAGGCATTGTAAAGACACGGTATATTTAAAATTTCATTCAATTTGAACCAGTAGTTTAAGAATTATAACGGGTCAAAGTTACTTAATTTTGTCACTCACTGACTGACTCACTGACTCACTGACTCACTGACTCACCGATCATCAAAATTCTAAGGCACTTCTAGCAGACCTAGAAGCTTCAAATTTGGAATATAAGTAGTGTTTGGTGTATGAATCAAGGAAAAACTAAAATATTTGGGGGCACGGTAGTGCAACCGCCAAGTCGAGTAAAATTTTTCAATTTCGGTCCAGTTTTCTAGATACATAACTGCTGTCTACAAAATACAAAAAGAAATGAGATCCCATCAAAAACAATACTTGTCAAAAAAACCAAGTCTCGCAACTCAGTTGTTCTACGGTAAAAAGTTGTGAGATCCATGTAATACCAAGTCCAGGCCAGGAAATCTTTAACGTTTTACATAAATATATTGACTTGGCCATCGCATGAAAACACGTGTAAATTAAATTATTTAGTGCGATGGCCAAGTCAATAATTTATGTAAAACGTTAAAGATTTCCTGGCCTGGACTTGGTATTACATGGATCTCACAACTTTTTACCGTAGAACAACTGAGTTGCGAGACTTGGTTTTTTTGACAAGTATTGTTTTTGATGGGATACAATCTAACATGTTTAAATTAGGAACATAAGATGAAAGGCAATTTAAACAGGTTCTAGAATGAAGACTACGTCTTAAATATAGTGTAAGACGCACACTTGCTAGATGGGCCGACGACCACAAGCTCGTAGCGGAGCTGAAAAAAGCGCGAAAGGGATATTTTTGAGAGAGACGGACATGTCTCTCAATACTACACTAACTACTACTACTAAACATACTAGTTGACTGCTGCTGGCTGAATTTGACTGCATGATTTATTTTTCTACGTCTTCAAGTAAGCATAGACTAGATTTCGAAGTCTTAAGTTGGCTACAGGCACTGACATCTCTGTGGTTATCACTTTTTATTTCCCGCTATATAAAATACGAAACTACATTTTATTACCTAGTATTGTATGTAGATATATTTTTTGCGTCACAGAATCATTACAGGCCTTTAACGTTTCTTAAAAGTAAAGAGCACTTATAGGCAAGGTCGCGAGGCATGTCTCGGTGAGAAAGTAAATATTCGCTACATTACCGGTAATGCATGGCGGTAATCCATCGTTCACGGTCCCTACATAATTTGCTAAAAAGATTCTTGAAAGGAAAACATATTTTTTACTACCTAGGTTACAAATTAATTTTTGATAATAAATCATTTTACTGTTTCTCGTCGTTTGTTGTTTACTTAAAAGCTTTTTTATCACCAGTCTATAATATTAAAGGAAGATGTGTGAATATAGGTAGACATTTGTTTTTTTACTCCGCTCCGTGAATAATGTCAATAGCCTCACGCAATCCGTTTTCACGATATTACGAACGCCTCGCCGACGTCATAGGTGTTTGTTTATGGGAACATACATACAATAATTGGCTAAAGTTGTTTACACCGCTTGGTCTCGGCGGGTCATGTTTTATGTATATGAAAACGTCGCCTCGCGTATCTCGATGTATTCAATAACTAGTAAATATTTCATGAAATTACCCACTTTGGGGTGCGCTCCAGAAGCAATTTTGGTGTATAACCATTGCTTGAATGTGAACATGAGCGCGTTTTATTATAATTTCGCGAGTTCAGCGTGTGGACTTTTTAATTTTTTCGGGATAAGTAGAAACGAAAGCATAGAAAGGAGGATCCATAGGAGTTAACATGTCTGTTAAATGATGTTTATCGCCTATGGACTATCATACGTCAAATTATTGGGTAGTATTAGTATTAATAATGTAATATTTTCCATCAGATCGTGTGGTCGTACCTCTGGTCAGAGATCCCAGACGTGCCGACAGCAGCCAACAAGGGCGTGTACATTCCCACGGCCAAAAAGAAGGTTCTGGGAATGTTCCCATCGTCGGGCTCCGGGAAACTCATCTTCTTGTACGACGAGCAGCAGAAGAAGTATTTGCTAGCCCAGTGCGAGCGACTCATGCGGTCGGCGCGTTGACATGAGGACGTAGAAAGAATGACGCTCGCGGAACAAGTCGAGCAATTCTTTCTACTTATATTCGATTTTCGCACAGCGCTGCATACACTCGCCTATCACGTTAACCTGCACCATATCGGCCCCAAAGGCTTCCGCTGACTGTGCTAAGAACGGACTTTCTTGACTAGCTTTAATCGTGCTTTTTGTGTTTCGTTATTATACTATTATGTACAATTTAGCTAGTACATTTGTACGGAATTGATTTTTTAAACGCCCCGAAACCAAGACTACCTTTACAGAAATATGGTTGTAATTTGTACAACTGTAACCATTAGACTTAATTATAAGTGCATATTTTCTATAATAGTGACCTCACAGAAACAAGTTCCATACCTTCATGGTATTAAGACTCGATTTATACTAATTGTATGATATTATTAATAGTTCGTATTTCTCCTTGCGCTATTTTCTACGACTTTTACAAAAGCATCTCATAGCTTGATCAGTAGACCGCTTTGAGAGCGCATCAGAGCTTAGGTACCTCTTGAAGTATTTCGCAATGCATTTATATAAGACTTTAATATTTTGTAAGTTGTTTTACAATATTTCAGTCTTCCGTTACCGAATAGTGACTTTACTACTTATTTTCATTCTTTACAATCGAGACACAATCGGTAAAAATTCAATACTCGAATATTTTAAAGAACTCTGAATGTGTGGTTTGAATCTTGTTATGTTTCCGTGATAATTAGGTCTATAATGATGTTAGATTTGTTAATTTTGTAATTACTTATATAAAAATAAAGACCACCACCAAATCAACCTGTAGTAACCAATGACTGTAATTTTACTTACGGAATATAAGAGTACAAAGATTGTTATTGTTAATGGATGCAGTTTAAAATTTTGTTTATGTTAACATAGTGAATTCTACATAACGTTGAATGGTTATTATAGTGTTTATGTTGGTTTGGGCACGTTTCAAGCTGAATAGTTCAGTCCCAGTGCCTTATGTGAATTATGACGTGACTTGGGAACACCAATATATGTTGTAATTCTGTAAGAAATGTTGTTAATTTCCGAAATGTAAGTTGCTGCACAGAGTTGCGGGCTTCGCGTCGAGCGCTAAAGTTACACAACTCACCAGATGTATAAATTTTGTTACATATTTTGTCGTATTTATTTATTGAGGCCTTTTGTGCAGACGTTCGTTACAATATAACCTTTGTGATTTTTGCTTATTGCACAATTTACTAATCATTTCGACTCGTTTTTGTATTATTATTATCCAAGCTTGTGTACGATCGATTTTTAATAAATAAAATAAATTATATTATTGCTTTGTTTTCTTAGATACTCCTATTACCTTTTATCTTTCAGATTTATTAGGATGATTCTGTTATTATTATTATGTGACTGTTTGACCTACTAGCTCTAATCTATCTCTATAGATATACTGCTGTCTGGTTATTTTTAGCTGTAACCCCATGAATACTGAATGAGCGGTTATGCACAATATTTACGCCGTAAATTACCTAATTATGGGAACGTTGAACTGAACCAAATACACGACTCGTAGCACGTACACAGTTATATCTCCACAAACGGATGCATGGCAATTCCTAAAGATCTAAAAGCTTAGTTTTCTGTGTAAATAACGAGTCGAAGAAAACTGCAGTTTTCTCCACCGTGTTTAACCTTTACCTTGTAACCTTCAAACGTCTGCCGTTCCGAGCGTTATGTCTGAGCATTATCAATTTACTGCTATGATTAATATGTAAAATTTGGACATAAACCCAATCCGTATAAACGTGTTACAATCAAATAGTTATAAAGGGTTTATATTCGGACAGTAAAAGCGATGTTTTCAGCGATGGCTTACGTCTTCCTTCGTAAAGACGTCTCCAGTTTACGGACGTTTAAATTTACAAGCGTATCGTTAACTTAATAATCGTGTTTGAATCGAACCTACTCGAATAAAGGGGTTAGTGGGTAATCAAGCGAGCGATTAGCGACGCTTTTGGCAAACGTATTTCTTTGGATTAATACAAGCTTAGTGCTTATCCTATTTTCGAAACGAGTAACGTGGTTTTCTTAAGTATATTCTAGGAAACTTGTTACTGTGCGTTAAACTTATGTGCAGACATATTAGCATCAGATAAAATAGCAGCTAATTATGACGGTTTGCGTTAATCATTGCGTAACGAAATTGATGATCTACTCAGTAGGTTGGTATTTCGTATTAAGTATTTACACTGCCGAATCCGTATTCATACCTACTGCTTATTATGTTTATATGACACTTATTCTAATCTAAGAGCCAATAAAGAAATTAATAGGTACATACTTATTTTCCTTTTTTCTTGAAATCAAATGAGCACAGCAAAGCTTGTGATAATAATTCTTTAACTTTTCCTGTGTGTTCGCATAGACGTCGGATTACGCGGACTTTGCATTTGCGCGCCGTATTTTAAATATAAAGGCATTGCATGCAAGAACTAAGCATAGTTAGAGACGCAAACAAACATTTCCATTAGATAATTTGCGGAACTAAGAGCCGACATAACCGTTACATAGGAAACGAGTAGAACAATACACATAGTGTCAGTAGACTCCATCTATTTTTTATCCTGTTCTTTCGTTGAAAAGTATGTTAGGATAATACTTTAAAAAAGGCAGTTAAAAAAAAGCTCGTCATAAAAAGAAATGATAAAATTTTGATGTGATGTGATGTGACCATTTTCGGCCCTTGGCGACTTCCTACTTCCCTAGATAGCTGGTTGCAGCGCTGTTTTTAAATTAACCACCAGTAAGCATTCTGACTGAAGCAGTGGACGTTCTATGGCTGAAATTATGTAGGGTAGTATTTTTGTAGGTATTTTGTTTATTTTATGATGATGAAGCATTCTGAACCTTATTTCATTGTATTGGCAGGTACTTATTGTTCGAAGCCAATTTGCATGAAGTTTTAATCCTAAATTAGCGGGCATTTTCCACCGCATCGCATTCGCCGCAAAAACCACAGTATTGGTGTTATGCAAAGTTATGAAAATATGAGGGAAACTTTATTTAACATGATTATAATATACTTAAGTAGGTACGTAGGTATATCTATCCAAATAAAAATGAAATTAGTTGTCCCAATTTTTAAAATAAGTATTATTGTGTTTGATATTATTTGGAGCATAATGATAGATCGTGTTTTTAGAGTTATAAGTAAGTATCTACTTGACGAATTATTTATACTAATTCGCGAAATACCTAATGGTTTTATGCATGGAAATGTATGAATAAGTATGGTGTAATTTCGTAATAAATAAACTGAATAACCTTTTGCTAAATTCCCGGAATAGATGAACCATTTTAACAATATTGCACGGGATACGGTCCCATTCTACTTAGTTCAATTAAATTATAAGAATATACGTCGACTAGTGCTGTGCAAAGTTGATTTTCAGTTTGTTTAGGACCGCAATAGTGTCGGCCCACGGTCCTAATGGGAAAATTAAATATCAAAGTCCATAATTCATTGAGTAAACTGTCCTGTACTTAACTAGGTATTTGAACAGCGTCTGGCTGTTGTGGGTGTGTATTGCGTGTATTTTGGTTTTTGATAAGAATTTTGGAACTCATTGTGTGATAGGTTAAAAATTAGTCATAGATAATTACTCTAGAGAGAGTCATAGAGAGTAGGAGGTTTTATGAGTCATAGAGAGTAGAAGGCTAAGTAACCTTACAATGACACATCTGGGGGCACGGCAGTGCCCCCACCAAGTCGAGCAAAAAAGCGGCACGGCCGTACCATCCTTTTCTCGAAGCAATTCAGGCCATTTTCGACCGCCTGTAACTTCGTTGTGGATAAAACTAGAAGGCTGAATTTTCATTAGCTATGCAGGCATTGTAAAGACACGGTATATTTAAAATTTCATTCAATTTGAACCAGTAGTTTAAGAATTATAACGGGTCAAAGTTACTTAATTTTGTCACTCACTGACTCACTGACTCACTGAATCACTGACTCACCGATCATCAAAATTCTAAGGCACTTCTAGCAGACCTAGAAGCTTCAAATTTGGAATATAAGTAGTGTTTGGTGTATGAATCAAGGAAAAACTAAAATATTTGGGGGCACGGTAGTGCAACCGCCAAGTCGAGTAAAATTTCTCAATTTCGGTCCAGTTTTCTAGATACATAACTGCTGTCTACAAAATACAAAAAGAAATGAGATTTGGGGGCACGGTAGTGCAACCGCCAAGTCGAGTAAAATTTTTCAATTTCGGTCCAGTTTTCTAGATACAACTGCTGTCTACAAAATACAAAAAGTCAAAAAAACCAAGTCTCGCAACTCAGTTGTTCTACGGTAAAAAGTTGTGAGATCCATGTAATACCAAGTCCAGGCCAGGAAATCTTTAACGTTTTACATAAATATATTGACTTGGCCATCGCATGAAAACACGTGTAAATTAAATTATTTTGTGCGATGGCCAAGTCAATAATTTATGTAAAACGTTAAGGCCTCAGCCTCGAACTTAGCGGGCAGCGGGGCGGCGGCGGCGGCGGCGCGGGAGCGGCAGGATCTTATGCGTATAATCAAATGGACCGGTTCTCGAAAACAGCGGCGCGGCAGCGGGGCGGCAGCGGGCAACGAGCGGGCAGCGGCGAGGGAGCGGGCATCGAGCGGGGAGCGCACTCCTTCTTTTGCCCACAATAAATCGAGCGTTAGGAATAAATTTGAATCGAAATAAAATTGTCGCCGTTGTTCAGACATTTCGTTTGCGAATAAAAACAAATATCTCGACAACACAACCCCGAACACAACACTTCGCCGCTAAAGCGCCGCGCGAGCTGCCCGCTGGTTTCGAGAACGGGTCTGCGTTACCCGCCCCGCTCCCGCGCCGCCGCCGCCGCCGCCCCGCTGCCCGCTAAGTTCGAGGCTGAGGCCTAAAGATTTCCTGGCCTGGACTTGGTATTACATGGATCTCACAACTTTTTACCGTAGAACAACTGAGTTGCGAGACTTGTTTTTTTTTGACATTTTATTTATTTAAAGTATCATTTTGCACGTAAAGTTTTCACATATTGCGGACTTAATGCTAAAACACATAGCCATAATTATAATTGGTACATAAGGCGAACTTAACGCCATAAAGGCATTCTCTGCCAGTTTACCTTCGGGCTAAGCAAAAAAATTATTTGGCGGTGCTACAAAGCAAATCATTGGTCATGTCATACATTGAATTTGTATAGTTTAAAAAATTTCAGCCAAGCTACTAAGTACTCAGCTCAACTTTAGATATCTCATTACGTTACGCACTATTTGGGTAACCATTGTTATGCTTTCCTATTGAAACAGATGTTCGAGCCGGTTTGCAACTCTACCTAGACCCAAATGTGATAATTATACACAATGTTTAGTTGGTTAATTAAAACAAAACAATATATTACCTTATATTACATACATAATATTTACAAACTATTCCATCCTTGCCTCGTAATCGTAACCTACTGACCTAAAGTTTGAAATCACAATTGAGTTTTATATACAGGGTGGAATTTTGTAATGCCACCTGGAGGGAAAGTACCTACTCTTACTCTTAATATTGTAGCTAGATAGAAAAAAATACTCAAAGAAAACATTCCTTTATTTTTGAAAAGAAATAAAACTGCATTCAAAGATTTTCAAAAATTTGCTTGCCACACCCGGGAATCGAACCAACTAAAATCTGTTAAAAATTACACCCTGTATTGTTTTGCCTCGATCGTTAGGGTCAAGTATAAGGATGAAACCTCTCTAACAAATTTGATAAATCAAATGAAAGGAAATCCATAAAATCTTAAATTATTTTAATAATGTACAAAAAATTGTATGGTATGCTAGTGAATTTTGGAAAAATTTTCGAATCTCTTTCTTTTCAAAAATAAAGGAATGTTTTCTTTCAGTAAAATTTTCTATCTGCAGTATTAAGAGTACTTTCCCTCCAGGTGGCATTACAAAATTCCACCCTGTACTTATACATACTTATACAAAAAAAAAAACACATAACAACTTGTCTTAAAAGTATTTACTTAGGTAAGTATGCCAATAAGTATACCTACACTGCACAGGGTTGGGGCGTTGGTCAATAAGTTACTTAGTAAATATTATAAGTATAGTCGATTGTCTGCAACAAATGAGGTGTAACTTGATTTCCTTTCAAGAAAACTACGAATACGTAATTTTTCTTTATCTATCGTCTATCTCCATCTGCAATTTTCACTATGATATCCGTATAGGCATAACCTTGCTCGCAGAGCAGTTATATGTAGGTTATGTTAATAAATAAAGATAGGTTCGAATGGTCTACAGCAATCGCGATACATTGTAGGTATTTCTATTCAAGAAAATATTTTTTTCTTTATCTATCGCCCTCTGGAATTTTCCCAACAGATTTCATACTGCCGGGTTACCGACAGAGCAGGGGTGCTAAATTGGCAATCGAGCCGGCTGAGTGGCAGTGTGTACAAGAAAAAAAAAGTTAAATATTTTATATGTTAATAACAAATATTACTATAGGTAGTCGATCTGGAACAATCGAGATACACGACTTGGTTTTCGTCTAAGAAAATTACGAGTCCTTATTTTTTGTTTATCTCTCGCCCTCTGGAATTTTGACTATGATTTCATACTAGGTTGCCGGCAGAGCAGGGGTGCTAAATTGGCAATCGAGCCGGTTGAGTGGCAGCGTGTACAAGGGCCCTGCCGCAGCGCTGACGTTGCGGATCTGTTTTAATAAGTGCTCTACGCCTATAGACTATTTTTTAACCACGAGAAAACTCTTGGCATGCATGTCACCTGATGGGAAGTATTGATGAATCATTGAAAATACAATGCACAACGGTGAAGTTTTTTGCATGCATCTAGTGATTTTTCCCGGAAAATTCTCGCTACCTACTTAAATTTTATAATTTGTAAGACACAAGTTTCAACTTCCGAGCAAACGATTAATGATACCAATATGTCCTCAATTCGATTTCATGCCACTTGTAAGTTTTCCTGCTTGTCACTATCAATCTGTTACCTAGCATAGTAATTTTTAAATTTAATAGCTCCTCTTCGCCCTGGACAGAATTCCAATTAAAACAATGAATCTAATTAGATAAAGTAAATTTTGTTGGCACAGTCCAATCTCCAGACCAAAGGAAGCGGCTCCCTCTAACATGAAAATTCACTACAGTGAAATTAAATATGATTACAGGGAACCAGTAAGTAGGTAGGTATATACAGGGTGGAATTTTGTAATGCCACCTGAAGGGAAAGTTCTCTTAATACTGTAGATAGAAAATTTTACTAAAAGAAAACATTCCTTTATTTTTGAAAAGAAATAGAACTGCGTTCATAGATTTCTAAAAATTTGCTGCTACACCCGGGAATCGAACCAACTAAAATATGTTAAAAATTACACCCTGTATTTTTATTGCATCGATCGTTAGGGTTAAGTATAAGGATAAAATCTCTCAAAAAAACTTGATAAATCAAATGAAAGGAAAACCATGAAATCTTAAATTATTGTAATTACATATTTACAGAAAATTGTATGGTATGAGAGTAAATTTAAAAAATATATCGATAATCTATGAATGCAGTTCTTTTTCTTTTCAAAAATAAAGGAATGTTTTCTTTGAGTAATTTTTTTTATCTTAGACAGTATTAAGGGTACTTTCCCTCCAGGTGGCATTACAAAATTCCACCCTGTATATTAGTTTATACACAATTATATCGCATGTGCAAAACTGAACTCTAATCAACTAGAAATTAGTAATCCTGGACAATAGACTAAAATGTATTTAGGCAATAGATATAAAATATAAAGTGAAATAATGTTAAAATCACTGAAACATTTGATGATTCTATTTGATGTTACAAATACTACTTAATTAATTTTAAATTCATTATAACCTACATATTTGACACAGCATAATATAAGTAGTAAGTGTTACCTAAAAATGTTGTTTTTACCCTTAAGCAGACAATCATCACAGCCACATGTTGAGTAGTGGACGATGCGTTTTGTGTGTGGAATACGAAACTCGTGTGTAACGCATGCAGCCTATTACTTGGGTGAAATGTATCGCGTGGGCACGCGTGCTCAATATGTAACACATCCGTGTGTCACATCCACATTTACGTCCCCTACTATTCACCTCTGTGCTCTAGTAGTGAGTGACTTGGGTTTTTAAATGGGTTCGACGCCCAGGTGGAGCAAGGTAGGGAGATGAAACACAGTGTTGTTTTGAATTTTCACTTGGAAATGTCATAAGAAAAATTATAGGTTTGCACAAAAATAACAATTGGCCTTTTTAAAAGACAGGGTTACTTGAAGAAACGGCTCTGGTTCACAGCGTAATATTGGAAATTTAGCCAGGTTCTATTGTCTATTTTGTCGTCTGGCAAGCGAAAATCGTGAGTTCGAGTCTCATCTCAAGCAGTCGATTTGTTATCGTGTGAAAAACAATAAAAAGTTAACATCATCATTATTGTCATTTAGTCTAGGAGCAAGTTACCCTCTTTAATTTACTAGAGCAAATGGAGGATTGGGAAAACTTCATAGTAAGTAGGTTACACATGTAAAATATAGTGAGTGAATTCAACATTTTGATGAGAAAGCTTCCGTGCTTTGCGACGATAAAGCTGCTCTGACTAATGAAAGCTAATGAGACAAGGATTTTGACAATTACACAGAATGACATCGACCTTCATTAACTTAGTAGACGTAGGTGGATAATCGCTGAAGGCCACCAACTTTAAATTATATCCACATCTAAGTGTCTTAATTCGTTTAATTAAGGTAAAGACTATCAGTTCTTATAAAATAAGTTTTTAGTAACCAGGTATTACAGACTTAATCTATACTAATATCTATACTAATATTATAAATGCGAAAGTAACTCTGTCTGTCTTGCTTTCACGCCGAAACCATTGAACCGATTTTAATGAAATTTGGCATAGAGATAGTTTGAGTCCCGGGAAAGGACATAGGGGATAGTTTTATCCCGGTTTTTGAAACAAGGACGCGCGCGATAAATGTTTTCTGTGCTGTGACAGACAAAATTCCACGCGGGCGAAGCCGCGGGCAGAAAGCGAGTTATGAATAAACGACATTAGTGATTTTATATTACAGAAGTAAAATCCGTCGAGAATCCTTGGTAAAGCGCAATGTGAGGCCTATAAAGCTGGCGACATTTGGCACCATTTGTGACGCCTCCATTTATGTCGGTATTACCTCGCATTATCACGAATATCATAGGTTACTTGCGTTTTTAATTTATGTCATCCCATGAATGATACTCGTATCTCGTATACAAGACTTATTTACTGATTGAATCGTGCCTTGAACTTTATTTACACGACCCCGAGACCAGCTATAGCTATTATACTCGTAGTGGCGCCCAACGTGTGGCCGAGAAATAATAGTACAAACGCAGCGTTACACGTTATTTTGTTGCGATATTTGAATGCCTTTCACATTTGTTGTCGTCGTCATACTTATTATGATTGGCTTTAGAAAATTATTACAGACTAGCGATCTGTCTGGTGTAGTTCTAGGTAAGAATTATAGTCTAAAACCGTCTTAATTTTCGCATGTCTCCACAAGGTGTCACTGAGACGCTGCTCCTGACACGGCGACTTAGCTGCTGCACCAAGCAAGGGTGTCTCAAATTAAATTATTCGCTAATAGTGAACCGAAGACTCTCATTGAGGGTAGAGCACAGAGAAGAGAGCGGAAAGCGACATACTCAAGGCCGAAAGGATTTTTTGAGGATCTTGAAATATTGAAAAGAGTCTTCATCAATACCTACTGTACATAAATGATCGAAGCATGTAAAATGATTGCTGAATCATTCGTCTGTCTCAGAAATGCCATTATTCAGATGAGTGACTGAGACGGCCGAATACTGAAACGCCATTTAAATATTTGACGGCTTCTCAAATAGTTAAGCAGCTCCTAAACTTACATTTCGCATACTCAAAACAATATCTGAGCAGTTCTCAATTTTTAAGCACCTCTCAAATTAAGTTGCACTCAAACGCCACTTAAATGAATTTTCGAATACTGAAACGCCATTCAACGCTAAGCATTACTCAAACAACTGTCAAATCGTCTTGAGCAGCCGTTAAATTTGAGAGTGCTTGCGCGGTATCTTAACGGCCGAATACTGAAACGCCATTTAAATATTTGACGGCTTCTCAAATAGTTAAGCAGCTCCTAAACTTACATTTCGCATACTCAAAACAATATCTGAGCAGTTCTCAATTTGTAAGCACCTCTCAAATTAAGTTGCACTTAAACGCCACTCAAATGAATTTTCGCATACTGAAACGCCATTCAACGCTAAGCATTACTCAAACAACTGTCAAATCGTCTTAAGCAGCTGTTAAATTTGAGAGTGCTTGCCCGGTATCTTAAATCCTATTCTTATACCTAAATCGACCTAAATAGTGGTAAATAATGTGTGTCATCGTTATCATTTCTTTCGAGCCTTGAGGAAATACCTAGATCTAATCGCAGGAACGCAATAAGGCTGAACGCTATTGAAAAATATTATTATAATGACATGCAATTCCGAGCGAGGTTCCGCGTCTCTAAAGAAACGGTGTTGTTTCTGGATTCATAATTTGGAAGCTCTTTGAAACCCGTCACCAAACGCCATACAACCAGTGGACCAAATACTTATTATAACCGTTATAACCCTACTGTTTTACGCAACGGGAAGTTATGAACGTGTACTAGGTGATATCTTCCACATCTAACAACCAACTGTGCATCATATAGTGCACGAAGTAACAACCAAAATAGCTGCTATGAAACCGCAATACATAAACATGCCTATTTCTGAGGAATAAGGGGACATCGCATAAGTAGCAGCATTTCCAAGAGTTGTTGATTTGTCAATTTGATGCTCTGTCAACAATGATAAATGTCAATTGTGGTTACGTTTCGGTCCACGATCGCCACTTAATAGATTTCAACAATAAAAAGTATCACCTTTAAAATTATTTTTTTAATTAAATAAAAATGCAAGCATTAATTTTTTTATATGACAAAACGAGATTTATATATAATAGAAACTAAAAATAAACTGTTCTATGTTAAGTTGATTGAGTATATTTCCATAAAAGACAATACATAAACAAACGATGCTGCGTGTAATGGATAAAAAACGCAAAGTTATCATTTGTGTAAATGAAAACATACTTTTTTTGGTAAATGTTGCCATTATGTAAACATTTGAGAGCTGCCCCCCTAGACAAAACGCACTTTTTGATCGAATCGAAAATCGAATCTGTCAAAACTCCATACAAAAAAGGGGCTTTTCGACCACTTTTCGACTGGTTTGCGATCATAATTTGCACTTTGTCTAGACCCACTTCTTAGCTGATCACGGCTTCAAATCCGTTGAGTGGCGTTTGAGAATACCATTTAAAATTGAAGGATACTTAAATTTAGGAGCCCGTCAGCTGAGTGAAAGATTTGAGTAGCGTTTCAGTATTCGGCCGTAAATCCTATTCTTATACCTAAATCGACCTAAATAGTGGTAAATAATGTCTGTGTCATCGTTATCATTTCTTTCGAGCCTCGAGGAAATACCTAGATCTAATCGCAGGAACGCAATAAGGCTGAACGCTATTGAAAAATATTATTATAATGACATGCAATTCCGAGCGAGGTTCCGCGTCTCAAAAGACACGGTGTTGTTTCTGGATTCATAATTTGGAAGCTCTTTGAAACCCCTCACCAAACGCCATACATCCAGTGGACCAAATACTTATTATAACCCTACGGTTCTACGCAACGAGAAGTTATGAACGTGTACTAGGTGCTCAGAATACAGAACAAACCAGAAGGAGTGTTCGATAACATTTCTACGCGGCAACTTGTGTCCAAAATACTTCCCCTCCCGCGCCCCTCTACCCCCTTTAGTGTTACTAGCGCCGTGTGACACCCCCATTTTTGGGGTAAAATGTATGTAATTTTTTAAAGAGATGTTAAACAAGTAAAAAATAAGTAAGTGAAATAAGTACACACGGCCAGTGTTAACTATCCATTTCCGTTTTTGCTCTCGCTCTTATCAAATGGTGATTCTTTGCGATAGAACGAGACGACATGACTGGCCATAGGCATAGATAGTACCTACCTACCTATGAATTTAATTTTTACTCCGAAGTAACTAAGTGTAAGATGATTATTTATTTCTATTAAATAGTGTAATATATGTACTATATTTTATGTAGGTATAATATGTTATTTAAAAGTCAATTACAAAAGTCGAATATAAATTTTAGAATGCCAAGTAAAACAAAAAAGAAACTTAAGGTTCTTTATTATGTAAACATATCGACAACAAAACATTTGTTTACGGCGCAGTAGTGCTTTTAGTTTAACTTTTCTTGGAGTGAAAAACAGAATCCAAATCAAAAACATCACCAATACTTAAATTTGATTGCGAGGCAACTCTGGCTGTGTATCCTGAAAAAAAATCAGAGTAAGTATGTAAGCAATAATTAATTACTTAAAATTATTATTAAATATACAAATATTGCTGCTGCTGATCTGTTGATACCAATGCCTTACTTTTGAATAAATGGGAAAGTATGAAATTCACGATAGTAATTTATTATCTCCTCATTATTAGGGAGTAATATTATAAATTAATTCAATATATTGAAATCAAATCAAAATCAAAAATATTTATTCAGTTTAGACCACAAGTGGCACTTATAATTTAATTAATCAGGTTGTCATGTCATGGATGAAATTACACTAAAAACTAATTAAAACAAAAAGGATGGGGAAAATATTCCATTATTCTGTGGTAACGCTAACAAAATTAACGCGTGAATTTTTTATAAGTAGACAAATGTAATTCAATATAAAAAAGTAGGGTAAAATATTCCGTTGACCTGTGGCAACACTTACAAAATACAACCGTGATTTTTTTTGAAAATTATTATTTAATTAAAATGAATTGGAAATGTGCTACTTACGGATAAAACATGATCCCATGCACTTTCTTCGTAATTCCAGTAGCATTCTTACATGTTGGAACGGCACAAGACGGCATAATTTAATTATAAAGTGTCAATCTGACGGATATGTAAACAATGCGCGCGCCGGCCATTGACTGATTGCTTTAAAGTCAAAGTAGTGCGATTTGGAGTACTTTATATGAATACACATTTACGCCCGTTGACGGTTTCTGGTTTGTTCCGTATTCTGAGACTAGGTGATATCTTCCACATCGAACAGCCAACTATGCATCGTATAGTGCACCAAGTAACAGCCAAAATAGCTGCTATGAAATCGCTTTACGTAAACATGCCTATTTCTGAGGAATATGGGGACATCGCAAATGGGTTTAAGCTACGAGTATAGCAGCATTTCCAAGAGTTGTTGATTTGTCAATTTGATGCTCTGTCAACAATGATAAATGTCAATTATGGTTACGTTTCGGTCCACGATCGCCACTTATTAGATTTCAACAATAAAAAGTATTATAGCCTGACCAGGAACATAAAAACCCTGGCATAGAGGCGCGTCAATTGCATTTGATAGTGCAACACTGAGTACAGTCGTACCTGTGTTAAATTAATAGGCTAACTTTATGTATCAGGATTTAGTATTACGGGCTAATTTGATATTTTCATAAATAATTACCTCGCACTAAGCGTTTCGATGACTCTTTTATAATGCGAACAGCTAGGGACTGGAATTCGTTGCCTGCTGCTGTCTTTCCCGAAAACTATAATCCGGGCCTTTTCAAGGCGAGAGTGAATAGGCACTTACAGGGCAGATATGTACCATCCTAGACCGCATCCCACTTAACATCAGGTGCGATTGTGGTCAAATACCTGCCTTGTTATGCATAAAAAAAAAAAAAAAAAAAATTAACGAAAAAATATTATTATAGGTAACCTGGTTTAAATAAATTAAATGAAACCATCAATCGAGCTAGTAGGATTTATTTTATTATTCATCAATAATCAAATTCAGAACTTGAATATTAAAATGCAATGTCTGCTCATGAACGCTTCAAACTCGGTACTTCATTCCCAATTCCATAAAATTCAACACTTAGAAAGTGACAAAAAAAAATTAAAATAGGTAGTTGAAACAAACCACAGCTAATTTTCATAGTGGACTGTACTATACGATAAACATGTCAGTCAATTTGACAACCTTTGTCGGAAACATTATTCAATGAAAATATTGTCCGAACCCTTAGTATTTCTCTTCGACAAATACTTTAACACATTGTGAACCACTTTTCTTTCACGACTATAAAAAGATTTTAGCAATTTAATTCACAAAATCAATAGCGCACATTTAAAATAAAGTTTGTTTACACTTTGACAGCAATAGACTGACATGCAAGGTGACATGTCAATGAAGTTTTCAGTTACTGTTGCCATTAAAAGAAATTAGTACCATTAGTTTTCCGCAACATGGCGAGGGTTTTTATGTTCCTGGTCAGGCTATACCTTTAAAATTATTTATTTAATTAAATAAAAATGCAAGCATTAATTTTTTATATACTTTTTTATATAATAAAACAAGATTTATATATAATAGAAACTAAAAATAAACTATTCTATGTTAAGTTGATTGAGTATATTTCCATAAAAGACAATACAATAACCAAACGATGCTGCGTGTAATGGATAAAAAACGTAAAGTCATCATTTGTGTAAATGAAAACATACTTTTTTTGGTAAATGTTGCCATTAAGTATGTAAACATTTGAGAGCTGCTTAGCTGATCACGGCTTCAAATCCGTTGAGTGGCGTTTGAGAATACCATTTAAAATTGAAGGATACTTAAATTTAGGAGCCCGTCAGCTGAGTGACAGATTTGAGTAGTGTTTCAGTATTCGGCCGAGAGAGTCATTAAAATAATTTTTTGGCTGCATTTTTCAGTTGTTCTTCCACTACCGAGATACAGAATTAACGGCCGAATACTGAAACACTACTCAAATCTGTCACTCAGCTGACGGGCTCCTAAATTTAAGTATCCTTCAATTTTAAATGGTATTCTCAAACGCTACTCAACGGATTTGAAGCCGTGATCAGCTAAGCAGCTCTCAAATGTTTACATAATGGCAACATTTACCAAAAAAAGTATGTTTTCATTTACACAAATGATGACTTTACGTTTTTTATCCATTACACGCAGCATCGTTTGGTTATGTATTGTCTTTTATGGAAATATACTCAATCAACTTAACATAGAACAGTTTATTTTTAGTTTCTATTATACATAAATATCGTTTTATTATATAAAAAAATTAATGCTTGCATTTTTATTTAATTAAAAGAATAATTTTAAAGGTGATACTTTTTATTGTTGAAATCTATTAAGTGGCGATCGTGGACCGAAACGTAACCTCAATTGACATTTATCATTGTTGACAGAGCATCAAATTGACAAATCAACAACTCTTGGAAATGCTATGCGATGTCCCCATATTCCTCCTCAGAAATAAGCATGTTTTATGTAAAGCGATTTCATAGCAGCTATTTTGGTTGTTACTTTGTGCACTATACGATGCACAGTTGGCTGTTCGATGTGGAAGATATCACCTAGTACACGTTCATAACTTCCCGTTGCGTAGAACAGTAGGGTTATAATAAGTATTTGGTCCACTGGTTGTATGGCGTTTGGTGAGGGGTTTCAAAGAGCTTCCAAATTATGAATCCAGAAACAACACCGTTTCTTTAGAGACGCGGAACCTCGCTCGGAATTGCATGTCATTATAATAATATTTTTCAATAGCGTTCAACCTTATTGCGTTCCTGCGATTAGATCTAGGTATTTCCTCGAGGCTCGAAAGAAATGATAACGATGACACACATTATTTACCACTATTTAGGTCGATTTAGGTATAAGAATAGGATTTAAGATACCGCGCAAGCACTCTCAAATTTAACAGCTGCTTAAGACGATTTGACAGTTGTTTGAGTAATGCTTAGCGTTGAATGGCGTTTCAGTATGCGAAAATTCATTTGAGTGGCGTTTGAGTGCAACTTAATTTGAGAGGTGCTTAAAAATTGAGAACTGCTTAGATATTGTTTTGAGTATGCGAAATGTAAGTTTAGGAGCTGCTTAACTATTTGAGAAGCCGTCAAATATTTAAATGGCGTTTCAGTATTCGGCCGTAAGTCTGACGGTCTGTTTCTGGGAATACAAAGAACACCACTATTTCACACGGCTTTGTGCAGCAGAACATCTAAGGGTAAAAATTAGGAGATATTTATTTATTCCATTGTACTACTTACCTGTAAGCCCTACTTGGCCTGTATCTCCCCTGATGGTAAGTGACGATCAGGCCAAAGGTGGAAGCGAGCTTCACCCGGAATCCTCAACCACGGAGGAACTGGCTATCTTACCTCTAACTAATATAAGGTATATAAATTTTCCATCGCCTCTCCGCTAATGCCTTAACCCCCTCCAAGTTCGCCACGAGGCCGACCGGTGTAAGGTGGGCCGTCGGCGACAGTCCGCGCGCTTCGCTGCACCCGCCTATTATTAGCCCCGTCTTATACATTTGCATCGATCTGATAATATGGGCACTTACCGAGATGGCATGTGCGGAGGTGGTGATGGAAGAATTGAGAATGAAAAGGCGTTTCATAGAAAATTTAAACGTGAAAAATAATATGTAAAACAGAATGCATAGACACGTGACATCCTTTCTGTTATCATCTGTTTAAGGAAAAGAAAAAGCAAGTCACTGAAAATAGCTACCATGGAGACTGTATTATAGTTAATAAAATTAATAATACCTAATGTTTGTTTCCACCAACTAAGTACCTACCTATTGACGAAAGGTTAAATCGAATACGTACACGCACTTATCTGAAATACCTTACTTGGAACTTTGGTGACACCTACGTATTTTTTCCTAAGAGTTTTCTGAACAAGTAACTAGGTAGGTAGTAAGTTCTTTTTATTCAAAGGATTTCTGGGAAGAAGGGCTTAAAACTTCCAACTTTTTTGTTACTCCTGGGGCTCAAATTTCACTTATTTCCTAATAATAAATAGGATTTCATGTCTATGGGTGAATGTGCTGTAAGATTACTAAGTGTGGCGGTAAGTATATGTAGTTTGATACCCGGGGTTATTAAGACCTTGGTTCTTGGTCACTGGAGGAAGACCTATTAAATGAACTTATGTATAGTCAGCCTCAAATAGATTGTGACACTCAAAGTGGCCAAAAAGATGACAGCACAACCTTTTTCCAATTATTCTAACAAAGACGTTGCGCACTTACTTTTTGTCTACACTATTTGAGAGTAACAAATTGAGAGTTGAATGCAGTCCCCTAGGACCCAGTGATCTTGTTTTTATTTGCCTCTTGCAACTTGATATGACTATGATACCTTTAAGGGTCCAAAAAGTCCTTACTTTGTAACTAACTAAGGAAAACTGCTGAAGGTCACACTTATCAACCCGGAAAGGGATCGCCTTTCGTACACTATCAACCGCGATGCGAGGCGTTTACGTTACGGTGCGGATAAGTGTGCGTTGCAGTACGGAGTTTCATACAAAGAACACTGACTTGATGTTTCCTGGTTGATAAGTGTGCTTCGTCCTTAATTCGGTTCCTTATTAAATGCAAAACTACGTTATTAAATTACCCTAACATGGTGTGGGGGCTAATTTAGTTACGTGTGGAAAGTATTGACTTGCAAGTCAAGCATGGGGACAGTAATAAGGTAAGGAAGGATAATAAGGTTACTTAAAACCTTGTCAAGCGTAATAATTTGTATGAAGGTGGTCTCTTCGTTATAAAATTGCATGATGAAATAATAAAAAAATAAAATAATTTATATTAAAATTGAAAGTTAAAAAGTAATAACATAAGGAAAATATTTTATCTCAATATCCGAACATGAATATTTTATGAAAAGATTCAAGACTTTTCACCATTTCTGTTAATTTAATTAATTAAATAAAACTTTTAGATATTAGGGTTACCTAATATCTAAAAGTGCGTAAAATTATGATCATGAAACCGGTAAAGTACCTACCAATTTAATACAAAAAATATTTTTTACTTGAACTTTTTGTTCCTTTGAGTTCTTACATTATTTTTTGCCAAACTTTTTTTAGGTGCAAAGCGAAGTACTTCTTAGTGTGGGCGAGGTGCGTTTGATTCCCACGCACTTTAAAAGCGTAAGAGTGCGGGAGGGGACTGGATCAAGGGAAGACTGTTGTGATAAGGTGTTAAATTGGGTCTACCTAATATCATATATGACACAATCCTTCATCAGAGGTGCAATTGTGTAAACTTTACACTGTAAAGCATTCGTATTCATTTGACAGTTCAAAACGTAGGTACGCTATATTCTGTTAAACAGATTTTATCGTACGTTTTGAACTGTCAAATGAATAAGTACGATTGCTTTACATAATTGCACCTCTGATGTAGGTAAATAGCAATATAATTAATACAGTCTAATGTCTGTCTAATACAACCCTCTACTCACAAGACTATGAATCTCACGTTTCTTAACCCCCATGCGATTATGATTATGAACAAGAATTATCTTGCGTGGTCATCACACAAAAACATTACTTACTTTTTGCGGAGTTCGAACCCGGGACCTTTGGCTTTGTAGTCCGGGAAAGGGCACTAAAAACGATGGGATGAATGAATATTACTGTCTTACGAAGTTGACGCAGCTATGAGATAGATTTATGTATAAAATACTTCACGAAGAATCTAGGTTTGAATAATTTTTGTACCGTAGGATTCTTATATGTATAAGATCATTGCAGAGAAAATTATAGAGAAAACTATACTAAGTAATGGTCTAATTATTTTCACAACAGAACGAGTATAAGACACTTCTAATATTTTCCTATAATATTCCTGGATTAAAAAAATAATGACTTAAGTACGATACTGTATAATTATTATTATAAACTGGATTTTTATTTTAGTACTAGTATAATAGCATACGATGATAATATAATTAACCCTTTTGCACGCGAGTACCTACTGTAACTCGCTCTTGAGTTTTTCTCCACGAGTGCAACCACTGACTACAATAAAAATATTTCAAAGTACTCACTTTCAGCAGTTTCAGCATAATAAATCTGCGTGTAAGCAATGTGTTCGCGAATCAGCGAGAATTTTAAATTGGTTCTCTGAAATATTCCTAGTTGTTCTGAGCTCGTTAGTCATAACTAATGAATTGGATTGTGGCTGCGAACTCATCTGCATCTAGTGGGCACATATGTAGTAAGTACGGCGAACAGTAAAAAAGTATTGTAACTCCATGACGAGCTGCATGGTTTAAATAAATTGGTAAAATTGCAGAAAACTTGTGCAAAAACAAAAGTAAAAAATCTGTCAAATTCCAGACAGAAGTTATTATTCTAGTTACGCTTAATGTTAGATGATGCAACTCAGCCTTAGTCAGAACAGGAAGTAATATTCCAATGTAGCTGAAAATTAGTAATCGATTTATTAAGCAAGATCGATTTATTAAAATCATGTAGCATGATTAATACGTACACTTGCAAGAAAAAACTGTTAATTCATTGAATAGTTAAGTACTTATTGATGCCGAGGAGTTTTTTTCTAATTTTTTTTAGATTTTTCAGTGTTTTCACACAAACTTAGGACTCCGACAAAAAGTTACAGGTGAGAAAGCCAAATCATTGAATATTTTTTCAATGTCACCGAAGACTCGCTCCATTTTAGAAAATTGTATTATTATCGCAATATTGAGTGATTTTTTTTCTCACGGCACATTTTGTTTGCGCAATTTCATACGCCAAATGTTATTATACTGAAATGGAGGCATTAGGATTTTAGTCCCTCACGCTGTGATATTTACGACGTGTATAATGATTTGTTGCCGAACCCGCATATAAGGATCACAAAAACACCTATATTTTAACAATAATAGACATTATAAACACGTACATTGATGGTTAACAAAGCAACATTTGATTAAGGAAAGTGTGCCAGCCAGCGATGTAAGCTTTGCCTCCAGCTTTCTTCGCCCTCAAAAAGTAAGTAATATTCTTTGAGAGGTTTTACGATTACGGGCAAATGTGTCCATTAAAGGTGATTGTTTATGGGCTTATTAGTCAGGTGAGCATTAGGATAATACCAAAATGTACGTATGTCTATATTTTGAACTCGATGGAAATGATACATTAATGACTTGTTAACTTATTTATTTTGGTATAAAAAGAAGATAATGATGATGGATGTTGAGAAAAGTATAAATACTATTAGCTTTTCATATTGTATGAATCAAGTCCACGAACCCATGTTAATAAAGAAGCTTTACTTAGTTCATTGTAGGATGTTTTAGGTCACCACACAAACTAGAATGTCTAGTCAAATGGAAAAATTACAATACTTATCTTAAAACGTCTTAGAGAAAACCAGATATCATATAACATGCATTTCTTCTAGAGCATCTTCAGAGGAGGGAAAAATTGTCTGTATTTCTCATATCATAGCGACCCATTCATCTGTTAACAGAGATAAGTAAGCACGTAAGCCGGAAAGGGAAAATGAAAAGCCAGTCTTATACTCAAGGACGAAGATTGAATATTGTCTGTAACTTAGCCAGAGAGAATTGATTTTAAGATTCAGCTGGTAGGCAAATGAGCGGTATAAATGTTCAATTACATTATTCTGAACGCGTACTT
The DNA here is from genome assembly GCF_963855985.1 of Ostrinia nubilalis. Lineage (NCBI taxonomy): Eukaryota > Metazoa > Arthropoda > Insecta > Lepidoptera > Crambidae > Ostrinia > Ostrinia nubilalis. Next base: position 11,815,864 of record NC_087095.1, on the reverse strand, counting down.
GTTATCAATTTACGTCTGACATTTTAGATAATAATTGAAAGTTTAAGCTCCGATTGTAAACAACTGGCTCGATTAGGGTTTATCAGCTGAATAAGTTTAAATAGAGCTGGGATACACACCTGTGTAGGAGTTACATTTACACCACGTTAAGTAATAACTTCGATTCGATTCAATTTACTGTCCATAGGTGGTCCTGTAGTATCTACAGTTAGTTTTGTAGTTCTAGCCTTATAGAAATGGACCATAGTAACATGGCTGGTTAGAGAGTTAGGCTCTACTCACTCAGAGGTTCCGGATTTGATTCTTAGATTGAACACGACAGAAAGCACATGGTACATAACTACATTGTTTTTCAATAATTTTGGGTAATTTTATAAGTTTCAAACAAGAAAGTTAGTCCAACCCCTTCACCGTTTGGCTATCGTGGGTGATATGATGATAGATATGAGTAGGTTATTACTACTTTAACCGATGATATGTTTTTTCGATAACATCACACCTTTTACTTGATATGGTTTTTATTTCACTTAATGTTACCTACGTAATGGTAATGTGGTGTGGCTTCACATATATTTCCAGGTCACAGCACAATCAATGTGTTGTCATTTCAAATATTTTTCTCATCGCCTCTCAAGGATCCTCAAGTTTGTAAGTACCTACCCTAATCAATTTTCGTTTAGTTATATAACCAAGTTATTTTAGTTATGTTCAGGAAGTATCTCCTTTATTAACTCCTAATTTTAGCACAAAGGTTGATTAATAAGCTTTTACGTTAACTTAACGTGGGAATGTCGTGTGAGTGAACAATTTCTAAGATAATAAAGATTCCTTTACGCGTACGATATGTTCCAGGAATCAGAATTAGCGTGGTAATTTTTCCTTAGCACTTCAAGCCCAAGTAACATTTTACTCCATTTAAGAGTTCACATTTAGTTCCAATGTGTACTTAAAGCATTAGTACAGTTCACTCGTGATGTATAAGCTGTATTATTGCAATTAATTACACCTATACCTGTCTAAGGGACTTATAGGAGTGTAGACTAGTGTAGAGTTACACTTTTATACGATTGTTGGTGTTATAATACTCTAACAACTATCCTTTAGTCAGCCATCTGACTAAGAGCATTATAGGAGGGTAGAGATACGGCAACCGCTGTTTAACGGCCTACTTGTACGATGTTATAGAGCTAGCATTTTAATAGAACACACGTGGTCATTTATAAAGCCAAAGGCTGTTATGTTTACTTGTTTTAGACTGTTATACAGCTAGTAGCTGTAGTAGGACTTGTTTGTGATAATTAAAATAACCTTTTTTTACTATCTGTACAAAAGTGTTTCAATGGTTCGCATGTACACTGTAGGCTGTTAAAAGGACTATATGTGTTGTCCATTAACATCAATAGCAGTTTATTTGTGCACAAGTACTACTCTTATTTGCTTTAAGCTGAACACGAATGTGAATGTGATATTCTATTACACATTTCCCCAAGCCTGTTTTTAGTTGTTCATGGTGGTTCTGTACATGATGCAGAGGAAAATATTATGCCTGAACCTGAAATTTCCCTTCAAAATATACCAGATATCAGAGTGTGATGATTGCAGTTCTTGTGATAGTGAATACCATTTTGATTTGGACAATTATTTAACCTTTCGCAAAAAAAAATAAGAACATGGGCTATTGAAAATCGTATTCCTCATTCCGCTTTGAATAAATTGTCAAGCATAATAAACGAATTTAAACCGGGAACACTACCGTTTGATGCTTTAGGTATTCATACTTGACTATTAGTACCTGGGCTAGGCGATTTAACGGACATTAATAATTTTTATTGCGGATCTCTAAAATTTCAGTATTTGAAAGAATTAAAGATACACAATTGACCTGAACTAGGTACATCTTAAAGCTGTACATAAGTTCACATTAGAATAAATTTATAGACATTAGCGCTGTAGTGGTACAAATGTGGAACTTCATATAGATAACAGCATTCTAACAGAACACATGTGAACCTAATATACGCTCACCGCATTAAATTGGAGTTATAACAGTTCACATAGCCGTATTTCATTTCCACCATTTTGTTCTACATAACCTAAAATATTTACCAAATAAATCTCCAAAATTAATGCAGATTTATCACAAAATTCGCAGATAGAGCGATTGAGTTTTGGTTTCATGTTATAATTAATTACCGTAATATAATTATAATGCCAATCCAATATCAAAAACTGAAAATTGTAGATTTCCTCTCAGCCAGTTTTAAATATTTTAAAATGAATATCGCGTTTTTACAGAGGCGCGTAAATATTTTAGCTGTAGGTAAATATGTATACATTTCACGATAAAGTTGCATTCCCAATGGCATTAACATTATTAAGTATTTAAAACCCGTGTTATTATTTGCATAAATGATTATCCGCCCGAGTTGTTTCCCTCTTGGCACTCACGTACAAATACCAAACTAATATTAAAATGTGGAAATAATTTAAGACACACGTGAACTTTAGGTAGCATTGGAGTACTTTTGTCGGACTTTATAACTTTGAAAGCTGTGCATTTAGCCACTTGTTACTCTTTATTGTCCTCACGTACGTTGTATGGTTCACACTGCGTCCCATATAGTGCCGTAAGTCAGCCTTAAGTACGATGTTACTACTTAAACTGCTATTATAATGCTATTATACTGCTAATGTACAGCCATAGTGAACTTAAAGCTGTCTAATTTGTGCCCAAACTGGTTCTATAAAAGCATTATAGCAAGCTATACAGCTCGTATACAGCTGACATACACAGCTTGTGGAGTACATGTGAACGACTATTGAACTCTTAAATGGAGTAAAATGTTACTTGGGAGGTGGGTATAATTTACTTACTAAACACAATAATGTATTCTTCCTTTGATTATTGTGACACAATTCCTACACCGCAAATAGGTATCTTTAAAACGTTATTTTATTATTATTATCGACATGTGTCCATCAGATTCATGAATATTCACAAAACGGGCTTTGTTATTTTGTGTGCTTTACATATTATTATTATTAAGTACAGAAATCGTTTTTTAATTACTGTCTGAGTTAATATTTGTAGAATCGCTGGAGTGTTCGGGCACTGATTGATTAGGGTGTATGACGCATATCGTAATAGGACAAAGCTTCTAAAAACGAAATGGGATGGCATTTAAAAAATAATTGGAAAAATTACATGATATTTTAAAAGTGATGAAATAAAAATCTATAACTTTTCAAAGTTTGAATTATTCATAATTCTAATGGTTTACAGTGAGGAATTAAAATCTCATCAATAACGCTTATAGGATGATACTAGGTATATGATGTCTGTATTGCTTAAAATAATTGAAACGTTTGTAATATACATTTGAAAGGAATCATTATGTTAGTAAAGTTCGGAATGTCTGGTTCAACGTAATAAATTGTTTAGTTTTAGAATAAATGTTTTTGGATATAACTGGTAATATAATTCTTGTAATTCACAAACTCAATAATAAAAATTAAAGTCTCAATCAAAAGCATTTTTCTTATGGCATATTCATTATTCATAAAGAATATTCTCATTACATTTAAATATAATGCATAATAAACACTTCACATTGTATCATACAATTATCTGAATAATCTTGACTTAATTAAATCAATTGGTTTTCCTGAAAAAAGTTTCAGTAACCACAAAAAGTAAGTTTGTTTTCAATTTCCACTTCCTTAACGCGTCTTAGATACCAAAAGCTGAACAAAAGTTGGTTGCATCCGTAAAAAGTGTAAGTTTTGGTAAAAATTGTGAACTTGTTGAAGCGAGCTTACGCGGAGGCTGTAGGGCGGTCCGCCCCGGCGGTGGGCGGGGCGGCGCTCTATATAAGCTTTTGCATGGCTCAAAACTTTGTTATTGAATGCGCGCGATCATTCGACGTGACACCACTAGTGACCCAAGTGACTTCACTCGCTTCGCTCCCAGCTCAGGTGAGTCCGCTGAAAGTTATACCCAGTTTTCACATTTCCAAATACTTCGTGTGATTAACTTCTTCTTAATGTGTTTAAAAAGTTCGAAAAATAATACGAGTCAAAGTAATTTTATCAAAATAATAAATTCCTAATACGTGTAATGTTACAACTTTCCCAAGATTTTTTAAACGGGATCTCGAATATTTCGTGTGATTAATGTTCCCAATGTGTTCTAAAAAGTTCGAAAAAATTATAAAACCCGACAACCAACAAAATTATAAAACCGTATTAGTTATCAAAATAATTATTATTTGAGTAATACTTGTAATTGTAAAACTTTTACTAGGAAAATATTTCATGAGTAACTGTTTCTACAAATTAAACTTTCTATAGTGATTGCACAAATCAAGTCTTATATTTTAATAAAAAAACACTTAGTAAAGCTCCAATAATGGCATAATCTTTATCTTCAAAACAATTAATGAAGGTATTGTAAAACAATTTGTAAAGCTTTTAAGAGGCTGTCCGAATCCTGTAAGTGAAAGGCATAATCTATATAAATCATGTAAATCCGGTGTCGATAAACAGACGAAGGTTTATACTTTAAAGTGGTTACGACCAAAGCCTGATTACTGCTTTACAATAAATTTACCTGCGCACCTTAATTCATACTTTAATTAAAGCAAAACAAGTGGTCCTAGGATGAGACAAAATTCTGATGTTGAGCAGATAAAGTTTGTAGTGGTGGCAGGTGAAGTAATTAACAATGTAAAATAAAAGTGTTGTTTCAGCGTGAAAATGCGTTTCTCGTCAAACTATAACTAGAGCTAAGTAACTCAATTAAAAGTACGCAAAGATTTTTATGAAATCATTAAATTAATTAACATATTAAAGAAGGTTACAGGAAAGTGTTCACTTAATTATTATTTAAAAAAGTCAAGAGGTTGTCATTTAAAATGTCCTTTAAAAGCTCTCAAAAAAGTAAGTTACTTACCTACTTCCTGTTTATATCGTTAAATTAATTAATAACATATCAAAGAAGGATTTAGGAAAGTGTACTAACTTTTAGTTTAAAAAGTCAAGAGGTTATCATTTGACATTTCCTTTAAAAGCTCTCCAAAAAGTAAGTTACTTTCCTGTTAAAATATTTTTCTAAGGTGAAGTGTGAATTCTTGTAAAATTAATATTTTTTTTGTAGAGTCAGATAATCTTTTGGAAAAGTATACTCGTATTTATATTTTGGCAAAGTGAATTAAAACGTTGTCGCACTTTAACGTCGTTAATTTAAGAATACAGTCAACAGCTAAAAGTGGTTTAAAGTTATTTCACAAAGATGTAAAATTTTGTATTATTTCAAAAGTCATGTTTAAAATAAAAATATTTACAATTAAAGTCGAATTCATCAAGCCGTTCACTTGTAACTGCCACCAACGCAGCATTTAATTTTCATGAAAATTATTCAAATAAAAAGAAAAAGATTTAGTCCAACCTCTGCAATCTTAGATAATCTCGGTGCTTTAGCTAAGAGGGGTTTAACACATACATCATTATTACAGTTATTCGTAGATCTTCATTGCGCGTAATTCAGAGAAATTTATGGGACAAGCGCCTTGCGCTAATTTTGGGCTCTTAGAATTATGACCCTACGGTAAATTTCTAAATTTTTAAACCTAGGTAATTCGTATTGTGTTAAAAAATAGTATTTTACTTTCCGTAGCAATAAATGTAACAAATGGGCAAATCCATAATACTTAAAATCCAGGCTGAAATTTATACCAATAAATAAGAAGGAAAAGTGGCATTTAAAAGGAGAAATTAATAAAAATTACACCAATGTACACCACTGAGTCTAATCCTCAGTCAACATGTTCTTGTTGGAGTGTAGAGTCAAGATAATTTTATAACCGTCGAATTCTATAGTCGTTTTCTTAACAAATCTTACTTTTGTAAAAATCTGATCAAAAATATTTTATAGGTAAAACGCACCGTAGTTTTTAAAAGTTACATTTACTGTCGATGCATTTGAGGCGGTCAATTCTGAAAAGTACGCGCTATTGTTCTTTTATTTCTCATTTTCGTAGCTTGACCGCGGCAATATAGGTGTGCCGGGAGAGGCTTGTGTTACAGCCATTACACCCAGCGACCCCTGGTCGAGCTAAATAATGCTTTAGTGAAAGCCTATCCAATTACACAGTTTAGAAACCTAGATACTTCCTGCTTGATATTTATTTTGATTAAGAAGTTCATTGCAAGGTCTATTTTTTATTAAAAGCTTGATTTCACTACGACTATAGTAACAAAGGGTAAATTTAATGATATTTAACATTCTCTTGATCGAACATCTATAAATTAAATGTTATTAATAACTTAAAAAGAATAGTTATTAAATGTTTTATTATAAGTATAGATTTCTTAATTGATTGATGTGCATTATGTTTGATGAATGTATCATTCCTGAAAATGTGTAAAGTGTTTCGAAGGCTCAAACAAACCGACGCCGCGACGCGTCGGCTTTTAGGCACGCAATCACGCTTTGTTTCAGACTATTTTACGAGTAGTAAGTATGTTCTAACCAATCAGGAATAGTTAAAATTATACAAATATTTTTTCAATTTCGTGTATCACATCTGAGAATGGCCCGAAGATTAGGCTGAGTTGCTTCATCTTACTTTACTTAAAAAATCTGTCAAACTCCATACAAAAAGCAACGGTTATTGTTAATGTTACGGTTAAAATAAGGTGGTGCAACTCAGCATTAGACAGTCAAACTATTTAACCATTAGACCCTGGAGGCATTATTGTTAAATGCGATGAGCTTTCAGTAATATTATTTTGTGTCACCGACACAGATAGCCATAAAAAACTATTTCCTTCTCGTGTAATGCTAAAATCACTAGCGGAACAGTGACATAACGCGTGAATAGGGACGTAATGATAGTGATTTTTCGTCCAAGGACCTAATAAGCGACTCTTGCGAACTTCCCCCGATTCTTTGAGTGTCGTTTGGTTTTGTTTATAGCTCAATAATAGAGGTCAGAATGCTTGTTTCCGTTACAAATATCGTGGGTTGTCATTGTAAGTGATCATAAAGTAAACAGGTGTAGGACAAAGAAAATAATTTACTTGCAAACACTGATCCGTGTATCCAATTCAGAAAGAAAACTTGTACGCTGATAAAATCGTAAAGAACTTCTTGAGTCTCACTCACAGAGAAACAACAAATTTTGTTTAACTTGGCCAACTTACGAGTTGTATTTTTCCTGCATTTAGAAAATTTCATCATGTAATTTAAGGACGTTACTGAGTAGTTAGTATTCTTAGAGAGAGAAATGTATTTTTGTTCAGAAATATTTAGAATGAATTGAACAATAAAATTAGAATTAAAATGATTTACGTTACACCCGTTACATTTTCATAACAACAGAAGAATAAGTTGACTATTAGGTATTTAATAGGCTAAGCAGGTAAGTAAGATTTCATTGACTTCAAGTTGTACTACCAGTATTATAAATAAGTTCTTGAAATGCGTCACTCCTTTCAGTTGAAAAGAATCTTCAAACTTCGCTAACTGAAAGAATAGAAAGCTAATACAAAAGAACTTGATTACCTATAAGTCATAGAAACTTTGCTTGGGGCTAAAATAGTATTTATTCCTCCTACATATTATACACTGGTCATCATAACAATCGACCCACCCGCGACAAGCACTTTCAAACGTATGCATCCCCACTTCCCACCAATATTAATATACTATATTACCATTTAAAAGCCTAGTTCTTAACTTCATTTCATTAAAGGAAAGGTTTTTACCCCAAAAATGTGTCTGTAGAAGAATCCAGAGTCACTTCTTCAAAAAATAGGTAGTTACGCTTGAACCAACTTTTATGGCTATAAAACTGTTAAGTTGGGATTAATCGCTATCCATCTGTTAAAGAGGACACGTGAGATCATTATTTGGTTTTATAACCATAAAAATTGGTCTAATTGATCCCAGAGGTGAGCCCAAAGTGAGGTCTTTTTTCAAGTTTTTCAAGTCACATTTATTGTATATGTTAATCGTTTATTAGGAAATTATGTGTTTTTCTTTAAGGATATTTATTGGGCTTTCAAATAACACCAATATTGTTGGGGCACCATGATTGTGTCAGTAGAAACGAGTTTTTCTGTAAAACGTAGGTGGGTCGATTTTTGTGATGACCAGTGTATTAGTTACAGATGTGGCTAATAAGAAATTGTGGGCAATCATAAATAGGGGTCGGGACGGCAAGAGTGGAGGGCAATTGCTTTCATTGCCGTCGTTGGTCATCCCAGTGTCCCAATATGTCCCAGTGTCCCACTTTGATGGATACGGAAACCCTAATAACTAACATCCTTCATCATGATCTTACTGGGATGGGATTAGGATATTTATATCAAAAATTATACAAAAATCACTACAAATAAGGACAGTAATATTCAAAGTGATTGAAAAACTCAATCTCGACTAAAAATTTACTAGTAAGGTGATAGATTAGAGTACACTGTTAAAATAAAAGAAGATATGACACTTCAAAATTAATTACTCATCCAAACAATTAATTTAATTTGCTTTGGTTTAAATAATCAACAAGTGCATAACCTTTAAACTAGATAGTTCAACATTAAATGGCTAAATTCCATTTTCCTATTCAGTCATCTAGGATAACAATCAGAGTTGCATCGAAGCGGAAATCCGAAACATTGTTAGAAGGCTTTGGCGGCTCCCCGCAGCCTTCCGGTTGGACAGACAGACCGCAAAGCTCCCGGACTGCTCAGAGTCCGGCGTGAATTATAGCTGTAACATCGGTGTAAATCTAACAGGTGGACACACTTCATGAAAAAATAACGTTTTGAGAAATATTGGTTGAGGCGAGGAAATGAAATGCACCTTTGAATATTTACCTTTATTTTAAAGATGTGTAAGAACTGAATAAGTAACTCTAATGTTACAAAGTTTTCTAGAGTTCTGTAACTGAAAATAAAAAACGAACTCTTTGTTTTGAGTTTGGCTATCACGGACTTTTTTTTCAGGAACGCGTAGACGTATGCAATTGAAATTCATTATATTATATTTTTTTCTCCGAACACAACGTAATTAACTAGGTACTTACTTATTTAGAAACTACTTTCATTTGTGAATGAAGCTCTGTGATGTGTGCATGTTTATTTACCTTTTGTCTCCAGTAAGATAACTCTTCTTACTACTCTGGATTATTTTTAAAATAATGACCATGACAAACCACTCAAATAATACCATTTGATCGGAAAGTATTGTCAGGTTGCGTTCAAATCGAAGCGCAATGGCCCGGGGTCCATATTCGGTTGCATAAAAAATATTGTCATAATTTAAGAGTGCATAAAGTTTTTTGGCATACTCATCATTTCGCATAACGCTCATACAGAATAAATCATAAGGCATATATTTTTTTGCCATAACCACTTTTATTATAATAATATTTTGGTATATATTTTTTCTGTATTCTTGTTTTTTTAATAACGATTTCTAGGCATAACATTTTTTGGCATCTAAACCAATGTCATAAATATTTCCATTCATAATCATTGAGTTATAATGTACTACGTAGTAATATTACTTCAATGTTCATAATATACAAAATACCATAATGTTAACAAAATATGAAATATAAAAATGTTATACATATAAAATATAAGTTAACAATTAATATAAATAGACAAACAAGCATGCAATCAAACAGCAAGCACGCAAACATGCAAGCAAGCTGCAAGCATGTAAGCAAGCAGCAAGCAAGCATGCAAGCAAGCATGCAAGCAAGCAGCAAGCATGCAATCAAGCAGCAAGCACGCAAGCATGCAAGCAAGCAGCAAGCAAGCAGCAAGGAAGCATGCAAGCAAGCAGCAAGCATACAATCAAGCAGCAAGCACGCAAGCATGCAAGCAAGCAGCAAGCAAGCAGCAAGGAAGCATGCATGCAAGCAAGGATGCAAGCAAGCAAGCATGCAAGCAAGCATTAGGATTGCCTTATCTCCGGCGCTGCGGGAAGTGCGGTCCTTCCGCTCTGGCGTAACATATACCCGGCATGCCATGCTCGCTTCCGCAGCTTCAGCCGCTCCAGCTCGCACGGCTGCCGGATATATGTTACAGCGAGCGAGGACCGCACTCCCTCCGCGCCTCCGGCTTTTAAATTACACTCTAGTATAGGGCAGACTAGTACCACGTGGAAGAGACCACGGCCAGTCGGGATCTACATTATTCCAGACCAGGCAAGCTTAATGTTGTAAAAGAAATGTCGACTGTATATGTGCGTTATAATAGATAAGAGGGATTCGAGATCAAACAGAATGTATTTTCACGAGCTTAAGTTTTCTAAGAGACAGGTCAAAAATTAAGAACAAAAATGACAATGACACAGAGAATTTAGTTTTTACAAATCTATAGGCCGAAAGAGTATTAAAGGTGGAAGGAGGATCGTTCGCAACATCACAAATACATAATTATTTACTCTTCAATATTGGTTGTTCTTATAGACAATATTTATGACTTTAAATGTTATACATAATTAAATTATGTTTATTGTATTTTATTCAAAACAAACTTTAGGAATATAAAAATTATGTTCTTTACTTTTATGATTATTTAAATTATGGTATTGAAAATTAGAGAAAGTTATTATTATGCCTAAGAAACCATTATGCATTTAGAAAACTATGCATATCAAAGTGTATGCGAAAAAACTTTATGCAAATACTGTTATGCCAAACTAAATTATGATGAAAAATGTTATGCGTCTGAGAGGGCACCCATGGCCCGCGGGGCGTCCAATAAGTATTTGCCGAGCGCCGTCTGACTTACACATTGATATTTTGTCTCTAAACAAGCTTAGTGTAGCATCTCTAAACTAAATAATTGCACTGCAATATTCGTAGACAACAAAAGGAAGAAGTAACAATTATCTCTGCAAAACAAGTGTTATTTCTTCAAATAATGTTGCTTTAGATTGCAAACAGATGAAACATCATATTTTCACGTCTTTTGTTTAAATACCATCTATTCAAGATGTATTTTTTTCTTTTTATAATCTCAGCTCAGTTCTGTGACATCCACTGCTGGACAAAGCCTGCTCAAATATATTTTATTTCTTCTCTGTCAAGTATACCTACTACTTATGCAGTTAGTTTAACAAAATTTCTTGACTTATGACTGCAATTTCATATTAATTTTTATGTTCATTCCCTGTCTTCATAGGCCTCAGTACGGCCTTAGACTTAGGCCGTCGTAGCTATAATAATATACGAAGAATAATAATATACATAGAATGCGTCTGGTGGAGTCATATTTTCTGGATCTATGAATCCGGAACTATTTCTCAACTTCGAACTGTCTGGTTGCTGCAGGATTATTTTCCAATTTCAACGGATTAAGTAACACAAATCTCTAATAACTTAACTTAAACAACGAATGACATTCCTCCTTGTTTATATCTATAGTTGTAGAAACGTACAAAGGAAAACAAATGAATAAAGATAACTGAGAGATGTTATCAATTTAGATATTTTATGGTTCGGTGGGTTTAGGACGATAATAAAATCGTAGTAAAAAGTAAGGACCTTACCTTTTTGTTGAAAGTTACAACACATAACCATAATATATTTTCTGGAACATGTAATAACAATACCGATATCTATACTATTAAACTCTGTGGAAATAATCCAGAAAGGTCAAATAACCCATTGACATTTCACAGTAATTAGTCATAATAAAATCATGGAACGTTCCCATATAAATTGATATTTGAAAACAACAAACTGTCGGGAACATGTGTTGCTCAACTGATGCAATGAAAATAATAGGATATTTTATTTCTGTTCATTTTTGCGACTACACAAACAATATTTGTTAGTGCATTTTTTACAGACAATATTTTATTATTTTTTGTGCTCATTCATAATACAAACTAGAAACATCACAGTTGATACGCCTGGTACCATGACATTTTCCAAAATCTAATATCATTGTAGTAACATAGTTTAATTGTTTTTATTTAGTAGTTTGCGAAATTCATAAGGCAAATCATTCCATTTAAGATGTCGCACTATTACTTGCCGTGTTCTGTCAACCTTTTTGTAACTAGAAAACAGTATTGCAAGCCTATGTCCTCCCTAAAGCCCAGAAACCACAGCATAAAACATTATGAGCTGCTTAACAGGCTTAAGCTCTACCTCTTAGGCTTTATACGTCATTAGAAGCCAAATTTGGCGCTACAAAAACGTACGACCTCGGCATCAGCAAAAAGTTCGCTCTAAGCAGGGATCGCGCGTTGGGTGCGGGCGAACGCCAACTCGAATTAGAATAGAAATAGTTGTCGGTGTTTACTTGGGCCTTCGCGGCCCGTTACCCCCAGATAGGGTAAATCCAAAGATTGTCATAGTAATCGCCATTTTATTCCTGGAACGCGCTGTCTAGGCTGTGATAAGTCTTGATCCTTCTAAACTATCTTGGAAGAATTTGTTCATTTGCACTTTTTTGGTTCCGTTAAAAATTGAGAAAGTGCATCTAGAGATACCTACTGGAAACTACAATATAATATTAAAATGGAAACTTATTTCGTTTAAGTTTGACGCCATTATTATTATTGATGAATATTCCATTTGAAAAGTCATTTATACAAACGGATTAAAGATTAAAGTATTTAATAGTAATTGCCTATTCAAAAGTCAAAAGCCATTTAAAAATCAAATCTGAGAAAGTCATGATGCTCGTCACGTTTCGTATTACAGGTTATTTTGAAAACACCGGTCACGCAATTTTCGCGGCTTCCCAACTTGGTACATATTGATTCATGTCTAAACCCTATCGGTGAGCTAACAAATATTTTAGGCATTGGTAGATATTGATGTGCACGTATTAATTGATTCAGTGAAATGGCACAGAGATTGTGGTTTAAAAAGAGGATCAAAGTGTTTGATTAACAAATCCAAAACTCACAACCTACACCAGTTTGACTGATCTCTTTAGAGGTGGATATTATGAATTCAGAAAAATACACGAATAATAATTAATAATGTATCATTCATATTGACTAAAGCCACGCTTCTCTTCCTTCTCTTGTTATCTTACTTAAACTCATTGTATTCGTTTTCACTAAGTGTCTACTTAATACTTCTAAATGCGTTTTGATGCCTTAGTATTCACTGCATTCACCCCTTGTGGTAATATCAGTGATCATCTTAACAACAGCTGATATGGAATGCGCGGTGGAGTCCGGAACAACTACTTACTTACTCAAGCGCATTTGAAGTTGCGGCCGCGTTTATTGTGGAGCGAGTTTCGCGGCGCATTGCCGGGGTGATAGGGTCATTGAGAGATATGATGGTTTTCTAATGATACATCGTACTGTGAGACCTCATAATAATGTTTGTGAATACGGGTGTTGTACAGTAGACAGTATTAAAAATTCGGTATTAAAAATGTTGGCTATGAAAATATAAGCCTATAAATATTTACAAAGCAAATGATGTACAAGTGCCTTATTTCTATTTGTTTTACAAAAACAAAAAAAACATTTGACTTAAGACTACTGTCTTTTGTGAAATGGAGTTTATTTAACATGCAAGAAGCAAATGGAATCCTTAAGAATACTGATTGTTCAACTGTCACAGGGAATTTTCTGAAAAACTAAATTGATGGAGTAACTCGAATTTATCACAAAGCTCTAGGTTAGCTGTCCAGACGAAAGACGCGTTGTGTAAGGAACATTTATCTAGGCAGTCAAGTTAGGAAGTCATTTGTCACAATGAAAAACCAATGATGAATCGTATGAGCTATCAAAGGCAAGAGTTTTTTCAATAATTTTTCAAAATCTGAGTGACAATATTAATAGTTGTGCAAATAATTAAGCTAAGAGACTGCAAGTCATTGATAGATTACATGTGGGGCAAGTGCAAACTTGTGCATGGATTAAGAACTTTCTATCGATCATCGAATTGCACTCCGTCGAGTGACTCGGTATCGCGCTCGCTCAAATCAGATTAAAACGTCCATCAATGAGTTCCAAACGTTTGCGGCTTCCGGCGGCCTCGGATTACAGCGCTCCTACGAACAAACAGTGCTCTAACGGATCTCTGCAGTTTTAGTTCTGACTTGCAAGGGCTCTATCCTACCCTCTTGTAGTTCTATATCGTGTGGATTGTAAATGAGGCCTTATGACTTACCACAGACTGGATCGGTTGAGTATGAAGCATAGAGTAATTTAAAGTTCGACCCTGAACGCCTGTGACATTAAAATTAAGGTATATAATATGTAAGTAGCTCTCACTCACGTTTCTGAACAATACCAAGCTATACTTTACAAATGTCGACTTTATTTTTATATTAAAGAAGACGAAGGATGTTTGAAGTTGAAAGATTATTTTGATATTTACTTAAAACCAGTTCAGCAAATGTAGTGGAGCATCCGAGTTGGCCCTCGATCGTTGGGGACTCGGCCTCAGGCGCTCAGGTCTCATTTACAAAATGAACCTCTATTTGAGCGCCGCGCTTTGCTCCGAACAAAGTCTATGGCGCTACACAGCTACGCCGTAGCCCGTAGCAATTGACATTAAACGCGTACTACGGCTCGTAGCAAGATTGCGGATACTTACTTATGTATTAAAACTTGTTTAAGTTGGTCTATTACCTGCTTCCTTTTTACTGTAAATTAAATAAGAAACACTTTTCTTACAGCTTTTACTATTTCAGGAACAATTTTTATTAATTCGATGCAAGTAGGCCATGATTTTTTGAGAATTATTAAAACATACAGATAATAATTAATATCAGCTTTGGAAATCGCACATTTTTGACATTTTCGTTTGAGACATTGAAAGTGACCTACAGCCAGAAGCGAAATTAAATTCTTGCCGGAAAATGTAATTTGATATCAAACCTGTCATCTCAGCGACTGTCCCTTGACGCAAATTAAATGGAGCCTATTGAATTTTCGTAACGATATGCTAAATGCATATCTTGGTGTTTTTACTATTTTAAGAATTAACGTAGAACTTTCTGTGTAGCTACCTGTGTTTCTATAAACATATTATAGTTACTCAGCGAAATGTGACGTAACTTGAAAGACCACTTGCTGAACGTGTTTTTGATGATTTTCAAATCCAATGTTAAGCCAACGACCTTGCACCGTCAGATTAGTCTGGCAGAATAAAATTTAACAGTACGCGTGTCGTTTGTAAACTTGCCGTCAGAAGGGTTGGTTGTCCGGCAGTAAAAACTGTTTTATAGACGAATTATGCGTCCGGGCCGAGTGGACGAGGCACTAAAGCTGTTTAACGCCGGTGACGCGACGCCTGGGATGCACCCGATTATGCACTCTTCTCTTATCAGAATTACATTTTTATATGAAAACAATTGACATCGTCATGAATGAATTTTGAAAATCGAAACCCTTTCAAAAACCGAAATAAAAACTACCCTACCTCAAAAGTTTGATTACCATTAAGTATACAAGAAGAACAAATCTATACTTACTAACAGCATAACACTAAGGCTGAGTTGCACTACCAAACTTTGACCGTGACTATAACGAAAACCGGCGATTTTCGTATGGAGTTTGACAGGTTTTTGACGTTTGTTACTGTCAAAGTAAGATGGTGCAACCCAGCCTAAGTATACCAATTCGGTTCAGTGGACAGACAATTTCGTAATGGCACAATAAGTACTCATAAATGAAATTCATTGCAATGTTCGTGTTGCAGCATACTAAAGATTTAAATAAACTATTAATAATACTCGGAATGATACTTGTTCTGTCAAGTTATGATAAATTCTGAGACACTTCAAATTATTTACAAAGTTAGCAAACGGAATTACTCCAGGCCGACATTTTTCAAGGAGTTTATCTTATTTTTTATTGTTACTTGTTTTGGAAGTTGTTCTTCTAATTTATTGCGTTATCTCCAAAATGTCGCGCGTTAATTAAAAAACGTAAAATGTATCAGACCGTCTTAATCTTGGGCCAGAAACTGTGCAGCGTGTCACGTAATAAAATTGAAATATTTTTTGAACGAAACACCCTCAGATCATAGAAGGAAACAGATATGAAACGGGGGCGTATCACTTAAACATAGCACACAAGTATGAGTTTTAAAACAAAACAATTCGTCACACTTTTATAATTCAAGTAGGATAACTTAGCAGACTCCAACCATATACATCCGTAAGGTACTCGTATTTAGTGTTAAAGCATCTGTTTTAATTCGAGTAAAGTAAATCTCTAGGGAGCTAATGATCTAAGAAAATATGTATTTTCAGGTCAATCTTTCGCTGTTCATGCCAATATTCGCCAAAATAGAGATTCCGTTGCTGGCCTAATATTATCAGAGCGCTTGCTGCGGCGATAACGAGGGCCGTGTCCCGCAGATAGAAAGCTTGTGGTTGCACCGGGTGTGCACGTCATAGAAGTCTAGAAACGACATACCTAGTTAAGCTGGCAATGATCACAAATTCACAAAGACTCGCATAGTAAAATATTTTGAAATATACCTAGGTACTAAAACTTTTTTAAAGCAGGCGAAATAAAACGCAGTCCTAAATTCATGAGTTCGTTTTATGATTTCTATCACATATAATAATAAATACCTACCTACATTATTAAATTCAGTTAGTAGGTACTGTTAGTGGTCTCTATTAAGTAGTTTCTCGACTTTCAGTCAGTCAAGTCATATCCAGTAACAATCTAAGTTCGCGTCGCCAGTCTCGCACGTATGTGTTTTCTATACCAATTACTCCAATGTCACAGCGCACTGACGCTATTGCATTCGCAATTGTTGTGAATGGCTGCTGCTTTTTCATGAGTTGTCTCTTCAATTGTTTCTCTAGCTATTGCGGAGCGTGATGGATCTGCGGTCTCAATAGTATTGACTGCGATGCTGTCACAAACAGCCTCAGGCCTTTCCTTCGACGATTCATTTTCTATTCCTGTGGAATTTGAGTTTATAACATGTTGCTAGAGACAACGAAGTTGATTCACTTAGGATTGGCGGTCAATTGCACTTATAGTATTTTTTCTCTTTTTTCTAAAGGATTATTTGTGAAACAGAAAAACTTGCCTTGTATACGTAAAGTTGCTAGCAGTTGTACTCGGATCGGGCGCAGTGGCGATCATGGGCCTATAAGCTAGTTATTATCAACAAACTCATTTAAATAATTTAAATTAAAAAAAAAGTGAATAATGTATTTCAGTATTTAATTTCACAACATTTATTAGAGAATCATGTGAAATTCTTACTGTGTCACGGATTGGGATTATAATGATAATTAATTACTCCCATGTCTATCACTATTAGCTCTACGTAATTAAAGCGATTTCTTGCATTTCACTAGTTTGAATTTGCGGACGCTTTGAAGAAGTGGTGTCTATAGGATTAATGTTAAATACAGTTCAATGTAATTTTTCAATAATATTAGTGTGATATTAAGGCATGATGTAAATAGAAACTATTCGTTTTACTCGTCGCCCGTCGCGCACGTTGCGCCCACGCGGCGGTGCGTTTGACGTAGGCACAAACAATTCCTACACAGTGTGGTAAAATACAGTGGATTTATTATTCGCTACTCTATTGACTTTACTTCAAACTCTTCTATTTTTTATATTGAAAATCGAGACTTTCCTAAGTAATCTCCAAGACTACGTAAACTTCATAATCTAAGCTGTTGGATCCTGGTTTTCAATTTCAGTGGTTAGAACTTCATTCTTTGTGCAGAATAAAATCGATCAGTGTTAGTTGTAGTTACCTACTTATGTTCTCATTTTATCCTCCACCCACGTCTCTTCTTGGTAGCTTAAGCTTGTTAGTTCACTTCATCCTATGATGATCTTTATTAATTCTCTATCTGCAGTCCATGAATGGTATCTACTTATAGATTCAAAGGTAGTTACTAATCGTGACTGAGTTTCTTGCGCTGCTTCTTCTCAGCACTGGCCCATTTATTGTCCCGAAGCAGTGGTAGGGTTAATATTGGGACGTGTAAAAGTGCTTTTTAAAAGCCTATTTGCAAAAATAAATGAGTTTTATGAATTTTTATGAGTTCATTAACTACTTAGTCTCCAGGCTTGTAATAGTTGTTGCAATTGACGAAGGCGAGTGAGCTTTACATGTGTGGTGGCTCACTACTGTTCGTTTTTCAAAAGTTTTGACAGACATTACACTATCGTTATGTGCATGTACACGTACACACATACTCGTAAGTAAAGCTTACTCGTCTTCGTGAGTTGCAAGAATTATAAAAGTTTGCGCACCATATTGAAACACATTCTGATCCTAACCATTGCGTCCTACACGCACAGAAAATGTCGCATGATCCGTTACATGTACCGTGAACCTTCTCTATACACACCGTTATAACGCTACATCCTGACGGATCTATTGAAACATGAAAAAGACGGATAACAAACAGTTAACTTTATTGACAAGTGCTTACGGTGTCATTGTAAGGGACGAAAGCATAATATTGTTCCTACCTACTCACGACATGAGCCGTTGACATGTAAATAGGAACGATAAACTTTTCATCGGTCTATTTTTAGATACATTTTCCTCTATAGGCATTGTTAGGAATTGGGATAGAAAAGGGATAAAAATGATACCCAGGCTCAAGGAAGGGAAAGCGATATAATAAAAAAGAGGAATAAAGGAAGATACAGGATTACAGGGTAAAGAAGAGACAGCGACAGATGACAAGAAGACAAACCATAGAAAAAAATAAAATTATAAAAACATAGACTTAAAAGGAGGCCGTTCGTAACATCTCTCCCTCTCTCTCAACAATGATAGAATACGAGTATCAAAGGAAAGGAGTGAGAGCGGGAGAGATTGATACGACCGGCCTTAAAATGGGATGTACATAATGTATATACAACGGCCTTCAGACAGGCAACCGAACAAGTTTTCTTAACGGTCTTCGTAACACCCCTCCCGCTGTGGAGACCTCGGCCACTCTAACAACGTTATCTCCACCCGGAAACAGTTTCTTTACTCGACCTCTGGGCCAAGTTCCCCGCGGCAAATTCCCGTCAACAATAAGGACGAGGTCACCCACACTGAGAGGGGTTCCTTCAACCTCGCTGCCGCTGCGCCGAGGAACGAGGGTTGGAAGGTATTCTTTCAGCCACCTCTGCCAAAAGAGATCCGCCAGTCTCACAGTCTTCCTCCAAGCGGTTCTACCATACAAGTCTTGAGGGACGGCGCCAACATGATGGTTTCCCGTTGAGGAAGTCCCGATCAGAAAATGAAATGGTGTGAGAGCTTCGTTACCTTCTTGTCCAACCGAAACGTGCGTTAGTGGCCTTGAATTCACGATTGCCTCCGCCTCAACGAGAAGGGTGGTGAATATCGGTTCTTTAGGGGCTCTGTCCTTGAGGATCACTTTAAGGGCCGTTTTAACGGAACGCACTAAGCGCTCCCAAGCTCCGCCCATTGAGGGCGCCGAAGGCGGTATGAAACGCCATTCTATTCCGTTGTTCACAGTGAAGTCGTTCAATTTTGGACCGTAGAGCTCGCGAAGGAATTTCGTCGCTCCAACAAAGCTAGTTCCATTATCCGACCAGATCTCCTTAGGCGTGCCTCGACGGGCTACAAACCGACGTAAAGCCATTATCGCGGCGTCAGTTGACAGATCGTGCACAACTTCCAAATGAACTGCCCGGGTCGTCAGGCACGTAAACAAGGCGACATACCGTTTTTCGTGCCGCCTGCCAATCGTCACCTGGACGGGGCCGAAGTAATCTAGTCCAACACACGTGAAAGGACGACAATGGTGGGTTAGACGGGAAGCAGGTAGATTTCCCATAGGAGGAATCACAGCGGTTGCTTTCCTGATACGGCAAAATTGACACCTGTGCCCCACAGATCTGACGGTGCTTCTAAGGTTTAAGATGAAAAACTCCTGGCGTAGCTCGTTCACGACGGTTTCATTATTGCCATGGGCCAGTCGACGGTGCTCGTGCTCAATTAGTAGTCGCACGGCTTGATGAGTTCCATCCAAGATAATAGGAAAATTCATTGCATCTGGCACGCCGGTAATTGCTCCCACACGCCCTGAGAGTCTCAGTAGGCCGTCCTCCCCAAGGACCACATGAAGCTTTTTCAGCTTGCTTTGCCGAGGAATTGGCAAACCTTGGCGTATAGCAGCCATTTCTTCTTGAAAGGAGTCCACTTGGGCCTGGAGAAAGATGTGAGACCGGGCGATGTACATATCATCGGCAGACAGCGGCATAAGTTTAGTAGAGCTAACAGAGCCAGGAGCGTGGGAGGTTGAGGCGCACACACTAGCTCTACCTTTCAAGCTCCTGATGTACAAATGCGCGCGCGCTGTAGAGCGGAGCAAACGCAGCCATTGGCTGAAGCGGAACGGATCCGCACACAAAGGTATGACAGATGGAATAATGGATGTGGTTGAAATATGACCTACGTTAATGAGGTTAATTCTAGCGCTTGGTTTTAGCTCGTCAGTGTTAAAGTGCCCACTGGTAGAAATTTCAACAGGCCAGTCACTAGACGGGGCTTTCAAGAACTCTGGACCTTCAATCCATCTACTGTTAGGAAGGGGAGTATTTGAGTTAGGACGGGTGGCATCGTCAGCGACATTCAACACAGTTGGAACCCAACGCCACTCATCAATGGTGGAAAGCTCCAAAATATCTGCCAGGCGGTGCGCAACAAAAGGAAGATATGACCGCGCGTCACTTCGTAGCCAAGCAAGAACATTCTTTGAGTCCGTCCAAAAAAACCTGCGCACTGGCTTGTACTTGTGAGCTTCACATATTGATGAAGCTAAGCGAGCAGCAACCATAGCAGCTTGTAATTCTAAGCGAGAAATCGTTGTAGGGGCTAACGGTGAAACTTTTGATTTGCTACATATGAATGAGAGCTGAATTTGATTATCAGCAAAAAGTAGGCGCCAATAAGCTACCGCAACATAAGCATGCTCACTGGCATCACAAAATACATGCAATTCGCGCTCTAGCAAGTTAGCTACCCTGGAATGCCAACGAGGAATACGAAGCTCAACAGCCGATGACATTAATGAAAGCCAAGCCATCCACTGAGAAAGCAAATCCTGAGGCAGAGCTTCGTCCCATTCTACTTTCCTACGCCACAATACTTGGAAAATGATGCGACCTCTAATAGTGATTGGAGCAAGCATACCAAGTGGGTCAAATACACGCATTAGTACGGAAAGCGCGTTGCGTTTAGTGATCTTAGATGGCAAAGCGAAAGGTTTTAAAGCAGCGGTATTAAAACCGAGCTGATCAGATATGGGGTACCAAATAAGGCCAAGTGTACGCACGCTTTGCTGATGATTACTAATATCTACAGAAGTATTATTTACAAGCTTAAGTTCGGAAGGCACAAGAGCGAGAGCCTCAGGTTTATTCGATACCCAACCACGAACTTCAAAATGAGCTCGCTTTTGTACATCCACGATATCTTTTGCTAAGTGAGCCGCTTTTTCAACTTGGTCTACACTACCTATATAATCGTCCATATAAGTGTCGTGGACGATAGCATGAGCGGCTTCAGGGAATGAATTTCGATTCTCCTCTGCATTTTTGTTTTTAATATAAAGTGCTGTAAACGGGCTGGATGCAGCGCCGAAGATCATAGAATACATGCGAAATATTGAGATCGGCAAATTGGGAGAATCACGCCACAAGAAACGCTGTGCATCCCTGTCCTGGGATCTAATCTTAATTTGAGGAAACATCTCCCTGATATCAGCTGTCATGGCAACCTCATCTTCTCGAAACCGGTAAATTATATCAATGAGCGACGACAATAGATCAGGACCACTCAATAAAAGGGAATTAAGACTAGTTCCCTGGACACAGGCAGCAGCATCATGGACAACCCGTAACTTACCGGGCTTATTAGGGTTCACGACTCCGAAATGGGGAAGGTACCACTCCCTTGAAGAGTCAGTGGTCATGATGTTACGAACGGCCTCTTTTGATAGCGTTTATGGTTTATATTTTTATATTTTTTCTATATGTCACTTGTCATCTTTCTGTCTCTTCTTTACCCTGTAATCCTGTATCTTCCTTTATCCCTTTTCTATCCCAATTCCTAAAAATGTTAGGAATTGGGATAGAAAAGGGATAAAAATGATACCCAGGCTCAAGGAAGGGAAAGCGATATAATAAAAAAGAGGAATAAAGGAAGATACAGGATTACAGGGTAAAGAAGAGACAGATGACAAGAAGACAATCATAGACAAAAAATAAAATTATAAAAACAGACTATTAAAAGGAGGCCGTTCGTAACATCTCTCCCTCTCTCTCAACAATGATATAATACGAGTATCAAAGGACAAGAGTGAGAGCGGGAGAGATTGATACGACCGGCCTTTTAAAATGGGATATACACAGTATGTATATACAACGGCCTTCAGACAGGCAACCGAACAAGTTTTCTTAACGGTCTTCGTAACACCCCTCCCGCTGTGGAGACCTCGGCCACTCTAACAACGTTATCTCCACCCGGAAACAGTTTCTTTACTCGACCTCTGGGCCAAGTTCCCCGCGGCAAATTCCCGTCAACAATAAGGACGAGGTCACCCACACTGAGAGGGGTTCCTTCAACCTCGCTGCCGCTGCGCCGAGGAACGAGGGTTGGAAGGTATTCTTTCAGCCACCTCTGCCAAAAGAGATCCGCCAGTCTCACAGTCTTCCTCCAAGCGGTTCTACCATACAAGTCTTGAGGGACGGCGCCGACATGATGGTTTCCCGTTGAGGAAGTCCCGATCAGAAAATGAAATGGTGTGAGAGCTTCGTCACCTTCTTGTCCAACCGGAACGTGCGTTAGTGGTCTTGAATTCACGATTGCCTCCGCCTCAACGAGAAGGGTGGTGAATATCGGTTCTTTAGGGGCTCTGTCCTTGAGGATCACTTTAAGGGCCGTTTTAACGGAACGCACTAAGCGCTCCCAAGCTCCGCCCATTGAAGGCGCCGAAGGCGGTATGAAACGCCATTCTATTCCGTTGTTGACAGTGAAGTCGTTCAATTTTGGACCATAGAGCTCGCGAAGGAATTTCGTCGCTCCAACAAAGCTAGTTCCATTATCCGACCAGATCTCCTTAGGCGTGCCTCGACGGGCTACAAACCGACGTAAAGCCATTATCGCGGCGTCAGTTGACAGATCGTGCACAACTTCCAAATGAACTGCCCGGGTCGTCAGGCACGTAAACAAGGCGACATACCGTTTTTCGTGCCGCCTGCCAATCGTCACCTGGACGGGGCCGAAGTAATCTAGTCCAACACACGTGAAAGGACGACAATGGTGGGTTAGACGGGAAGCAGGTAGATTTCCCATAGGAGGAATCACAGCGGTTGCTTTCCTGATACGGCAAAATTGACACCTGTGCCCCACAGATCTGACGGTGCTTCTAAGGTTTAAGATGAAAAACTCCTGGCGTAGCTCGTTCACGACGGTTTCATTATTGCCATGGGCTAGTCGACGGTGCTCGTGCTCAATTAGTAGTCGCACGGCTTGATGAGTTCCATCCAAGATAATAGGAAAATTCATTGCATCTGGCACGCCGGTAATTACTCCCACACGCCCTGAGAGTCTCAGTAGGCCGTCCTCCCCAAGGACCACATGAAGCTTTTGCAGCTTGCTTTGCCGAGGAATTGGCAAACCTTGGCGTATAGCAGCCATTTCTTCTTGAAAGGAGTCCACTTGGGCCTGGAGAAAGACCGGGCGATGTACATATCATCGGCAGACAGCGGCATAAGTTTAGTAGAGCTAACAGAGCCAGGAGCGTGGGAGGTTGAGGCGCACACACTAGCTCTACCTTTCAAGCTCCTGATGTACAAATGCGCGCGCGCTGTAGAGCGGAGCAAACGCAGCCATTGGCTGAAGCGGAACGGATCCGCACACAAAGGTATGACAGATGGAATAATGGATGTGGTTGAAATATGACCTACGTTAATGAGGTTAATTCTAGCGCTTGGTTTTAGCTCGTCAGTGTTAAAGTGCCCACTGGTAGAAATTTCAACAGGCCAGTCACTAGACGGGGCTTTCAAGAACTCTGGACCTTCAATCCATCTACTGTTAGGAAGGGGAGTATTTGAGTTAGGACGGGTGGCATCGTCAGCGACATTCAACACAGTTGGAACCCAACGCCACTCATCAATGGTGGAAAGCTCCAAAATATCTGCCAGGCGGTGCGCAACAAAAGGAAGATATGACCGCGCGTCACTTCGTAGCCAAGCAAGAACATTCTTTGAGTTGGGCCAGTCGACGGTGCTCGTGCTCAATTAGTAGTCGCACGGCTTGATGAGTTCCATCCAAGATAATAGGAAAATTCATTGCATCTGGCACGCCGGTAATTGCTCCCACACGCCCTGAGAGTCTCAGTAGGCCGTCCTCCCCAAGGACCACATGAAGCTTTTTCAGCTTGCTTTGCCGAGGAATTGGCAAACAAAATGTTAGGAATTGGGATAGAAAAGGGATAAAAATGATACCCAGGCTCAAGGAAGGGAAAGCGATATAATAAAAAAGAGGAATAAAGGAAGATACAGGATTACAGGGTAAAGAAGAGACAGAAAGATGACAAGTGACATATAGAAAAAATATAAAAATATAAACCATAAACGCTATCAAAAGAGGCCGTTCGTAACATCTCTCCCTCTCTCTCAACAATGATAGAATATGAATATCAAGAAAAGAGAGAGAAAGCGGGAGAGATTGATACGACCGGCCTTAAGGTGGGCTACCAAAAGAGTTAAAAGTTCATTTAACTTTGTGACGTGACGTGGTGGTTCATAATGTGCTGGCTTCGGGTCAGGGGGAGTCTTGCAGACAGGTGTACAGATGAGCCGTTCGTAACAGGCATAATATTAAACGAGAAGAAATTTTAATATGAAATAAGGCTGTTATTATCACAAAATATGCGTCAGTCGTTTCTAGACAATATTTTTCAAGAAGCTGTAAAAATGAATTAAGTAAAAAACAAGTACAAGTGCTAGGAGTCTCAAGTTTGCATGGGGTTTCCTTTTAGAACGTAGGTGCTCACTAAGAACGGATTTTACGAAACTCCACCCCTAAGAGGATAAAACGGGATCCACGCGTTCAAAGTCGCGGGCGGCCGCTAGTTACTAATATTAATAACGCTGTAGATATTAAGACTCGGAAAAAGTACTATTAATACGAGTACTTATAACAAAAATTAAGTCTTTTTTGTTTTGTGACATTTAATTTTATGTATATTTCATTTCTACTTTGGTAAGAAATGTTGAACTTTACTTTGTGAAGTGTTACATTCGTATCATTTATAAATAAATATTGATCTATTTATATTCGAACCTTGCTTAGGGTCATAAACCAATACTTGCCAACAGCTCTGTGTATGTATGTACATTGTCTGAAATTAATTGTGTCAACTGGTTTGTAAATCAATGTTTAGAACTAATATTTAATCAGGTAAACTAAATTACTCAGGGTGCCGAAAATACCCCATTGATACACGTCAAATACCCCGGTTTCTAAATGTCAAGTATACCTATTTATACCTGGAGTAGGTCCCAAAACTTATCGTTAAAAATCTTTTGATATTCTTACGTTTTTATTCAAGAGGGCACAAAATATGAATATTAATATCCCGAAAGTAATAAATTATGGGTTTCTCATAATTTTTTTATCCCCTTTTAGACAATGGGGCGCATTTTTGGCGTGAAAAGATAGAATGTTTTTTTGATTTGGAGGTGCAATTTAGATTTTATACCATAATTAACTTTTAAAAAAAATAAAACCGACTTCAAATGCGTGAACACAAAAAAAAAACTAAAAATTAAAAAAGTTCTACCCTTGGGGGTGAAATATTTTCTTCAAATTCGCATGAAACCACCCTTTTGATAATACCTATTCAACAAAAAAATAATCGTTCAAATTGGTTCATAATCGGCGGAGATATTGCGTATAAAAAAGTTCATCCCCAATTTTCCACCCTTGGGGGTGAATTATTTTCTTCAAATTCGCATGAAACCACCCTTTTGATAATACCTAGGTATTCAGCAAAAAAATAATCGTTCAAATTGATTTATAATCGGCGGAGATATTGCGTATAAAAAAGTTCATCCCCAATTTTCCACCCTTGGGGGTTGTTTTTTCTATTATTAAATTTAAATGGGACCACCCTTGAGGTATTACCTATACGCCGAAAAAAGATTTCTTCAAATCGGTTCATAATTGGCGGAGTTATCGCGTAACAAACATAAAAAAAAAAACATACGGGTCGAATTGAGAACCTCCTCCTTTTTTGAAGTCGGTTGAAAATTCATCAAAATTACTTACTTCAACTGTTCAGTTTTGGGCTTAAACAGCTGAACCGTGTACCAGTAACTTAGGTAAATTTTTAAAAAGGCGACGAACATATATACAAAAATAAATAAGTTATTTAAACTTCCAGGAAGTATTTTTTTTTATTTGTAATAGGTATAAAATATCAATCAATATCTCAAGTTACATGACATTCAGGTATTTGTAGATTAAAAAATAATTCACGTCGTAATTTTTATTAGGCTAATTAACAGGAAATCAGATTGCTTGTCCCTTGTTAAGACTGACGTGCCTCAGCAGAAATTCCTGGGCCTTCCGCGAGTCACGAAACTCCAATAGTCAAAATCTATTTTAATTGTTGACTTTGTTAATCCCTATCGCCCTGACCGCTTTTTATTGTCAAGAACATAAAGATGTTTACAGATCGAACTTTATAACGCAAATGTCATGGTTCTTTTTCGTGCATTTTAAATTTTAGCGGATGCTAAGATATTAGCAAACAATAAGATGCGGGCAGCGCAGGACCGTTCATTATGGAAAGCCTTGGGGGGCCTTTGTCCAACAGTGGACGTTATTTGGCTGAAACGAACGAAGCTTCACTGTCCACGGTGATGTTGTAGAGTGTTTGTAGGTACGCGTGCATACTCGTCAACGTCCCGTACGCAACGCTACTGCTTCGTCAACAAAACGTACAATGCTGCGTACGCGTCTAGTACGCTATAACTCCGGACAAACTATTTTACTAACTACGTAGTAACCGATGAAGGAAAGCCTAAATTATACGACCTAACGACCGCCGGGCATTTGTGAGTGATGCTCACTTTTAACAGAAAACTAAACTACCTACTAAAGCCCTTCTGGTCACGTAGAGTCTGAAATAGATGATCGGCATTCGTTAGCGCCTACCCCAGTCAAAATTAATTGTTCCTAAGCTTGCTGAACTTTTGTTGCCACGAAAAAGGGATATTTTCGACGTTTTTACACGAACCTTCGAGGAAACTTTGGTAGCAGGTGTTAGAGTGTGTTTCCCCTATAGAAAAGTCCTTCGATCGGCATAATGATAAACAGCGAGGTTTTGGTAGATTATTCACTTATTTTTCGTTTTTAGAATGATATACTCCGGTAAAAGAGTGACGACGGTGTCCTTTATACTTAATTTTTAAGCGTTATAAATATCTAGTGTGTAATCCCTCTTAGAATTTAAGCTTCGGGTGAACAAATCATTTTATAGGTTACTGCTGATTCAGTAATTAAATTTGTAGGCGTTTGAGACAAGTCCGTGTTGTTAAGATTTAATGAGAGCGATGAGCTATCGAATTCTGAAGGGGTCTAGAAATAAATCAAAGTTAAAGTTAATTACATGTCAACATATAAATTGTCTTGGATTTTCGTAAATTGCCAACGAGATAATTTCTCTAAACACATCTGAGTACATAGGTACATATTTGTAAAATATAGTATTGCTATTCCAAACTAACTAAAATAGACACTTACTTATTACAGTTCCGAGTTTCTGTTATTTATATTCAACGACTCTTTAGTCCTTTTGTTCAGATTTTTTTATTTAGTTTGAAATCTGTTTTTGTCATGGCTTTCATGTGATAGTATTAAAATACGACGCACAAAGGGAAAGAACAACAGTGCAGCTCATTAGTGGCCATGAATAATGTACGGCTTCCTTGTATCTTGTAGTGGCACCATGCTCCTCATTTCCTTAGGATATGTGTTTTGCTTTTTTAGAACAATGGTTGTTTAATGATAGCAGTTAATACAGAACAAAAGATGTAGGCCTTACTTCATTCGCGTTATTGTATGTAACAGGAACCAAGCGGATGTGACTTTACGCACAAGGCCAGTTTCCGAAACTCTCCATCTCATGGATGTGTTGTGAAAGTACCTTACCATTTTTTGTTTACATACACCGAGTGAAATATGCTATTTTGAGGGATTATCCTTTGTATATATCACCACCACAATAGGTAGTACAATAGGTAGGTAGGCCTTTATTTAGTTTAATGAGACTAAGGCTGGGTAAGGTGGTGCATAAGGTGGTGCAACTCAGCCTTATAATGATTGGCCGGTCAACCTGTTTCGTATTATAATGTGAACATTATAGTAAAATAAAAGTTGTTATTCTAGATTCTATAAAAAAGAATGTTTCCCGTCGACTTTCAAAATGATCGACACCAAACCTAATAATAACATGTGGCGGGAACGGTCACCGTTACGTATTCGCGTGAAGGCATTACGCCTTTTTATTGTGTCAGATTCTTCAGAACCTTGAGTAAAGTTAGGTTATGTTAGTAGAACAAAACTATTATGACCCACAAGGTGGACCGACGATCACATAAAGGTAGCAGGAAGACGCTGGATGTATGTGGCTACCAACTGCAACCGGTCTTTGTGGAAATCTTTAGGAGAGGCCTATGTTCAGCAGTGGACGTCCTATGGCTGAAATGATCATGATGAATGCTTTAAATATTGTAATTTGTTTGCATAAAATGACTCTACAATACCAACATGATTAATTTTTATAATACATTTCTATTATATGAGGCACTCGTATGTTTATAGTTTTATACCTTCACCTGTCAACTGCCATATAGGTACTCGTAGTTTACATCGCAGGAAATTAAATCCTAAAGTTTTGACACACTCCCATTTTCTTATGATCAAGTTTCGTATGGGTCAAGACAGCTTCTTGATCTCGGGATAACTGAAAATTTGTTGTAATTTACAAAGTGGTGGTGGCAACAAGAAGGAACCAAAGACACTGTGATTGTCTGTGAATAAAGACTATGTTTGTCTTTAAAACATGAAAATTTTACAGAAAAAATTATTGGTTGTTTCGACGAAAACTATGTTACCTACTTAGAACTTATCACTTACCTGTTACCTTCACACTGTTGAATTTCAAAGATGTGTTTGTTGTGAACGGGTTATACTGACATGATTTCAGAGTGGAGATGTGCTAGAAGGTTATGACGGCTGGTTTCCTAATATAAAGTGGGTGCAGATCACTCATTATTATATTCCCTTTGTACTTTGCTGTATTTAATAAACTATATGTATGTTTACATAATTAACAGGTTACTTTAGTTGTATTGTTATCAAATTAACCTACTAAGTATTAGGTTTTGGTCTGAGTTTAAGTTTCAATCTGAAGAGTAACTAACCAGTGCACGTTTATTATGTTTAGGTTAGACACAATAATTTCGGTCGGGTCGGCAATATTTCATTGTCACGGTTAGGACACGCCGCATTATGCGTACACGAACAAAAACACGCACGTTTTACGATTGAATAATGTTAATTGTGTCATTGTAAATGATCAAAGGTCGTTGTATTCGGCTTGGGTTAAAAAAAAAAAATTACTGATTTTGTACTACCTAATGTGTGACCCTCAGGAGACGATGCAATTACCTACTTATGTGTAATGAAGTTTTAAAATAAAAATGCATTGTTTAAGAATACACAATCAGAAAATAATGTAGCTCGATATTCAATGAATCTCTACCTAATACCGGTTAAACATTTGACGCACCAACGCGTACTTAATTAACATAGAATAATGCTTCAATTTTTTTTTACGAATCTAGATCATTCGTTTAGAGCTAGCTCTAAACCTAGTATTAATAGGAAAGGTAGGGTCTAAGGTAATATTTACAGCGTGTCGTTGAAAGCCTTCGCAACCCTTCGGACGAGGGCTGTAAACTCGCTGAAACATAACTGAGCGCCGAATTTCATCGCGCAGGTTAACTCCAGGAAATATAGCCTTCAGCACTACCACTAGATAGATACTTTTACGTGAGTGAATGTGAACTCACCCTAATGGTTTGCGTTCGTTATACTCCACTTTTTATTTCCTCATCTTTTGTTTATGGCCAGGTCTTGACCTGCATTCACTTTCAGTCTTTAATTCTTGTGAATATTTCCTATTTAATACCAATTAATTATTGTGCTTTGGGAGATATTAATTTTGAAAAATTTTGTTTTAAGATTTGTTTACATTTTAAGCAAGTACCTACTCGTAATAATGTGTAATAGTGTTACTAGCTTTAGTAGAAAAATGTGCTCTGTTAACTTTATGAAAATTCATAATGATCGATAAATAAATATGTATATGCTTCAACGGCTTTAGGAATAGGAATTTACATATCCTTTATATTGTATCACATTGTGTGTATGTACATATGTATGTATGTATGTATACCTAGGCAGAGTGCTAGTGGAAAATTTTGGCATATGCATTTATGCATAGACTGAAAAATGGACTAGCCATTTCAGCATAACTCTGCACATGTTGTATATTGGCAAGCCTCCTGTCAGAAAAAGTTCATGGAAAAATACGAGTTATTTTACCTATCAGTCAAAGTCAGCAAAGAATAAAGACGTCAATAAAAAGGTAATTATAATTAAACATCAGAAAACCCTCAAAACCTCCGTAAAAAGTGAACTCAAATGATGGGAACCAGAGGATCGTTAGAAATAAGTAATTTTATTACAAAAAACCTCTTTTACATTTCCACTTAATTTTAAACAGAAAAAATCTAAAAATATTTTTTCATCCCAAATGGGGATGTGGACTTATTTGAGGTATGAGATACATGTACGTGCTCCGAATAAAAATCCAGTTAAATATGCAAATCAATTCCATTCACTTGCAAAGATATCACTTTGTTCCATTATTTATTGCGGAAGAATAGGGAGCAGAGGGCAGCTTATTATTAAAATTAGACGTTAATCCAATTATAATATCAAGAATATTACAAAAACTGTCATCGTTTTATTACAAACATGTAAATGAAAATGAAAAAGTACTTACCTATCTACTTATTATCAATTTCATGATCATAACTTTTAATGATGTGTACGAGTAAGTCCTTCTAACAATCACAAACATTATTACAAATACACACACGAATTCAATGTT
This sequence comes from Ostrinia nubilalis, assembly GCF_963855985.1. Classification (NCBI taxonomy): domain Eukaryota; kingdom Metazoa; phylum Arthropoda; class Insecta; order Lepidoptera; family Crambidae; genus Ostrinia; species Ostrinia nubilalis. The sequence continues at coordinate 11,784,649 of NC_087095.1, read as the reverse complement.
ATCATGATATTTTTAAAACATTTAAATCAAATACTTTTGCAAGTTTCCTACTATAAAACCCAACTGCAATATTTGAATAATTATAATTACACATTTAAATGTTATTTAGATTGTGTAACATGATACACGTTAACAACACCAAATTTTTTCATTTCTTACAATTTGAACCTGATTGTTATGTCAGACAAAATGCAAATTCATGCGTGTAAGTAGGTTATTGTAGCGTAAATACACAATGGAGATACATATAGTGAGCTCCGTTTCTACTAATCCTCACACTTACTTATTTACCTTAACTCACTTTTTACTGTCCACTATTAACTAACCTTGATCAAGGCATTGCTCTACAAAAATCTAATTTAACTTTTTAACTGTGTACAAATGTGGTGTAATATTTAAACAGTGAGTGTTACCCATATACATTGAGTTACTTCATGTTATTGTTGAGTATGCTGTTGAACTGCAAAAAGTTGAATGTTACAAAAAAACTCACCCAACCCTAAGACTGATCGAAAGTTTACTGTCGTACCAGTCTCTGGTCACTAGTAAATAAATACTACTGTATTTACTTGAGTTGTGGTAAACGTATACCGCTCCGTATAGGTATTGTATACCGATGCGGTGTCCGCCTCATTTGGAGCCCTAATCAGGGCTCTTCCTGCGCCCATCCGGGCCGCTTGTATGCCCCTATTCGAAGCAAATTACGTATTATTTTTCATTCATACCGTTCCGAAAATTTCAGTTCCTTTTACTAACCGACTAGGTCAGGATTCTATGTTTACGAGCTGCAAGTATTGATTATTATGTTATGTTTTACGAACTTTTGCAGATATATTTCAGGACTTTCAATAACCCAAAAATGGGAAGAATTGTTAGACAAAAATTCACTAAATTCACAACTAGAAGGTAATAATAAAGACACTTTATTATAATACATACTTACTTATTTAAGGTAGGTAATTTGGAAGATAATGTTGTTTCGATTGAAAAGTTAATTCTGTTGTTTTTTTGTCCATTTTTAGGGTTCCGTACCTCATAAGGAAAAAACGGAACCCTTATAGGATCACTTTGTTGTCCGTCCGTCCGTCTGTCAAGACCCTTTATCTCAAGAACGCGTGAACGTATCAAGCTGAAATTCACATGAAATACTCAGGTCTATTGTCCCTTTAAGCTGTGAAAATATCAAACTTCTAAGCTAAGCCAATCAAAAGATACAGCCGATTATGTCGATATTTTCAACAAATTTTCGACACTCGCAAAGGAATCAAAACCTACAGGATACTTCCCGTAAACTCAGAATCTTGAAATTTGGCATAAAGCATTGTCATATAATGCAAATATAGGAAAAATTGCGAAAATTACATTTTTTTAGTTATATAATATAATAAAAATATTTTAATAAAATGAAACTTACTACCTTATTTCTCACGAACGAATAAAGGTATCAAATTGAAATTTATACCAAATACCTAGATCTATTGTCCCTTTAAGAAGTAAAAAAATCAAACTTCTAAGTTAACGCGATCAAAAGATACAGCAGTTTATACCGACACCTTAGACGAATTTCCGTCACACGCTAGGGAATCAAAACCTACAAGGTACTTCCTGTGAACTCAGAATCTTGAAATTCGGCACGAAGCAACGTTATATAGTACAGATAAAGGAAAAATTGCGAAAATGATAAATTTGAAGTTATATAAAATTTAAAATATTATTTTTACTTACATGACATAAAATATTTTTTTAATAATTATAAACTTACTACCTACCCTTTTTCACATGAACGCGTAGAGATATTAAAGTTGAAATTCATATCAAACACTTCTTAAATCTAATTGCCTCTAAACTGTGAGAAATTCTAAATCAACGCAAAAATTCAAAACGCTGAGGTAGGTACCTACCTATAATGCAAATATAGGAAAAATAAATAAATAAAAAATAATCATACCGCATATTTTGAAATTCGCCACTACTCGCAACGGAATCAAGTAAGTAATTTGATTTAATACGTCATAAATTGTAAACCGCTACGTTTGTACGGCGGAACCCTCGGTGTGCGAGCCCGACTCGCACTTGGCCGGTTTTTATTGATTATTTTGATGGATATCCAAAGTTAGCTATTTGAAGTCCTAAAATTGTTAGTGCCATAATGAGTTCGTTAAAACTTTGAGAGCGGGTTGGCTCGGTTAAAACCAGTTTTTTCTGGAAACGACCGCCTTTGTAGCAGTTTACTGGCCTGTTATTATTATTACCCTTCTGAATTTTTACAGGCTTTTACTCGTAGTACTGCTACCAAATTGGTTTGCATATTAAATTAATAGACGGAGAGTCTCTTGACAGTATAATTCTAAGTTTTATGGTTAGTAGATAATGTAATACACCTTATTAAATTTTTACTACTTTATTACCTACTCTTACAGTGTCTTAAAAGTCGTAAGTTTTCATGAAAACAAATAAGTGCTACTTTTGTCATTATCAAAATCTGTTACTTTAATGCCCGTTTTCACCATTAATCCGTATTTTTTAAGTGACCACTATGAAAACAAAATTCCTGTTAAGTATGTGTTACCATAGGGATCACTTAAAAATTAGGGATTGATGGTGAAAACGAGAATAAGAACACTAAAATAACAACAACCCTTTGCGGTTACGGCTATTTCGGCCATCAATTATGGCGCCTACGTAATTACTTAGTGTGTCGTCATTAAGGCTGTTTACTGCAGAAGAATATGCAAAACCTCAATAACACGACCCAAAACGCGTCCTCCACCAATCCACTGCTCAAACACGTTAAAATTAAATTAAGATTAGTCACGTTTGATTTGGCAAATTAGACCGTCCCGTGTGTAATCGGGTGACCTATGAATATTCAGGGTTTACTCGGATAGCTTTGTGCGAATGTCCCGGTCAGAATGACCCTGATAAGTTTGTTACAAACATTTTGATTGCGAGTATGAATTTTCAATGGAACAAACATTGTTTTAAGGCCTTGGAAGATCAAACGGGAAAATAAAGTTTGTACAGCGCAAATAGGGAGCGGGGGACACGATTACCTTCGTTAGCTCATATTTTTAGGGACGTCTCGCTTTAAACTTCGCAATTTGCTTGTTCGAAGCATTATTTTGATGACGATTCATTACGCTGGCTTATTTATTTTCTTAAATTTCTTTTCTGTAACTCATGAGTTCCGTATTTGGTTTATTAAAATAACTCGGTAAATTTTATCTGATACACATGATAGGAATTTCAAGCACTTTTGATCGTGAATCGTTCCAGATGGATAATTTTATTGCCGGTATAATTGAAACGTTTGTTAACGTCATAACATGAATTTGCTTACACCAAAACTCTGTCTTCTCAGCCATGTTTTCCTCATGTTTTGTAACGAGTGTAATAAGCCCAGTCAGAAATGAGTGATTGTGTTTAAACTTGGGCTATAAAGTCTTATTGGACGGATGAAGCGGCCGCAAGTGCGCGTCGGTGCTGTATTGGCACTAATTAAGCCCAGGTTAAGCTTCAATTAATATCGGGCAAATGGGCAAGATCGACTGAGGCCACAGATTACATATCTCAAGATTAAATTAAGCTGCCACGACCGCCGGCTACAATTTTCAGGCCTAATAAAGTCTTGACACTAATGTAAACTTCAGCGCACTGTCAATGAGGGTTTTCGCGAATGAAAGATCCGCTAGATGGCGGGACGTGGTCTGACTGCTGCGTGATTGGTGGATTGTGACATATCTGTCAATGTCATGTCAAAAATAACCAATCATGCAGCATTTGGACCTCGCGTCTACGTATTGCCATCTGGCGGATTTTTCATTCGCGAAAACCATCAAGCGATTGAAAGTTCCAACGAAGGATTCATTAAGTGGATTTGCGAGCATTCTTACATGATTTTCACTAAATTACCTACATAGATACGCACTCTATCTTTAAATAACTCTTTAAAGCATTGTATTAAAGTATATAAAAGATCAATTCACTTGCAAAAAGCTTTCTTAAAAGATTTTGATTGCGCGTATATTGTGACGGCGAAACTTTGTATGACAACATCGAAGTTCGAAGTTTCGAAGCTTCGCCTCGCATCGACGCGCGGGATTATATCTAGCTCATTAGCGGCCGATGTGTATTCTTCTGACATTACCGAAGTTCACGCATAGTAATGAGCCTTTGTATTAGCTTGAATAAACTGTACGCGTTTAATCGACGCGTTTCTATATCCTAATTACAGTTTAAAGTTAAGAATTAACCGTAGGTAGGTACTCGTACATACAACTACCTATTGAGGTGCAACACGCTCAAAGTCTACTGCGGTAGAGCCACAGATATTTCTTTCTATGTAAGACGACGCAGCGATACCGCTCCGGCGCCGCACCCGCACCGCTGCCGCAACGCATCGTGTGCTTTGGTTCGCGCTCTCTATGTTGGCAGATATTGAGTTTTACATAAATAATAAACAATATCCTTGCATATCATTTAATTTAGAAAACGGAGGAGTTTTTCCAGTTAGTCTAAAAATAATAATAAAATTCAGAAATTTCATGATTGAATATTACAGGAACAATTGTTACCTGAAGCACAAACGTCTCCGGTTCCGAAATTGATTAGTCAATTTCATAATTCTCACTTTCACGGGAGTTAGATAAATATTTCGTTGGGTTAAATTTCGTTGCGAGCCAATTTGAATAGAAATGGAATCATTTCGGGAATTACATTATAACATTACGGTGACACTGGAATTAAAGGTCAACACCGTTTATTTTTTGTCTGTAGTGTCCCGGTCTGAAATGGCATTTTAACTAACCATAGAATAAAAATAAAGTTCTTTAACGTAATTAGGTTCTAGTCTAAAACGATACCTTAGGCTTACACTGAATTAAGTACCTATAAGTACATTGCAATTTTTTATTCCAAAAATAAAAAATAAAAAGACGGAAAATCTTTCATTTAGTGTAACGAAATTAACTTTATGGTACTACTCGTAATATTTGAAACCCAATATCTTTATTAATCAAATTGTGTCTTTTTTGTTACAGATTAAATCCACATCAGCAAAAACAGAAGTAAGTACTGCATTTTAATTATTTTCCAATACTTTTGTTCTTTTTCTAAACGCGTGCATTTTATAGCAGTGTGAAAACTAGTTAACCTTCGCTCACCGAGAGACAAAAACAAAAGTCAATGGAAACGGACGGGATTTGTTACCGAACAGTTATCGCAGTTACACAGTTAGCTCGAAATCAAAAGCTCTGCAACCTGAACTATCAACAAGATTTGTTGCACGTGTTTTTAGTATTTTACGATCCTGTTTCACAAAAGATTGACCCACAGGGTGACACACGAACCAATCACTGAGCTCTATTCAACGCTGTGCGTTCGATTTGCTGCTTCACTTAAGCAAGCATCGTTTGTGAATACGGGCGTAAGACGCTAATCTAAATCAAAGAGATAGAAATAAGAGTTCTTCTTCGTTTCTTAACTAAAGACAGTTCAAAAAGCTTTCAGAATATTTTTTTGGCTACGAACACTTAAACATACTTTATACTATAATATAAGACGGTCTACAGACCGAATACTTTTACATATAGTTACTACAATTTACATAACTAAAATTACATCTATAGCTAGAGGTATCGCCAGAAAATGGACTTTCCTATTGCATCATAGAAATGAGCTCTACAAAATAAATCTTGATTAATAACATTCTTGCTCATTATTAAAAATATGTAAAAAAAATCCATATGATTTACTTTGTTGATAAATATAGTACAGTCAGACGGGTATTCGTGTGCGACAGACATAACTTTTTAATTGTCGGGAGTGGCGTGACACGTATCTACGTGCGCTATTTATAAAAATTGTTGCAGATTTCTTATTTCCTAGGAAACAAATGAATATAAATCATTTGTTTCCTAGGAAATAAGAAATCCCTGCAAAATACTTTTCCTCCAGAAGATATTGGGACGAGAGACCCAGTATGTATACATTTTTAATTTACCTGAGTTGATTAAACCGCCTGAGGAGGAACTTGAGGTCAATTACTTAATCTTAGGTTAATTTGATCTAAATATATCTACTGAATAAAGATTTTCTGGGAGCATTTTAAGAAAATATAAATTTTTCTTACATGGTTAGTACTAAACATTTTTTTTATTTTCACCAACTTATACTACCTTTACAGGAATTACAGGTCAATAACCTAATGCGATAGAATACATTATTTTGTAGGCAGGTACACTGTATCTACTTACACTAATTTTGAGATATCAAAAGCTAAAACAAACTATTTTACGTAGGTAGGCTTCGCTATTTAACTATTCCTGTCTTTCCGAGTACGGATATATTGTGTCATATTCAAAGTAAATTGAGCAAAACTGTAACTTTCTAAGTATTAAAATAGTTTGGAAACTTACACCACAACCGAAGTGAAGATTTAAGTTTTGATTGAATTATTCAACGGAATAGGGTTTTAAAGTAATTTTGATATAAATTGTATTTATTGTACTATTAAGATTCGATTTCCGCGAAGCCACAAGCCATCCCCTCATCTAATAGAACATTATTACAGCCCATTAGATAAGTAACTAAACGATTCTACCAAAACAATATATAATACATACTATTAATGAATGAACAATGATATCGTTTACATTTTATCTTCTGAGAGATAGTATAATGTAAGTTTCAGCTGTCATCTTTTTTTTAATTTTTTTATTTGGGCATTTTGAATATCAGAGAGAGCGCGGCGCTATCGGTTTATGCGTTGCTCTCTCCTACGTGATTTAGAATTTTAATTGTTGAAAGATTTTAGGTTGCTATGTTTTCAATGTGGGTGGTAAGCTGTCATCTTTTAATTGCATCCTTATGATCACAATAATCATCTCTTCTCATTTGTGTTCTGTATGAAATCGTTTTATGGCAGAGTCGTTGCCCACCAAGAGGTGTTTATCCAAGATCAGTAAATAAACTTAATGGTCCCGGGTTTCTTAGCCGAGCTCTGAGCCCTATTGTCGGTCGAGTACCATTGACGGACTGAATTATATACGTCTATTTGTCCCTATAATAAAACGTCCTTGTACGGACTGGCATGGCTGGAATTTGATCAGAGTTCGAACGAAGACTTTATAAGCCTTTTTGCCAGAATAGAGACAATAGTTTTCATCGTGTAGGCTGATAGGCAATGAAAAGACATCTTGTTTGATTTTAGTAGAACGAATTTACTTTAAGAATGGCATTCTTTTGATTTCAAATAGTAAAAGTTGTTATTTTGATGTCAATTTGTTGGAAAATCAGTTCGAATTAAACCAAAGTGCTACGCAGCTTAATTGTAGTTTTACGACTTATACTAATGGTCCCTGCATCCACAAAAGCAACACTACTCAGAAAAGGGGTTGTTACCTAAGGGGATTGTTTTGGTATTTTGGGGATTTGTCCCATATGACCAGAGTTGTTAATTGCACTTAACAAAGTTTAAATTGAATGTTATAAATCGTGTCACTTATTTTTACGTAGTGTAGATACAATAGTTCCATATGTGACATGTAGTTTGTGAAAATATTTTCTAGATAGCTTTAGAAACTCCAGTTCCCACGTCCACGTGGACAACCTTAAAATTGTACTCAATTCTGGGAATATAAAAATGTGTAATATTTAAAGGAACCGCAATTTTACTAACCAAACTAATTAACCTACATAGCCATGTCCAAAGAATTGGAAACTAGGAAAAGATTTAAAAAATGAAAATTATTTTTATACAGACTCTTAAGTTTAAAATCAACACCTAGGGTCTGGACTGCTCCGTAGACTTAACTCTTGACATTCAAGATCTGGAATGTGTCTAGAACTTTTCTGTTAATTAATTTTCTACTAATTGCAATGGCGTTTTGAACCCAATGTCTTTGGAATTTTGAAGACTGTAATCTAAGATTTCAATGTGCTTTGTTTCAAGATCCATAGCATCGAGAGTCGTAGATCATTTTCTATTTGCAGTATCTTATTAAATCGATGGGCTCCACGAGCGTTACGGTCCTCGAATCATGTTTTGTTTGAACGAGAAATTGCTTCCAATTTATAACATCTAAGAGCATTGTCAACATTTCTAAGGAATAGGATTTGTCCAGTAAATACAGTCCGCAACTTTACAATGCATTGGCTTTCGATTTGCGAAAGCTACGATGTGAGGTATTCGAGCAAAGTGTCCATCCAATATAAGAGGTTTTGTTTTCGTTATTTCGTATTGCCGTGTTTGAGATTATGACTTGGCGGAAAATTGCGGGACGGGAATTTTCCAGCTTTTCATCATAAGAAATAATTTGTTTCATCTTGTTTTGATCGAAATTTTTGGAGGATGTGAATAACACAAAAATCGCTATTGATGCCATAATCTTTTTCCATCTTGACACATATTTTTCAGACTGCGGTCCTCATAAGACTTGATGCATTTTTCGCTTACGATCACTATAGTTTTATTAGCTCTAAGTAGATAAACTCTCTCAGAATTAGTCCAAAGACTTAAATAACCAGCATGTTAATACCGTAATAATAAAAGCAAACTGAGTTTTCATTATATTAGAGCGAAATTTGTGGGGATTCAATTAGCCGGCCGCGCTGATTGCCGCGCGCCGCCCATTTGCCGGGACGGGACATATGCGTTCTATCGCCTATTACGCTCACTCACCACATTCACACCTTGGGCTGGCCTTTGTGGTTTGAATCATAGGTTCCTGGAATAAGTGGTTGTAGCCTTAGTGTAAGGACACACGACATATTGTTTTGTTGAATAAGCAAGCTAAAAAAGTTACTAGACGATCAGCAGCAGGAATCAGGATTTTTCTGGTTTAGGTATTATACGAATACATATTATTTGGCTAAATTTTCAGCGTCGTTTTTCAGTAGATGTGACCAGTTACACTGACAGTGGGTAAAGAGCAGAACAGAGCATAAGTTATTGGCTTTAATTCAACCTTGATTATTAAAGCTGTAATTGACAGATAATTTACCCAGTAATATGTAGTATAGTGGTAGAAACGAGATTACATTTTTTATTTTCTAGTACTTGTCTGTTTCTCACATGTTACCTAATATAGATAAAACTAGATTCAATCAGAGGGTTAGTGCCGCCAATTTGCGGAGCATCGCCGGTTTACGTGCGTTTTATTGTCGGCTATTATGCGTTTTCCCGCTTTACACCTTTGCCCTGGATGACCATGGTGATTGGAAATCGGAAATGGCTCACTCGGTGTTACTTTGCATTGGGCAAACTATCCACGTTATTAAAAAATGAGATGTGGTTGGGAATATTTTATTACCATTGTTATTTTCCATTGCAATTTACCATTTGTACGTGTCCCTGAAATGAGTCAACTGGATAGAGTTTCATTAAAAATGTCTACTCGTTTTATGATTTGTAATATCAAGTACAAAGTAAAATATAAGTATAAAATAAGTATCATGTTAATATTCAAGACGCAATTATTTATTCCGTCAGTAATAATAACTGAAAACCAGAAACAATATAAAAGGTGATCCAATTTGGGCCCTTACAAGATTTCTCTGAATAAATTAACTATTGGAACAAAACGGATCCTCACTTAAATTTCAAAAGGGCTCCTTAGATTAATTAAAATAATTAAAAGTGAAAAAAGTGGGAGTAATTTTTGCTCGAGACAAAGAAATTGGTTAATCAGAAGATTAGAGAGAATGGTTAGCAAACCCATGATCAAATGTTACGTTATTCTTAATTCCTTTAAGGGTTTATTTTTCGGGATGTTCTTGGAGAAATTGGAAGGACCCTTTGAAATGCGAAGCACAAACAGTCCGACCACTTATTTCGGCGAAATTAGGTATTAGACTTTGTTCTTACTTATTTAAGACGAGGGCTACTAACAGTTCTCGAGCAAAGGTTAATGTAGGCTATTAAAGAATAGAAAATACAACGAAAACGTACATTAGTCTTTGTTCAAGATGTAGGTACCTATTAAAAAGATGGAAATAAATTTTATTACTTGCTCTACATCTAACTAAATTACATATAGGATACCTACATACATTATGTATGGTCTCCAATAAGGTACCATAAACTTAATAAGCATTTATTACCTAAAAGCCTGTAATAGTATCACCTAATTACTTGTACTATAGAAGGTTTGACAAGATGACTAAGTTTCACCATTTCTCATTACCTCAGGCAAAATATTGGCTATTTTGTCCCGAAGTGGTGATAGGGTCATAAGTGTGAGTGATGTGAGAGTGCCCTGAAAAGGGCTTTTGGCCCTTTGGAAATTTGAATTTGTAAACAAACAACTATCAAGTCTAATTTTGTCATGTACTTTGATGTTAGCCTTAATTCCGGATAAAGTACGAAGTACAGTCAAGACAAGTAAAACTTTGGGGATGTTATTAGGTATGAATATGTCGAATTTGTCAACTTTCGATTCGAGTTTGAGTTTGGACTATATTATCAAATATTACAAAATGAGGTCACATCTTTGGCAAATTTCTACTACGTCGCTACTTATTTATCAAGATATTATTGTTTGTTTCATCAATAAGTACAGATGACGGCATACGGCGACTAATGACCGTGTCTTTTCATAAAAAAATATTTTAGTTACGCATAAAGTTTACCTTTGCACCATTTCTACTGCACTCTGCAAGCCCAATTACAAAATCAAATGAGATACTTACTTAACAACAAATCTAACTGTTGCATGGTTCAAACCAGTAAAATACCCTTAAATAAAAGTAAGGTGTAAATTCGCCATAAAATATCATCCGGGTTTGTAATCACCGGCGTCGTATCGTAATGTCTAATCTGAAGCCGTATTCTGTGGGATTTAGTTATAAAAGAAAGAGGCACGAGCAGTAGGATCACTCAAGCATTTACCGAAACGAAGGACTTAATTCTATTGTGAAAGTCTCCGAAAATGTTTTTCACCTGCTGAAAGTAACCCTAATTTCAAAGTATCAAAAGTATTCAACCTTATGCAATGAATTAAGTCAATGTTAACCGGGATGATTGAGGCAACATAGCGCTTTTGGGGTAGACTACAATCTTTCAAGACGCTCTCTATACCTTGAAGGCCGGCAACGTACAACTCCCTGGGTCTGTTAGAGTTACTTGGGTTGCGGGTATTTATGGATGGCGGTAATCACTTACCATCAGGTGATCCATCTGCTCGTTTGTCTTCTGTCTCATAAAGAAAGACTATGTTCCGTGTCTAAGAACATTCACCTTTCTCACCGCAGGGGATTTAGCGGACCTACTGTTACCAGTCCTACTGTAGATTAGTTATGCGCGCGTCAAACGCAATCAGGGGAAATCCTACGTCGAGTGCGTTACATAAATTTGTGTAGAACGAGAGTGAAAATCACATTAATGCCTAGGAACTGATGTTCTAATGGATATGTATGATTTATCCATAAACTATGTACCAGTGTACCTATATGTATGTAATTTAATCTTTGCTTACATACTTAAAACTTCATAAAATCATTAAATTTGTTATGAAAAACCAAACTCCGAAATAATATAATAATGCCAAAAACTGTTCAAAGCCTTCATGATAATACCTACAGTAGGCGCGCGAGTTCATGTCCATCCTGAGGAATGCGGTAGTGCTGTTACTTAACTAATTATGCTAATGTCGATATCGATAATTATTACCAACTAGCTTTCCGCCCGCGGCTTCGCCCGCGTGGAATTTTGTCTGTCACAGAAAAACAATATCGCGCGCGTATTTGCTCACCGTTTAGACCTACCCTGGACTACGACAAACATTTTAAACCCAAAATCAGCTCAATCGGCCCAGCCGTTCTCGAGTTTTAATCAGACTAACGAACATCAATTCATTTTTATTTATATAGATAGATAGATAGATTAAGTAGGTCAACCTTATCTTCCATATTTTTTGCAACTTATAAGTAAGTATAAGTATAAGTAAATAAGTAAGTATGGACATGAACTCGCGCGCCTACTGTACTTAGCTAAGTTGGTCTGTTGCATTTTACTGCACAAAGGGCACATTTTCATTTCATGTACAATCATTATAACACACGGTGACAAACACTACAAAGCATCGTAATACTCGTAGTTTCACAAAACTTCAACAATTTGCTATCATAATATTTTGACGGCGAGCATGTTGTTGTTTGTCTTGTCCATAAGCGTAATATTCCAGAATATCCCCCATACTGCTTCACACGTCTCCGAGGCGATGTTGTAATTTTGTTAGGAAAATTTAATCCATGAGGCGCCTAGCCACAGAATTGCGGGCGTCGGCAGGCGCGGGCCGGCTAAGGCTACGGTCTGGCATAGGCGGAGCGTATAGGCTGATTTATAAGTAGGTAACTAAATATTTACTTGATTTTTCTGTCAAGACACGTTTTGACAAGCAGTTTCATATAATAAACAAGAGCTTGACGTTTGGAATTTTAAGTTAAAATTTAGTTACCTACTTAATACGTGTAAACCAGCCATAAAGCGATACGTAGAGCCGAGCATAGAGTCCAGCATAGAGCAAACCGGAAAGCCTCTAAGAACCACTCACAGCTAAGCACAGCTAGCGCGAGTGCAGCGCTACATTAAGGCGATCTGACGTTCCATATAAATTGTCAGTCTCAGGTCTGAAACGTCGTGTAAACGAGTAGGTAGTTATAGTGTCTAAACTTACTATTACGAGGACAACGCTAAACGTATGTTTTATTTAACATGCTATGGTACATTACATACCAGTGCCGCCAAGACAGTTGGGAGTCGAAGTGGTCACCATGGCCGAAATCGGTCGGATGAATCATCATCATCATCGTGGTACATACGAGTGTACGCTGTGGTTTCGTGGTGCAGGTAAAAAATGGTGTCTGGATAATGCATCGCAACGGACATTAGATTTTTCTGTAGATTCAAGTTGTATCGCTCTTCGTCTTCTTATTCTGGCGTTGAATGAAAAATGCAAAAAGTAATCGCAATTCTGCTCTACGCTATGTTTGCATGAACGCAACCTTACAGAAGTACCGCTGAGATCTTAAACGTCACCATCTATCATTTTGCAATTTAACCAGCAAAATGCCTACTGTCCTGAAGCCGTAGGCACTAAAATGAAATTAATTATTTACTGATTGATTATAATAAATTGGATACCTATTCTTCTGAGATTCTTGATTTAAGGGATCTTAGATCTAAACGAATACTTATTCAGTGAAATATTCTAACTTACTAAAAAATACGCTTGTATCAAAATTCAGCAAACAAATTGTATATTGTATTCATCGGTTTTGTTATTTAAAAACAATTCCTTAACTCTAACCTCCGATTCAAAATTGTGAATGAAAATTCATTAAAAGTATTTGTATTTCATCGTAAGAATGTAAAAGGCGGACTGAAACCAACAACTAGCTATTATTTCAAAAAGTTTCCTCAACTTTAAGAAGCATCGATAACTTGTCACAATCAGTTTGTTTTAGATACAAAAGCCGGTTTATTACGTATTCTGGTAAGTACGAGTGATACACAAGAGCTTTGTTATACAAACTCTTGTGTAAGAAAAATAAGATAAATATAGGTATGAATCTACTACACTCATGATACCTAATTTACTCAATTTTTCATTAATTATAACTTCTAAATCATAACAATAAGAGTTGCTGCTGACACGATGTTGTTCGTTTACGCGAACCAAATTCACCGTCACAAACCAAAAAATTCCATTTTAAAAATAACCTTACCAAATAATTATAAAAATTATTGAAAAGTAAAACCTCAAATTTAAATTTATCAATGTAAAAAATAAGCATAACTAATTTTCTTATCGATAATAGGTATAAGGAAGGGGAAGGATCTGTCACTACATAGGTACCGAAACGAATTTTCAATTTAAATTCGGTTTGAGGCGAACCACTACAGACAAATTAAAGGATTGGTGACCGAAGCAAAAAGATTATGTGCATAGAACTGGCCGGTGCGCTGAGCGCTGTGCAAAGAGAACGAGCTAGACCGATCCTCTGTGAAGAATTTTATATCGACTCTGTGAGTTGACATTTGCAATCCTTTTTGAACCGCAGAGGTAGAGATAGGTTGTTGAAAGCCACGACTACGTACACAGAGTCATTTGAAAAATGGAGATAAATGGAATCACTTTCTACATAAGTAGTATTGTAATTAAATTGTACCTACTGATTTCCAAAATGAACAAACGTACTAGAGGTTATCACGCCATGTTCAGAAATTCTGATCTATTACTTATAATAAATCTGTAGAGAGGTAAATTCTGTAGGTACATGAAATATATTTTCAAAATAACTATCAGGGGGTGATTAGTGTTCGATACTGATGCCCAAAAATGCAATCAGTAAAATTTTTGTCTGTCTGTCTGTCTGTATGTTCCTTATAGAAACAAAAACTACTTGACGGATTTTAACGAAACTTAGTACAATTATTATTCATACTCCTGGGCAGGTTATAGTATACTTAGGAATTCCCACGGAAACGGGAATTAGCGGGAAAATCCTTTTGAATGAAAAATCTAAACCGCTTAAGTTAGACGCTTGAATTTTGGCATGCAGGTACCGTAGTAAACTTAAAGCTTAGTTACAAGAGGATATTGCAAAATTCTCACGGGAACGGGAGTTATCGGGAAAAAACTTTTGTATGAAAAAAATCTTAACCGCGTAAGATAGATGAAGGGGGTAAAACGGGATCCACGCGTACGAAGTCGCGGGCGGCCGCTAGTACCTAATAAGTACTGAAATATTATGTAACCTACGGCATTACTGATCCAATTATCTTCGGGGTACGAAAATGTTCCTTTTACTGAACTAAATGTGAATAGGGACGAATCCATGCATTGCAATAGCATCCATTAATATTAGAATGCAAAGCCAATGAATGGACGCATGGCGAACAAAAATCGACGTCTGCACTGCTCTATTATTTGTTACTTGAATTATTTCGAGGCGTGTCGCATACGGGATATTTTGTGAAGCAGTAATTTAGATTAAGGTACTTTTGCATATTTGAACATTCATTAATGTCAGACGTAATAATCAATTAAAAAATAGGTATGTTTTCTTATTACGATGTAAAACCTACCTGAAAGAAGAAGTCAGTTGTAAGTACTAGATATTTCACGATGTAGGTACATTAATCAAAATGGTGGCTTATGTTTTGTGTTATTTTTTTACTGAGGTACATAAAATACAAATATTTCTAATCGCTTTATAAAACCGCTGCCTACACAGAAACAATACGTTCTAATGCCACATTACATAATAGAAAACATGCCAACAAGTAGCATCCTGCTAGCAAAGCAGACGCGTAGACACTAGACCTCGCAATTTCGCAAAGGTACCTATTTTGCAGTGATCGTGCTCAAAGCGGCTACTTTCTGATTTTTTCGCTTTCCCCATGAAAGAGCTTCGTTTCAATGTGTTTTCCGGAACGTGATTGGCATCCTCGACATCGTGTGTGCACTTGCTTGCATACACCTACTTCTAGTTTATGGGATGTAATGTGGGGACCGGGAGTTGTCAATGAAAGCAGTTTATACTGTGCGATGCGAGTATAATATTTGTGTGTCCATTTACACAGCAACGTCAAATTTATAGGCTTTTATTGTATGTTAGTGTGAGGGTGGCGCGTACACATACTACAGGACTAGGTATTTGAAGTATGCTCTTAGTGAGATTAAAGAACATGTCCATTCTGTTACTTTAATAACAAACAATAAACAGTCCTAAAATTCAGAAATTAAAAATAGTTAAATTACCTTATGACGTACAGAGACAGGTAAACAATAAAAGCATCCGACTTGGATGACGACGGAACATTAATTTGGCTCCTGATTTTGATGTTATTGTAAAAGTTAACTATTTTATCGTGGATTAATATTGGAAAATTTCAAAATAATGGTTCCAATTTTGATTCAGGTTATTGAGCCTACAAGTACTAAAATTGCATGCGAGACTGTATTTCCTGAGTTCATACATACTTACGTCAGTATTCGCCGGCGTCAGACGGTTCAGTTGTTTTTGCACGTGGCGTCGAGCTCGGCCCATTACTCATTACCGGAATGCAGGTATTGCAGGTTCTCACTTCACTCGTATCTTTTGAACTTTTTCTAGAAGGGGCTTCTTTGACAAAAACAAATGGGAAATACATTTCCTTAATTGACTAACTGTAATGTCCAGTCTTCAAAGAGAAACAAAAGAGTGTGCTTATAACGAAAGTTATCTTCTATTACGAGAAGTCAATAGGTATGCAATTCGTTTAGTTTTTTGCAATTCACGACGGCTTTACATGTGTGGTGGCTCGCTACTGTTCGTTTTTCTAAAGTTTCAATAGACTTTACGCTATCGTTATTTTTGTGCATGTACTCGTACACGTACACAAACAAGTTTAGTAAGCTCACTCGCCTTCGTGAGTTGCAAGAACTACGAGTATAACAGATATTGTCATTTCATACATAGGTAAAATGAAACTTTAAATTCTGAATTTTTTTATTGCAATGGTCCTACTATTTTTATGTATTGTTTAAAGTATCATAGTGTAACATATTTCCCAGCAAGTTTACGTAGGACTGGTTGAAACATCGAACACTATTTTGATACCCGCCTGACAAGGGTGCGGACAACAGTATCACACGAAGACAGCAAGTGTTCAATAAGCAGCCCCTCAATATAAATAATTAATTTAAGCAGCCCGGAGCTGGCCGTTCTAGATAGGGTGACCATTCTTCCGAATTTCCCGGTCGTACTTGTCTTGATTTTCCACCTTTAGATCAGGTTATAATTTACTTTAATTGGGACAAACTTGACCTACATTGGTTGGGTTTTTTATGGCGGTCAAGCTGTAAATCCTGACTACACAGGAGTTGCAGCGGTAGGAACGAGATATGGGAATTTAATTTGGATTAACGAATGACATGGTAAAAATGTTCCTAATTTTGTTTAGACTTTTTGCAATGTCCTCATTTTTCATCAAAGACCAGGACTATCCCAAATTTTGATGGTGACTCTACTCCCAAACCAATTACAGGCCATTGAAGACGTTCGCCAACTTGCACCAACATTCGAATTCGGGGCGATTGCGCTGTGCATTCCGTTTGTGTTTTCGGTCCGAGGGCTTAGCCAGTACCACTCCGGTTTAGATTAAACCTCTTTTGAGTAAAGGATTAAGTAGATTTTGCTCAAACCAGTAGTAAGGTGACCTAAAACATCCCTGTTTTTACCCGACTGCGCCAGAAGAAGGGTTATACTATTAATACTTGGTAGTTGTAAAAATACAAGAGATGGATTACTATCTTTCAAATAAAAAGCAGACAGCGATCCGGAAAATATTAAAATTACAAAATATGTATCCTCTCAAACTGTACTTTTTTTTTTTAGTCTGGTAGTTTATTACCAGATAATTAGAGATAAATGTAGATGTTGACTTTCTTAAATAAGTTTTTTTTTTGCTCAAACTGTACTTAGATAAAATACCTTACTTATTGGTCATTTTCAATTTGATGGTAAAATACAAGGACTACTTGTATTTTAATATTCTGTGGCTACTGTTAAAACGTTTGTTAGTGGCAGGCGAATAATTTTACAGCGAACTTTTAATAAAATTCAGCGCAGAGTTATGTCTGGTCGCAAATTCTGAATTTTTAATCCGGGCATAGAATGCAAAAAGCTACCTCTGACGGGGCACAATAATATTTGTATGTGTACAGTCAGCGTCAAATAGTTCGTGACACTCAAAGTAGCCAAAAAGTTCGCAACACGTCTTTGTTACAATTGGAATAAGGTTGTGTTATCAACTTTTGGCCACTTTGGATGTCACGAATTATTTGACGCTGACTGTACGTACATACATATTGTGGCAGTCACAGCAACTAATATTTGAGGTATAAAGCACGAGCTGCTTTAGACACTAAACCAAAATTTTACTAAAACGCTCGCCGACTAAATGTAGAAGTTTTTAGGCAACTGCCGATCTTGAGTATTATACTGTTGTTATTAAAATTTTGTGCATGTGAAGATGCTCAAACTAAACATATAATACTTACTGCTTAATACCTACCTAAATTATTAAAGTTTAGAGTTAGACGCAGAAAACTGGCGTGTGAAAGTTATTAATATAAGAGCGTAAGCGACGGAAGGCCTGCCTTAATTTAGGCAAGCTCCTTAGGCCCCGCGCCCACAGTGTTCACCTAAGTAGGTGTAGCAAGTAAGTACTTGCTCGTGTAAATTATTAATTCCCGTACATGGAGTCCAGATTTGCATAGCTGATGTATTTTTGGACTATTTGCATAACATTAAAGAAGTATTACTGCAATAATGTCTAAGTATCTTACTTCAAAGATCTGTACCAATCCGAAAGTAAATGAAAATTTTGTGACTAACAGACCACAAAGCTAAACGCTTTACTATGCTAATTTAGTGGTAGGTATTATATTTTGGTCAACTCTAATTATTTCATACATAATAAATATTGAAATAAGAAATCAATTACTAAAAGAAACGATTACAATAATAAGAACCACCGCACTAATTAAAAAGAAAAAGTGTCTTAAAGCCGCCGATGATGGAATTCTGCGAACATTAATTACAAGTTAGTTTGATTAAACCAATAACAAAGTTGCGAGTTCGATGTCTGATGAAGTGTCAAGAAAAACGATTACACGCAGGTGCCGAGGGAATTTTAATCGAGGAATGGATCCGATGCGAGTCTCTTAGCGCGATGAACGATGGTTAGAGCATGAAGATTATGAAGAATGCGCTTTACGACATTATAAAACCGTAACGTTTATGGCAGGTGTCTGGTTTAAAGTTTGTCTTGTTTGTTATTAGGGTGGTGACTGATCGGGAGCACTCATGTGTAACATAATTATGCAGGACCTGCTATGGTTGAGCTTTGACGTCAAATTCGGAATCTCGCTTTTATACAGTCTAATGTTATCGGAGAAGGTCTGCCTTTATAATCAGTGTTTTATATTTTAACTAGTAGGTATAGGAGTATTTTCAACCGACTTCAAAAAAGGAGGAGGTTCTCAATTCGACCCGTATGTTTTTTTTTTTACATTATTTGGATCTGAAGATGCCAGTAAAAATATCTAAAAGGTTAGAACAATTTCACTTCAATTAAGTTAATTAACATAGTCTTTAAACTAAAAAAGTAAACAAAAACAAAACGTAGAGGCATTAAAGATTAATGTTACAAAACAAAAGCAAATCACAGGGATTAAAATAGTAACTCAAGATAAATACCTAATAAAAGTAACATAAGTTGCAAGTAAAGGCATAGTCTAGTAAGCAATATAATGTAACAATCACCAGAAAGGCGTAAATCAGAGTGGAAGCAAAAAGGACGCGTCGCTCGCGAGCGTGTCCATGAGTGAACAGTAGGGGCTCGGACACAAGGATACTTACTTTTTCGATAATTAATATTTTATATTTCAATTAAATACCAATTAAATACTTTTAAATAAGAAAATATAATTTCTTTCTTTCTTTCAATTACCCACCTTTTATTTTGAACAATGATATTCAATGAATATTAGACCGACTGAATTACAATTTATTTAAATTGAATTTTCTTCAAATTTAACAAGTTTCTAGAAAACAAGACTTTAATGTTAGGTACTTATGGTATAAATAAATGAATGTAAAACATACTTACGGGTTAAACCGAGAACAAACTTTTTAAATCAGTTAATACAAATATAACAAAGAAGTGCCATGATCCCGAAGTAAGGAACAACATAATTTAAAAGTGAGACAAATATTTTTGCAGTTTCATCACATCCAAAAAATCTGCCTGACAATTGAATGAACCCAGAAACAATACGACCCGCCTTCAAAGATAAACGATGCATTTATCTCTGTGTGTTAAAAGGTCGCACCTCACATCATTATAGCACATTTCTATGCACCCGCCCTTACGAGCGCATAGTGTTGGGCGGACGCACGAGGTTCAATTTGCCGCCCCACGGATCAAAGACACGTGGGCGCGCTGCTAAAATCATTTTCACGTAACAACAGATGGTAATTCCGATAATTATGAGTGTAACTGAGGCCAGAGACAATGAAAATAGTACTGCGAAGTTGGTATAAAGGTACTTTCAATTTAAAAAAACTCATTTTATTTTTACCTGACTGCGCCAGAAGGAGGGTATTGTTTTTGCAAGTAGGCTTTTAAAAAGCGTCCCAGCAGCAAGTTAAACCTACCAGTGATTCAAGACAACAAATGGGCCAGTGTATTTTAAGTTATTGGTCATTAGTAGCTATAGCTATGTGCATTATCCTCCAAAAATATTTCACCTTTGAAGAGATAATTTGTGTTCAAAGCCTCTTTGGTAACAAACCATTCTATCATTTCTCTCAGTAGATATTTCAAGACCGCCTACGGTTTTTCACCAATTTTCCTCAAACATCCATAAATTGGAAATCGAATTTAAATCAACTTTAGAGTGGAACGATCAAAACTCAGACAAATTATCGCAGCCAAATTAGACAAACCAATTGAACATTAAAGAGCCGTTTTGAGATATCTCTTAACTACATTTAATTATTATAGCCTGAAGGTGTGTTTCTCATAAAATAAATTAATTAAGTCGTGAAATTGAATAAAAATTACGTCTGTAAGGTCTGACAATGGCATAACAAAATCGTTCATAGATACCGGAAACAAAAAATACAGCGATTATTTGTAATACTATTAAAGCCCCAACCAAAAGATGAAATTAGATGACACATAATTTATTTATTTATTTTCTTGAAAAGTTTACTCGTATGAGAAAAGTACTTTTGAAGTAAGTATCTACTAAAAGTTAAGAACATATTTTACTATTAACTGTTTCTTTATAGGATTTTGAAGTATTCCTTCAGAGTTCAGACCTTGAAATGAACCTAACCCCTTCGGCCAGCTCAAGCGTAAGGGAAGCACCATTAAGTAGAACCCAAAATAACTTTATTAGCTCAATGAACTTAATTTACCTTAAGCTGATAAAATAAACTGTATACCTAGTAAAAATAGGAAAATGGTTTCTTTACTTCTAATAGATAGATAGCAAACTATGCCATGCTTTATGCGTCTATTGACAATGATAATACAAAATTGTGATTTCTAAAAGCGATTACAATAGTTAATGCTAAAAAGCATTTTACGGACGATAAAAATCAGTAATTGACATTCATTTTTATGGCTTTACCAATAGTAAATTTTTAACTCATAAAAAACGAAATCAAAGTCATTTGTGTTCAATAGCGATAGAAGCGATATATTTTCTTTTATACACGTAAAGGAGAAAATTTATTAATAAACAGATATAAGATTTTATAAAGGGTATATGAGAAGAAATGATTGATGAAGGGCTGACTCGATGGACCGATGGTCCGCTGGACCGTGAAAGAGAATATTTTAAACCTTACTCGAGTGTAACATATTCTTTGTCATTTATGAACCGGTCCTGCCTTTGTCTGAGAAGAATGGACCAGGTATTACGGGTCCGAATCAGTCATGAAATGAGATTGCTTAATAACCCTTATTTTGTTGACTTAACGAGGAAAATTATACGGATCATTGTGATAATTCATTATTTCCTACTTAGGAAATATATTCGTTAAACTGGCGAGATAGAAGAGAGAGAAGTGAAAAATAAATGTCAAAAAGTACCTTAACTGTTTTTTTCCTTCATTTTCATCATCAATGAGACGAGTAAGATAAGTGAGTAACTTTAGGGTTTCAGATATTGATAAAAAATATAAAATGTAAAAAAATACTTCTACAAACAAATTCTAAAATGGGCACTAGCTAATATTGCCCATTACAGCAAACATACCTTTCAGACTCGTCGCGTTGGCCATCTGGCTGCACATAAAATGGCACAAAGCACCGTCGTTGTAAAGTGAATGCAATTTGTCGCGGCAGATTTGTAGATACCTACGGGTTACGACAAACGTATCCTGTGGTTTGTGGGTATTTACCTCGCAAAATTTTATGCTCGGTGACAGATAGACGCAATTAGGTGACGTTTTAAATATTTATTTCTGCATCAAATGACAGTACGAAATGACCTACTGATCAAATTAATGATGGGATTCTTGTATTTAGTCAACCACTTGGTATATCTATTTTCCCATGATGAAGTCGACTAACCACCTATGTAGTGAAAAAGTTATGGGTAATGTGCTAGATCTAAATTATTTTTCTTAAAAACTACTTAAAGATTAACTACTACTGAAGAACATAACTTACCCACTCTACATACTAAATCAGTACTAAATTTTTAAACCGGGACATAATTCCGAAAAGCTAAAACAGCTTTTTATGAAAATTCTTAAGAGCTAAACAAAATTTAATTACTTAACCATTCATCCTAAACTGCAGTAAACGTTTCCTCAATTAGCACTTCAGTGCACAACTTCCAGAATAATTTCCCAGTGCAATTACATTAATCATCCGCAGCAATATTAGATGCATTCTCAATTAAAAGTTTGCTGCAATTGCGAGCGTGTCCCGGCAGGTTTGATCGAATTACAACTTGCCGTGTGTGTAGATATGAAACTTGGAGTCCGTTTATACGCAGATCCTGTTAACCAATCAAATTCTGATGGGGAAAGTTAGTGAGGGTTGTCATTAAAACACTCTATGCCTCCAGATTGTTAGAACAGCTTTGCTCTATGGGAACAGTCTCTATGATGATCAATAAAAGTAAATCGGTGACCGTTTCAGACTATTGGGGAGAGTTGCATAGAGATCTAATATTTTTCGAATATCAAGGTCATGTTTTTAGCTTGCTTATTTTAATATCATTTCATTGTCTAAAGTTTGCTAGCCTATTTCTGGCATGTCACGGCATGGCCTAAGTATGGAATAGGGAATTGATCTGCTCTATTATGAATACTCTAAGTTCTCGTTACTTATGCAAAGCCTCGCATTCCCTTCTGCTGGTCCCAGCACATCCCACGCGTGACGCGTCCATTAGGCGGCCGCGCAGCATCTTGTTACAATTTTAATTGAGTTAGGCGTTGAGACAGAGCTAACGATATACAGCCGTGACCCAAGCTAACCCCACAGCTACTACTCATATCCTATTAACATACGAGAAAGGCCAGTTTTCCTAAGTTCTAAAATGTGCATCGAGAATGAAGCTTCTTGTCGTGAGTCCTCACGAGAGTAGGTACTTGAAACCAACCTGAGTTGTCTATAAATGTCTAGTAGATGCTGTACAAAGTTTATAAAAATATTAGAACTTAAAAAATGGGTGTTGGTAGGAATTATGTTTTTGAGGAAGCCCATCATTTTCAATTAAAAAAAAAACTAATTTGTGTTTATTTACACGTGCAATTGGTGCATCCATTCATAACTCAGACCTCTAGTGACTTTAAAAAAATGAAGTGAATCGCACGAGCGATCAGCAGATAGATCATATCCTGGATGAAATGAGCATCGTAGGACGATAGTTTTAATGCCGGAAAATTGGCTATATCCTGAATCAGCTCGCACCATTTCTATTCCCGGGCAGTTGGCTTATTCTGAGCTGTAGAATGAAGTATTGAAAATTAACAGTACAGGGTTCCATTTTTAGTTTTTCTAAGTCCAGTTTTATGCATGCTTGCTGAGAGTGTCATCAAAATTCAATAGGATCACAGTTATTTTTCATACTAACAAAGATGAACTGAAATTTAAAATTCATTCTTTGTGAAAATCAAAGTTTAAATCAGGATGCACGGCGAAATGTTCGTTAGTGGTTCAAAGAGAGAAAGATTTTTGTGAAGTATGCAAAATTCGAGGTAACTCTCAGAATCTCTATCATTATCTTTTGTCTAAGTTTCATTGACTTAGAGAACGTTTAAGAACAAATAGCGATTCAGCGTATTAATTAGGATAATTGGTTAAACGCAAATTGGCCTAATGAGTAAACACTCCGGTTGAATGTGATCAGTGTGTATAATACTCAGTGCGCTAACATGGCATAAATCAAGCGCGAACACGAATGGCAAATACGCGATCGAGCGATATATTATTTGTTTTCAAACTAGACCTTTGATTAATATGAACGTACACGAAACGGAATTGATTAGAAAATTTCATCGAAATGAACAGTGACGTAATCGTTAATGGAATAGGTAGAGTAAGTAAAATAGAAGTTATCTCAATTGGTTAATAAATTTGCAATTGAAAAGTTGCTCTGAAATTTTCGAATTCTCTTTAAATCAGACTAGTACCCTACCTACTACAAGATACGCACTAATTTGGTAACATTTATTTGGTACCAAAACAAACAAAAAAACTCTAGAAATTGTGTATTCACTCATGCACTCGTTATCAAAACCACTCACCAAAGAACTCTCAATTTTCGCCAGGTTATAGGTAAAGCATTAAAAGCGTGTGGCGGTACGGTCGTGACGTCACGGAATTAATGGACGCATTAATCACATGTTACGTGTATTGTGGAAACCCTAAAGAGGTATTAATAAACCAGACTTACTTCTGCGTGATGTTATGTTTGATTTATGTAGACAGTTAAACCCATCTTGTCACTTGATATTGAGTACGGATGATGGATCAAGGTAAACAATAAATGGTAGGTATCTAATGTAGTTTTAATACTACGTGCAAAATTGCCGTCGTTGTCGTAATGTGCCGTCGTTTGTACAAATTTGGGACAAAGAAAACCCACGTAAAACAGTCGGTGCATGCAAAATTTAGGAAGGCCTTTGGATTTGTTCATAAAGAAAAAGTTATCTAGTATCGAGAAAAGGTTGTTACAATCTTGATTTATCTTTTTCCATCATCCGCACAAAATAACACGTATGAATAACGAGAGCCTTTTTGGTATCCCGCAAAATACGTGGCAATAACTCTCTGGGATCCATCGGTAACATTTTATTAAATACCAATGTCGAGATGTGAAGTTACCGATCTCTGGTACAGTCCGGGCAAATAGTATTTGACCACCAAAATAAAGTTGACTAACGTTGAAAATGCTTTTCAGTGTCTCTAGTGATTATAAATAAAGGTATTGTTGATTGCAAACTGATAATATTGCGATCTTTGTGTCAGATCAATATCTAGTGCAGTAGATTCGTACTAAATGGTAATCAGATATGCCCAATTCAATTGGCGTGCAGTGTACTCGTGGTGCGTGACGCAGCGTGCGTGTCACGCGCGTGATAAGCGAGATTGATGACGTCACAGTCGCGCCCGCGACATTAGCCTACTTGTTGAGCGTTGACGACGGTTAGCGCCCGATGTTTTTATTAAACGACATAATGTCCACGTTTGTGGCGTTAGGGTTCTGACACGCATTCAAATGATATTAAAATATCTGTGCTGAACTTTCAGTTGCATTTTTCATATGTTAAGTATATTTAAATTTTCATGCTGGTTTGGGAACTGAAACCAATTGGGTACTGTTCTAGTTATAACATAATAAGTATACATACCTATCCTGTGTGTCCGAACGGCCACCAAAACAGGCTTTCTTAATCTTGTTTCAAGCTTTGGTAAATCCAATAATGTGACTAATAAAATTGGAATAAAGCTACCTACTTACATCATTTCTTTCAACTGAAAGTCGTTAGTTGATGGACAAAGAGCTCCCACGGATTTCAATGCCTTTTGTCTAAACATTTTTTTGGTGATGGTAACCCTGCGATCTGGCACGTCAGCTTAATGTAGGTAGAATGCTGACTCGAGTGTTGTCATCAAACCAAATTGACAGGTCGCGTAATGTTGATTTTGCAACTATTAACACTGGATAATCAGCGTTTCTATTAAATAATTTGCATGTTAATACTGTGGGATAAGCACTTGGAAACAGCTTTACATTTAGAAATGTCATGGGTCTCCCCGTATCTTGGGATAATGCTCAGAGTTCCTACCTATCTAATAAATAATTAGGTATATTTATAACAATGTCCCGTTTAAGTTCATTACAAAGTATCGATAGACATTTTACAGCCTAAGAGAGAGGAAGAGTAATTCACTAAAATATTAAACAAAATGATGATATTGTATTTAATTTCTCAAGTAACAATAATTGTTCCTTAGGGATTTCATTCATATCATAATATTAGAGCTTCAAAACAAATTGACGGTTGAAGTATTTATTCTAAATTGAACAGTTCGCTTACGTTCCTATAAAATTCCTATTTGGCCTTTTCTAAATTGATAACTTCAGACGTACCTATTCACAAAGTTCCCTATTGATATTAAGTAATTTAGGGTAAAATTGACTGACTCATTATGGTTTAATGAATAAGTACTCGTAAATAACATAATTTCGGAACAAATTTAAATCATATCCGTCGATGGAAAATTAACTTAAGGATTTGGAGAAAATCTATTGTGAGAAATGAAATTACGGTTTCTTGAGGTTGCATAGACCGTTCTTTCGCACGTCTAATAAAATACTTCCAAAACGAACGTTTGATCCTCATTTGACGTTTACGATGCCTCACCGGATATTGAGGGTTATCGAATTCCGGATAATGTAGTCGGCTGCGGAAGGCGCGTAGACAACACAATGTGATATGTAGGTACTTACTCATATGTAGAACTGTCGAGTGATGAAAGCTCGCAACATTGTGTAGATCATAGCGAAATGTATTTGCTTCAAAGTTCAAACATACACAGAAATGGTATGAAATTATTTTTTTATTTGGGTTGGTGGTGGTATTTAAACATGCATGCCTTCTTGGTCAGACATCTGAAAAATTCTTAGTTTTTTTTTTCATAGACGTAACAGTGCCGCCTCTTTGGCTGCGCGATACTGGCCACCAAGAAAACTGCGTTCTTTTTCTTGACGACCAATTTCGCTATTCTTTTGTTTTTTTCTCGCTCTCATCTCTCTTTTCACGAATGCGTTTCCACGACTCGATTTTGAAAATAATTACTGTAAATTAATATATCCATGACTACCACGAAGCACGTTACACAAGATTTAAGCCCTTCAAGCCATCACACTTGTAAATATGTAAATGTTTTTTAAATATTATGTTTTTAGGTGATTAGAACATTATATTTTTTGTACAGCATACATTTTCACATAAGATTTAATGCTAATATTCCTTTCCCATTGTTCCAGTCATGTCGAGGAGTTGTGCGATCGTTCTGGCGCTGTGCGGTTTCGCAGCAGTCACCACCCTGCCCGGTTCCACTGCACAGGCCCTCAGTGCATACGATAGTGAGTAATAACAACCTATTATTCCTATAGTAGTTAAAACATAACATACAGCTGTAGACCCTGTCAATGGATGCGCAACGGTGGGAACGAGAGGCGGGGATAGTCCTGTAGTGGTAGTATGAGAATATTAATCATACAGTCCCGTACAGTCAGATAACTATTATATAAGGAGCTGTCTCAATTATTACAGCCAAAAAACGGGACTGATAAATGTTCGTTCGTTCGTTTCAGCCAAATGACTTCCACTGCTGGACAAGGTCTCTCCCAATGATTTCCACAACGACCGGTCTATAAAGAATAAATGCAATTAAATAAAGTAGTTACTGGATTGATTCCAGCAAACTTTCAGTTTACCTACTTTAATTCATCAATATTTATGTCCCTAAAACAACACTCTTACCGTAATTAGTACTCACAGCCTTAATGTTATTTTACATCGATCCCGCAAGTAAAGAGAATAATGTTTATTAATGCAGCTTTAAACTTATCCAGGAACGGTTGTCAAAGAAAGTTTATACATTTTATAAGACACCCCATTTTCCTTGGGATTTTCAATAAATTTTCCCGACTTTGAAATTCAATACTTATACCTAGACTCTCTGAATTTATTACTTGTAAAGACAGGAGTCTAAAATGTAAATCTTGGGCATGCTTACAGACAGTTCTGTTTAGTTGTTGTATGTTTTTAAAATGCATGTAGGTTCTAAGATTTATCGATGTTTAAGGATTCATAAAAAAATTTAAGAAGAAAAACCTGAGTAAAAAACAACCAAGTAAGTTTTTTTTGAATTGCCATGAAAGTGGTCGTACATAGGTTATTGTATGTTTTATAACAAGCAATGAAGAACGACTCATTTTCTGAAACGACACTCAAAACTTGATTATAACTCAAAAATTAGACCCGAGCTTTTGAGCTTTCAATCTATTAACACTCGAGCATGTCGTCCTTCGCATGACTAACCATCCTATCTCAGTCTTTTGGCGATTTGATAACTCAAGTCCTAACGGACTACACATTTTTTCCTGCTGCCATTGTCTACGATTTTCTCTAACTCACCTCGTACCATGTACCTACTTTTCCTCCCACGAGGTCCGTAAAGTATAAACAGAAACTAAATTTGAAATGACCTAACTGAAAACCCGTGGTTATGAAAAAGTAGCAAAATTGAGATAAGAGAGTTAGTCATGTAAGGGACGATGTAGAGTCGTCTCAAAATGAACAAAAAACATATCAACAAAAGACAATCGTCACGTCATCGTCATGTCAGGGCGCAGGGCCTGTGTACTTTCGCCTTATCAGTGCACACAATCACAGCATGACGCTGTTAATCTGCGCGACCACACAACAAACACTGTCTCCGCTAAGAACATAACGTGTGGCAGTAATCGCCAGGACAAACACGGTAATCCGCGCCTCGCCCTGTTGGCACGAATCCTATTAGTATTAGCTGATAGTTACACCTGGAGTTACTTTTATTACCCGTGTTACAACGCGTTTTTACGAGGTATTTTTTTTACTATGAAAACTGTAAAAACCAAAAAAGTTTGAAAAGTATTTTGAGCTTTACCTATTTTATAATGCTTTATCTTCGATAATTTTATTTCTGACTTAGTTAATTAATTAGTAATGGATTAGAAAATGATTTTTGTTTGAGTAACATGTCCTTAAATCAGACTGGTCGCTAGTTACGTGATAATCGCAGGTGAAAGACTCCAGCTTTCTAAAGTAGAACGCGTTAATTTGTCATTTATCATAGCTGATTTTTTTCAGGGAGGACTGTAACTAGTGATAATTATTTATAGCCTAAAACTTGTGCCTAACAAAGTCCCATAAGTCTTCTAAACAAAATAAAGGACAGGTAAATACGGGTCTTACCACAGCAAAGTTTGGGGCAGCCCGTATAACAAATCAAACAATACTAGTGGTAACTTGTAGTTTTCTAAAGATCTTTATAGTGCTTAAACATTGTCGAACACGCAAGAATATCTTTTACTTACGAGTATGCTTGTTTATGATCGATGTGATCGTCAATCATCATCAGAAAACACCCTTCTTTTCTAATCTAATTTGGATGCATAATTAAAATTAAGTTACCAATATCGGCTAATCGTGTTTAGTCCAATAAAGAACTGTTCTGCCCTAAGTTAATGAATTCATTTGCATATTCCATTGTGAATACAAGACAATTACAAACCTGAGCGTCCACGGTCTCATCTTTGTAATTGTATTGTTGTCACTTTGCTAATGAATTCACTAAAAAGTGTGTAATTGTTACAATTATTTTCACTGAAAAATGTGTACCTACCTATCATTTCACTATGAATTAGTATAAAACAATTATTTTAAATGCAGTTCTTTGAAATTCTCTGTGCGTTTAAATAAATTTTAAATACGGTACAGTCTCTATCTACATTTCATATTGGAGTCTAGAGACACTAGAAGCTAGTAGAGACCAATAGTCTTTTAGTTTTGATTAGTTTGTGTCAAAAACAACTTGATATAGTTTTTTAAAGAGACAGGTAATTTGTTAAGAACTGTAAGTTTCAGTGAGTAACAAATAGTTTTCAAAGGCAGCTATAATAGCATGCTGCCGCCGCATTAGACCTAATTATGCATTGCTCAGTGGTTAATAAATTTTCTCTGAACGCTGTTCCTATGGGACAGTCTTCGCACTGACTTTTTAAGGAGACCAATCTTAGATAAAATGAACAAAATTGATTGATAGGTAGACGCCATAAAATTGAGTAATCGATAAACATACACCTACCAGCAAAGTACCCATTCGGCGATATAGTTACCGCAGTATGAACTATGAAGTCATGTTGCCTAACATCTAAGCATAAATTCGTGGGTAGGTGTGCCGATTACTTTATCCGAACCTCATTTCATTCTATCCTTTAATAAAGTCCGCATTAGGTAAATCCAATTAATCATGATTAGCATATGAAACTTACCATAACATTGTTACAAACCTAACTAGTCAAAATATAGTTAGTAAAACTAGGAATCCTCGCGTTCCTAATTACTCCAATTTAAACCGTCACCAAGTTTCCATCCCAAGGAAGCATTCCACATGATACTTAGGCACATGAGTTGTGATTGTTGCCAGTGTTCATTTTTACTAGCTACTGATTTAACGAAGTAAATCATTTTAAAGTTTAAAACTTGTATTGTGGGAGTTTTGAAATTAGTTAAGCTGTCTCATTTATCACGATAGATTTATAGTGTCCAACTTTGGTGGAAAGTATTACTGTTTGATTAATAGGCAAAGACTCTACAGCACATAAAACTATGTATTTTTTTATCAAATAGCGTATATTACAACTAGATAAGATGCTTAGTTCTTTGACTTGATGTTTTATCATACGTATACGATTTACAGTAACAGAGATAACCGTAGGTTTAAAGAAATATCGCATTTCAAATTAGTGATTTTAAATTGGTTTCTATATCGACCCAACTCATTTCATTCCAGAATAGGGTTTTCAATCAAAACTATCTCCAAAGAAGTGAAAGAATTTATTGATCAGACTCTCAGGTTATGGACAGGGGTACCTACCTAATTCATGTCAATGGGTCGCTTCACTTGGCCCTCCGACAACAATACTGAGGGCTCTTCCAGCTTCCTTAACTAGGAACGATTAAGTTTCAGCCACTGACAATGTTTGGCGAAGGACCGTTGACATTTCTACTAACCCAAAATGTCTTGCGTGGGCTAATAGTCGTCTTTTGTTGAAGTTATAGACTTATTTTAGGTAGGCCTACGTTTTAAGAAAAGTGCTCTAATAAATTCAATAGGCACTAAACACTAGGACTTGTGGTTTGGTAAAAAGAGTGATTTTTATTAGGTACCTACTCGTTATTCGAGTTGCGTTTATTATAGTTTATAATAGTCCTCCGTAATTTGGACACAAACCATAACTTGTAGTTTGGAGCTGACTTTTGTCACTTTTTTAAGATTCTACCATAACTCATGCTTGTCTACTTAGCCGTAATCAGAACGTAGTTAATATAAAAAATAGTGCAACCCTTTCACTAGGTTAGTACGTAGCGCATTGAAATATTTAATTTAGGTACATATGTATGTAAGTAATTTGTTCCCAAGTTCCATTTTGCGCCCTACATACAAATAATTACGTTGAGATATCACAAGACTTTATTTGAAGTGTGTATTATACACGTATTATCCACATCCATCATTCATTCTTCTTTGTATGACTTGTCATCACGGACTTGTGAAATTCTCGTATCGTTTGTAGAGAGACGTTTTCATTCAGCACTCAATCGAGCTCACCGATCAATGTAGATGGATATCTATGAGATAAAAGAACTAGGCTCAGCTTTTATCCCAACATGTCTAGAGAGTAGAGAGCATAATGCTACTGTAGTGAGCTAGAGTCATAGACTGATTACTGTTCTTTTCAAATAGGACTCATATATGTATTCTAATTGATTAGGACATAAGCAGTCTATCATACTTACCTACTTAGCATATAATAGTATCCTATCCTGCTAAATTGATGGCAATAATTTTGTTTGGTTAAAAATGAAGTAAATAAATATGCGAGCGAATAAGCCGATAGTTCTCGTAATTTTCCATGCTCATGTAATCCATGTATTTAGAGCTTGCTATTAATTTTAAAAAAGGATACCTACCTACCTGCAATTAACTTTTCAGATGAATAAACAAAGGTTACTTATATTGCATCCCCTAAAAATATAGAAATGAAAAATATCAGATCATTTTATTATAAAAGCAAACCGAGAGCCAAAAAAGAGAGTGCTGACTGCTTTCTCCTTTGAATTACTTCACTTTACTTACAGAGGGTTTTTAGCAGAAGATATTCGACTTAATATTTAAGTACAAATAGCATTTTTTTTATAAATTCGGAGGAATCCAGATAAAATAATTTACATTTTAGGAATCCTGTAAAATTTTCTTTAACAAAGTAACACCTAATTGTAATTACAACAGTCAAGAGAAATAGTTATCTAATTTCGAAACTTCGAATCTTACTTAATAAACCATCTAAACGATAAAGTTGTAACAAGCAAATAATGATTAACTGAAATTCATAGTTAGGTACTGTTAAGCCGGATAACTTTTGGCTCCCCAAAGCCCTTGTCTCAATAAAACTTACAATACAACTTTATATTACTTGGTATCTATCGGATTAATAATGTAATATGATTCCCTCGATTTTCTTCGAGATATTGATATCACAAATTCAATTTCATCACGAATTCATTACCAACTCAATCTATTTTTGATTCATGAAATGAAGTAGGTATCACTGTAAGTTTTAAATTACTTTCTCATTTATTTTAACTTATTGGTTATCTGACATAAAGCTTTAAAAGTTTGGTTTGGTTTAAAGTCAGATTTAACAATCCACGCATGATTACAAATAATATTCAGGGTTGAGATAAAAATGAGTTAATACTTAGCAAATTAATATTGTAATACTGTTTCAACAAAGAATAATCGTCAAAGCACGGGCATTAGATACCTACTTTGGGAACGGTTAAACCGTATCGGGAAACTTGGGCGAAAGACACTAGCGCGATGACATTTGCGCCAAGATACTAGCGCGAAAAGCCATTAGCGCGAAAAGTCTTCTTGAACCAATCAAGATTTTATAAAACGACATTTGTAAGCGCTCCTCTCGTTCCAAGTTGAACTTCCAACCATTGCAACTCCAGTACTTACTGTTTCGGCTGTTCCAGATATCACTTCTCACAACCTGATAAACTTTGCCTCTTTTTAACATCCTCATGTTTGTTGCAGCATCAGCATCCGACAGCCGTAGCTCATGGGACGCGCTGGGCGGCCTCTACGCGTTGTTAGCCCAGCACGACGCGCTGGGCGGGCACGCGCTCGCGCGCAAATCCGTGCGCTCTCCGTCGCGCCGCCTGCGCTTCGGCCGCCGTTCCGACCCCGATATGCCGCCTCAGGCTCCGGTGAGTAGATACTCGTACATAGAAACGATGTCCACAGCTGGACAAACGCCTCTCCCAAGGATTTCACACCGAGCGGTCGTGCGCTTCCCGTATCCAAGCGCATTCTGCGACCATCACAAGATCGTAGGTCCCAAAACTAAATAGCTTTCAGATTGCATGATCCATAGAGCTTTCAAGGTGGAAAACTTGAATTTTAATATGTCAGTCGTCAATTCTTAAACATTTCATGAGCTTTTTTTATATTTTTTTGTGGGCTGGGACGTACAAGTTTAATAAAATATTATGTAAATAATAATCTTTTCTCCAATCTTTGGAGTTTAAGTTAAGAGTCCGTTCGAGTATATACAACTCTCTAAAAACCGCTAATTGCAATGAAGGAAGATTTTGCTCAATGTGGTATTTACAGCACTTACTTTCAAATGAAAAGAGCGAACATTTCTGTCGCGTCCGCTGAAAGCGTGGTTAGAATGTTTCCACGGTGGTTTCTGAGTTGCTGCGCTAATTAAAACCTCCAAGGTTTAACGCTAAACTTTTTCTATTAGAGAGTTGTTTTATCGGTTTATTATTAGTCTGAAGCACTCATAAAATTCTGAGCAGGTACATTATTTTAAAAGCATTTTGATCGTTATTAGGAGGGCGTTCAAGAGGCAGAGGTTTTTTACACCATTTGCTGTTAGTGACGAGTATTTTTCAATTTATAAATTTTAACCATTGATTTTAAATTACAACAACCTACTTAATGAATGCACACACCCATTGCACTGTTGACTAGGGCCAGGAAAAATGTATTCATGAGAACAATACTAACGTAAAAAAATGTTGCTAAATTTTTACAATATGGGAACAATTTATAAAAGTGCGGCATTGAATAGGCTGTTCATGGAGTACTGCTTAAAGGGATAAGAGCTTTTAACATTTTTGAAACGGGTGCTAAAATGTTTAATCTTCAAATATTGTGGTCTACTCAACCGCTTTTCGAGTGGGTTACAAATTTACTTTTATTTACCTTCCCCTAAAAACTGTGCATTGCCCTAGGCTTGTACGGCACAGAAAACCTTTTTCTTAGAATGCTAGTACATATAAAGCTCGTAAAAAATGACCTCCCTTAAACCTCAATCTACTGATCGAAAAACTTTACTTACCTCAGCAGTATTCAGACCAATATTCGCTTCCCGAAACTACTTATATTATTCAAATGGTAAGCTTGAAATGTACTTTTGCTGTTAACAATGTTATTAATCTTAGTTACCAAACTTATTGTGAAATTTACAATGGTTCAGAATATGTCACTGGAGTAATTCCAGGATAGAGTTACAATCTAAGTTAAAACTTGCGAGTAAGTTACAATGGATTTCTGGAACAATAAGCAGATAACAGTTTCCGTCAGCCAGTGACGAAAATGACGTAATGATAGACGTATTGTTTGGCCATTACCATAAGATGCGAAATTGTACGATATTGTTCCAACTTCATTCGAGTCTAGTCAGTTGAATATTAATGGAACGGCTATGGTCTGAAATGTGGTTAAAACTTTACAAGTATAATCATAATTTTCAAGCTACAGCTATCTTGTTTTACGAGTTATTAATAAAATAATGTTTATTCATAAAATGCGGTACGGTAATATTGGAATATTTTGTGAATGAAAGAATTACTTGAAACTAAAGACTAATAAATTATTGTTTTATTAGTAAGTGCTTTTAAGTTTTTTGAATCTCTCTTTAAATCAAATAGGATACCAAAAACTCATTGACTTTCGTATAGACGTTACGAAATCTTCTGGAGCATTCGACATCACACGAGTCGCGGAGAGTGTAAAATTCGAGTCAATCTCAGACAAGTAGTTTGTTCACTCGCCGGAACGCAGGATCAAAGCGATTATGATCAGCCCGGTCAACGGACAAGGTTCGGGGGAGGAATTACGTTCAGTTAGAGCGACACCTAAAATTACTCGTCTAAGCTCCACATTGACTACGCATGGTTACCTACTCCCTTTAATTTAGATGTTCTTTTGATGTCATCTGTAGGGTCTGTACGACATATTCTCACAATTTATCGAATAAGATTCAGACTTGAATCTTAATTAAAAAGGAATAGGAATAATAATAATAATAATATCGTTTATTATTTCTCACCATAACCATATACAAACAAGGTTCATTCCAAAACATAATTATGCTAGTTTACAGTAAAAACATTGGCTATGGTGGGCTGACACCTGAACTAGGTAATGATACCTGTATCTCAAGTAGTCAGCCCTCCACCTCATAAAAGTTACTGATTTACATTTATTATGTGGGTACGTACACAATTTTAGTAATTTAAAACTATTTCGGTAGTAGTCCTCAGTGCAGCTGCAGCGCAGTGTGTGTGTAATGCAGAGATAATGCGTATTGCATTAGTGTGAGTATCCTAACGTGCGCGGGTGATGTGCGAAGGAGACGGTAGGTGTCCAGTGATGCGCTCGTTACTACGGGTGCGAGAAAATCAGCACGTTGTTTTTAGTGACGTGCGTGTGAGCATGATTGTGAGCGCGCGACATGTGGTATGGGATATGGCCTAAGCGACAGCGATTTTTACCCGACTACGGCAAAGCAAAAGGAGGGTTATGATTTTGACATGCTATGTATGTATGTATGTATGTATGTATGTATGTATGTATGTATGCATGTATGTATGCATGCATGTATGCATGTATGTATGTATGTATGTATGCATGTATGTATGTATGTATGTATGTATGTATGTATGAATGTTCATCTGTTCCCTCGTAACTTCTAAACTACTTATCAGAATTAGACAAATGACCTCTAGCGGACAAAGCATACAGAGTAAAAAAATAATAATAAAGTTGTTAGTTTTTATTTCATTGTATATTGTAGAATGAAAAAATAATAATAATAAATAATAATGGGTAGGTACCTAAGTTTTTTTTTTTTATTCCCTTATCCTTAAAAGGTTTTCGGTGCTATTATAGTTAAGACATTTTAGTTTGTTTGAGATTATAGTTTTTAGTGATCTTCTATTTTTGGTGTAGATAGACTCGTATTTATTAAACATGTTATAAAGATAAGGTCCCCTGTAGTTTAGTTGCTTTTGCGCAAAATTAAACTGTATTAGACGAATTTAATTCACAAAATTATCCGAAGTAGTATTTTCTAGTGTTCAGTTATTTTGCTACAAAAATCAGCCTATTATTTATGTCGCAAATGACTCCAGAAGCCCTGGAAATTGCTAAAGATAATGCCAGTTTTATTGTTCTCTAAACACCAAAGGAGTTTCGGTAGCTTTAAGTAAACGAAATGACTTGTCTAAAAATGTAAAAATCAAATCTTCAGCAAAACCGTCAAAGTTCACTCACCGATTCAAAAGCTTATTCTTCAAGCTAACACTTCCACGTGTATTGTACCATAAGGACTATTAAAAAAAAAGAAATAAACGACAGAGGCCGTCCTGAAAGGAACGTTATCCGCAGAACGCATTAAATACTTCACATTGGATGGCTGTATAATGCATGATAATGATCACTCGCGGGTAATCACTCGGTCGCTATCTGCTAAAAGCAATTTTATTGTCCTACATATTCGGTTGTAAACGGGACTTGCTCCATCTCCGTGATAACTACTCGTATCGTTCTCAAAACAAATGAAATCTTTTCTGGATTCATTTGGAATACAGTAAAGCACATACTGTATTCATGTAGGTACTTACTTTATTCTAGAGTTACGAATTATTTTTCTTTGAAGCACTTACTCAAAGAACATTGTGCTCTCTAAATTTGACGGAAGTAGGTAGGTACGAGTACTAAATAAAATACAAAGATAAAATGACAAATGAAAACTTACCAGAATTAACTAGCAGGTTTCATGGTGTAAGCTTCAGAGGAAGATAATGTATTTTTTTAATATTTATTCTTTAGATTTAAATAGGTCCCACTACATTACTCTATAAGTACGGGTACCTTTAAGGGGTACCCTTTCTTTGGTGCTTTGAGATTCTATTAATTCCTTATTTCGTGTCCCCGTGATACGGTTTTAATTTCATAATCCACTGAACTCTATGATTCCATTTACGATGGCCATTCATTGTTCCATATCTGATCATGTCACAATGATTTATCAGAACTTGTTTAATCTGGGTTTGTTTGATATTTTATCTCTCTATTCTTTATTAGAAACTAGCTTTCCGCCCGCGGCTTCGCCCGCGTGGAATTTTGTCTGTCACAGAAAAACAATATCGCGCGCGTATTTACTCACCGTTTAGACCTACCCTGGACTACGACAAACATTTTAAAACCAAAATCAGCTCAATCGGCCCAGCCGTTCTCAAGTTTTAATCAGACTAACGAACATCAATTCATTTTTATTTATATAGATAGATAAGTACCTATAACAGGTATTAGTGTCCAATAACGTAGAACCTGAAAACATCTCTTAAGTGACCCAAGGGTGCTCTAAAAAGGAATTATTAGGGATCTTTGGGACTTGAACATTTATTATACATGGACTAAGACGCTGATTTTTGATTTTGCTCCTGGTCTAATGACCGCGTTTAACAAGATTAATGTTTTGTTAAACTGGTAATAACTACCAACCGCTTATCGTCTTCATTCCACAAACCAATATCTTTTAATACTCGTATCTCCTCAAAATTATATTTTACAAGAAAATTTAGGTACCTAAGACCAGTTTAGTTACGAGTACTTTAAAAATAGAATTTGATTCAAGAGAAATCCGGGACATTTCCTTTTATAAGACGTACCTATCCAACCTTTGAGCAAACTGAGTCAGTTTGCATCAAAACTCCGCATGGGGACAGCATAAGTGAATTTTGTAAAGTTTCGAAAGCAACAAACACCCTTTCATCCTAATTTAATAAAATTCGGTCTTGTTAAACTTGGGATATTGAACCTGACCATATTTCCTTGAAAACTTGTATGTTACAATATTATGTCTTTTAAGTAAAGGCAGTAATTAAAGTTCTAGTCAAAAACTATACTACGATTATGTAGTTTTATAACCACGCAAATTGTGACTGAAAATGGTCTAACATTAAAATGATAAACTGTATTGATTTATAGGCTGGATATGATAGCTTTATCAACGGTTGCCGATCCGACTTTTATTTATGTACTATACATAATAAGACGGTTTTGCTTTCCTTTGTCTTAAAGGTCGATCTTATTTAGGAGCTTGGAGTAAAACGTTTCCGGACTACAGAATCCATGAAGCTGGGAAATATTTCCAGTTTGTTAGCTGCAATAGGCTTTTAGGATGTTCCTGAATTATTATAAAATAATCTCCATTAGTCCGATAATATTGTACTAAACACAGCAACCCGAGTTTCATTGTATAAAATAGGTTCAAAACTACCTACTAGTATATTATCTTCTCAGAAAGTTCAATTTTGAAAGAAATAAACGTTTTTTCTTGGATTTGACTTACCAGACACCAATGAAGTTTTAGGTGCAATTTTTATACTTTTCTTGAAGTAATAACTTTTATTCCGTTATTATAACAATTAAAGAAATCAGACACGAATAGTACCTATATGTCTTACCACAGTAGACAGAGACACCGATATTTTGGGAGTGCTCGGTTTTAGCGAAATATTTTCATAGCAAGCTTTTGCTGGTTTGAAGTAGTGCTGAATTCTTGCTTGTTACGCGGAAGAGCCCTTTTTCAATTCTAAGACGCGTTCCCACATACTAGTTTATGAAATAGCGTTTTCATAATTGGTTAGGACAATTGTCTGCCCAGTTCTTTTTATAAGTTATTTTATTTTTAGTTCTGGCTAACCTAAATATGTTTTCCTTCTTGGAACAATAAGTTAACCCTTTTTGCCCAAGGACTATGAATTTATGTTTCGTGGAAGTTATTGTCGAGAGAGTCTTCAGGAGGTTTTTCTGATGATTCAGATCGATTTAGGATAATTAAGATAGATTAAGTTTGGTTATTGTTCAGAAGTACTATTTATTCTTCAGGAGGTTATTCTCAATCTCAATTGTCTATAAATGGTTTAGTTTTTGAGATTACGAGAAGAAAATAGTGATTGAACCTTAGTACTTTAAGATTAGAATTGGAATTTGTAGCAAAAGTAAAACATAAATGTTTGTTTTAGCTTGACGAGATGGACGAACTCCTGTCACTGCGCGAGGTCCGCACCCCCGTGCGCCTGCGCTTCGGCCGCCGCTCCGACGAGCATGCTGTCCCTCACATCTTCCCTCAGGAGGTAAGAGACAGACTTAGTAATTAAAACATAGTAATACATGCACGAACACTAGCTTTAGTAGACCAGAGATGTTAGAGGGTAAGAGTAGGCGCACACCGTTGATTTTTCGTCGGCCGATAGTTTAGTCGGGCAGTTGATCAGTATGGGAATGTATGGGAGTACGCACACTACGCCGATTCGATTTGGCCGATTCTTCATACAAATTAAAATCGGGCACGAATATCGGCCAACTAAAAATCAACGGTGTGCGCCTACTCTAAGGTAGGTTATTTAATCAACCTAAACCAGAGCCAGTATAATAATATGCTTCATTATCATCAACATCATTTCAGTCACAGGACGTCCACTGCTAAACCCGATGATTTCTAGATTCACAACATGCTTAAAAAGATAACGAGATTAATATAAACAGTCAACAGACTCATCTCATAATTTTTTTTCTCAACTGTGCTTATATTCCGTTACCCAAAACTCCTCGTCATTATGAAAAAAAAATTAAATTAGAAGCCAAAAGAGCAGTGAACCCACTAAATTGAAAAATTAGGTATTAATCATGACTGTACCATGCCTGTAATTTTTATACAAAAGACGCCGAGTATGTTGAAAAGTTTGTCGATTCTGATAATATTTCGCTTCTAGTTCGTAAAGGCCATCTGAGATAATGGAAAAACGGTAAAGAAAGTTATGAATGCTTTTATACAAAACATTTTGCATAAATCCTGGTGGGAAAAGATGTCTCTCTGTTTCCAATAAATATTGGTGAAACTTTTTCTGAATAAAAATAGTAGATTGGTTTCAATTCCCGACGGGATGCTTCTGTGGGTGTATGATTTTCCAAAGAGTTTAATGCGGGAGTTATTTTCGGAGAATGGATAATAATATGTCTTTTTGTCTTTGGTTGATAAAGTACCAACAACTTATAGAAAGTTAAACATTTTAGTTTAGTTTTGTTTTACATAGAAACAGTGTGACGAGGCAGTAAAAAGCCATTCGGTTTAATGTGTTTTCAATAAATGGATAAACATTATACAACAACGTACTACCTAATAAATAAGGTTATAACAAAAATAATATGCTCCTTTTTGAAATTATTAATAGTAGATTACAATTTACGACAACAAAAGCTTGTTACGGAAAAGTGTAATTTGAATTCTTTTATGCAATATTGTACAGCTCCAAATCCATACTGTGTATTCGTTTGTTTGAACTTTTTTCCCTGAGTTTTCTACGACTTAATCAAATTAAAAGGTTCAAAGTATTTTCAGGGTATATCGTACGAATAGAATCCTAAAATACCTGTAGAATAGAATAGAAGACATTTGGAATCGGGCCGACGCAGTCGTAAAATCCTTGATGCGGTGTAAACCCGTAATGAAGTTATTCGCCCTAACAAGCCACTATTCCCTTTTACGACGATTGCCGCGGTTTATGACGAATGGTACCATTTTGTAAAACATCACATGTGCCATACTTGATCGCGTAAAGCTTACTTAGTTGCAATCATCCTTGGATTCTCTCGCTGTTCTTGACCATTTGATTCTCTAGCTAGTGTTGTGCCCATTTTGAAACTTATGTCAACTCTACTGTCCGAAAAGGAATGATTTCGCTTTACGATAGTTATGTCACGGCAAACTACCACAAACTGTAGGTACGAGGCAAGAACCATTAACAAGAAATCTTCAGTTTATTACATTTCGTAATAAAGCTACAAAACAACCCAAGCGTGTCCCTTGTCGTATCTAATGCGGTCCCTGAAAGTCAATGAAATCTGTCAACTATTCTAAGTTATTTCTTGTATTTGTCAAGTCATTGGTTTTCTTGTATATTTACTATGAAATGTTGTTTCAGGAACAAGACCGTGCTGTGCGTGCTCCCTCGATGCGTCTGCGATTCGGCCGTCGGTCAGACAACAACATGTTCCTCATGCCTTTCGAAGTAAGTTTTATCTCATTTTGACACATACGAGTTTACGTTGTTTGACAATATTGTAA
Organism: Ostrinia nubilalis; assembly: GCF_963855985.1. Taxonomy (NCBI): domain Eukaryota; kingdom Metazoa; phylum Arthropoda; class Insecta; order Lepidoptera; family Crambidae; genus Ostrinia; species Ostrinia nubilalis. The sequence continues at coordinate 11,743,292 of NC_087095.1, read as the reverse complement.
ATAACTACATATATTGTAAATAAGAAAATAGGTATGTGAGGATGGATTATGGTGAGATAGTTACTTCTTCACGCAAAAATTCTCGGACAGAATAATGAATCTTTACAAACACTATGAAATAAATACTAAAGTTGGCAATAGGCACAAGCAAATAAAGGAGGGCACCTATTTCATGGAATTTACTTAGGCAACACACTCACTCTCCTATCTAAAAATATTCTATTGCTCTTGGTCTTTGCCTTAATATGATAAAACTGAAGCAGCGTCTACGGCTCTCAACAAAAAATAAATCGCACAAAAGGTTTGGCGATGACAGGTGCTTTTTACGTAATCTCGCCGTAGAAAAACGCCAACACAGATAAGAGCAGCCTTCTGGTTCTCAATTCAATTATTCTATTGCCTTATAGATTTACACTTGAAGCTTTTTTATGCGTTATTACAAGAATTCAATTGGATATTGGATGTTTTCCATTTGGGGATAATCTCTTTCTTTAGTAAACCTAAATGTTTTCTGAATTGCCAACCTACGCAGTGCTACATATTATTTATCACAGCCTTATTTCCAATATTTTTCTGACGTAGATTCGGATAAAATTCTTTCTCACAGGAGGCGTATTGACTAAATTGTTTTGTTTCAGCCCTCCCTGCCCAAGGAAGTGAAAGCCAGCAGCTCCGTTGAAGACGACAGACAAGATTAAGCCTCCGAACTCGCCGCTCGCATAGTCATATCCACTCCGTACAACACACTCAATACTCTAAGGCCAACCACTTACTTATCAGAATTAATATCAAATTTAAATTAAATGTTATTCCGTACTCGTAAGTTATATGTACATAATCAGTCGTTATAAATGTTGTTGACACCCGCTCTCTAAGCCTATCCCTTTTCGTATTTAATGAACTGTGATTATCTCGATACTGTAACTTTTCACTCGAATACTCAAATTTCATATTTTATAGATACTTACAGATGATATTCTAGTCAATATTATGATTAAGACTGTCTGTTATGTTCTTCAATCTCTGTATTTTTATTGTTGTAGGACCTCAGCGAAGAGTTATACATTTTTAGAGCTGGGCAAATGTAAAACTACTTCGCTTCGTAGTTAACTTTCTACTTACTACTAAGTTACTGCAACAGTATTTAAATGTTGTACTTAATTCAATGTAAATCATGGCGTAATTATATTATACATTAAGTGTAGTGAACTATGTTTAATTTTGTATAGATATTAAATAGTGCAATTGATGAGTTGAAATATAAAATATTGACGATGGAATAAATGTGGTTTTATTATACTCAATGGTTTATTGCATAACCATAAAAGATGGGAAGATAGGGGTTGATGACAAATGTATTCTACTCAGCCGTCACCACACGCGGGTGTCGTAAGATGCGACCTAAGAACTACACATTAAACAGAGAACGGGCAGCAGCGATCTCTGATAAACATTAATCTTTTAAACTGCGATCTCCAATCCGTCTAAAAGAGGCAGTAAAGGGCCATATAGTCCAGCAGTGGGCTGTAAAGGGCTATTGATGATGATGATGATGATGATAAAAGATGTACTCAATCTTCACTTATGCATACCCATTAACCTAAGCATAGGTACCTATTACTTACATCCTTAATTAGTCATCATCATGAATTTACATTATGATAAAACAATCCATTGGAGTTCGCAAAAACTTTCAGGAAATGCATTTCTTCCATGAAGAAGCGTATAAGGGATAAGAAAAACAATGCTAAGTAGAAATTGATAGTTACTTCTAGAGTCTTAAATGATGCGTGATGAATCAACTTGCGTCCCTTAAAATTACCTGTCATGTTTCGCAAAAGACACTATACATACCTATAACAAGGAAGGACGTTAAAATATACTGTTCATAGTTAGCACTTGAAGTAGGTACCTACTTCCAGCGCAGATCGAAATAATAAAATTCAAAGTGAAGAGCACACGTCTGTCAGAAAACTATTTTCGTCGCAATATTAAAAATTCCGCACTGCCGGGAATGTGTGGTTTTTGTTTTTCTCCGTGTTGTCAAATAACAGAATTTTTCACAAGTGAAGCGACGGGGCACGTAGTTGGTAAGTCACTATGATTTGTCATACCAATATTATAAAGTGTAGTTTGTAGGAAGTCATCTGATTTTGAAAATTCTTTCAACAATAATAATGTTCCATAATAACACACTATATTCTTTTGTGACTGATGGAAATTCACTCAACTTCAGTCGACAAAAGAGTAACTTGTAAAAGTCAGCTAGATATTTGCTCTAGGCACTAACATTACAACTAACTAACTATAGTAAACTTGTTGTAGGCTGCAGGTTTCGCACTTTGCATTGTAATTTCAGTATCTAGTAATATTTGTTTTACAAAATGTTTGTTCGAAATCTCTAAAGCTACTGACGACGCAACGTAGAAAATTCGCGCAAAGAGTTTTCGCGGAAAGTTCTATTGCTTACAAGACAGACAGACCTCACAGTACAATTGATATAACTTGACGCAAATAGCTGTCCCTGTCGAAATTGTGTAATAAAACCACACCACAAAGATTGATATTACCACGTACGAGTACAAGTTGACTTATATTGAGCAACTCTCAGAAGCTCACCAACAAATCTGACTGACAGTAACCTTTAAACCGCCTATTTTTCTCACAGACGTTTTTCCTATTACTCAAACCGATGTTCCAAATCGTTTTCCCTTCAATGTGTCAAATACTGTGGATGAAGAAGGACATCAGTAGGAAATCTAATAAGGTTTTGGATATTACTCCCAATCTTTTTGAACCTTTTTTCAAAAACTGTAGGTACTACACTACGAGTATCTTTTCTTACATGCGAACTGCTATGACTCTACATTTGCACACATTCAAAGAGACAATTACGGTGCGACGTCTGCCGGACAAAAGGGGGTATTAGTCCCGAAGTCTATTCGTCACAGGAAAAGCAAGGGAAAATTCGTCACACAATTCATAGTTCGTGACAAATCAAAACGTATGTTTACAATGAGTTTACTTTCAGTGTACAAAATAATTACTCGATGAAAGTGGTGTAGGTATAATATACTTACTCGTAGATACTACTTACTTCTAGGTTAAGAAAGTGTAATTTTCACGGTTTCTACTACTTAGTCACTAACTTTTTGTTGCCGAAATCAGCTGGCCTTCGGGTCCTATACAGACTTGACGAGTTTTATCTGGGGGCACGGCAGTGCCCCCACCAAGTCGAGCAAAAAAGCGGCACGGCCGTACCATCCTTTTCTCGAAGCAATTCAGGCCATTTTCGACCGCCTGTAACTTCGTTGTGGATAAAACTAGAAGGCTGAATTTTCATTAGCTATGCAGGCATTGTAAAGACACGGTATATTTAAAATTTCATTCAATTTGAACCAGTAGTTTAAGAATTATAACGGGTCAAAGTTACTTAATTTTGTCACTCACTGACTGACTCACTGACTCACCGATCATCAAAACTCTAAGGCACTTCTAGCAGACCTAGAAGCTTCAAATTTGGAATATAAGTAGTGTTTGGTGTATGAATCAAGGAAAAACTAAAATATTTGGGGGCACGGTAGTGCAACCGCCAAGTCGAGTAAAATTTTTCAATTTCGGTCCAGTTTTCTAGATACATAACTGCTGTCTACAAAATACAAAAAGAAATGATATTTGGGGGCACGGTAGTGCAACCGCCAAGTCGAGTAAAATTTTTCAATTTCGGTCCAGTTTTCTAGATACATAACTGCTGTCTACAAAATACAAAAAGAAATGAGATCCTATCAAAAACAATACTTGTCAAAAAAACCAAGTCTCGCAACTCAGTTGTTCTACGGTAAAAAGTTGTGAGATCCATGTAATACCAAGTCCAGGCCAGGAAATCTTTAACGTTTTACATAAATTATTGACTTGGCCATCGCACTAAATAATTTAATTTACACGTGTTTTCATGCGATGGCCAAGTCAATATATTTATGTAAAACGTTAAAGATTTCCTGGCCTGGACTTGGTATTACATGGATCTCACAACTTTTTACCGTAGAACAACTGAGTTGCGAGACTTGGTTTTTTTGACAAGTATTGTTTTTGATGGTTTTATTGTCGTGACGTCTACAGACGCCGGCCGCATACGAAGCTTTTAAGTAAGTAGCTTTTTTAATTGATGTGGTGTAATGAAAATTTAATCCATTTTTAACTTCTATTGTGCAATTTTATTCAGGTGCTGGCAACGCAACGTAAAGAACGTAAAGATACAGTCAGCGTCAAATAGTCGTGTATTACGTCCCACTTTGAGAATAAACAGCTACCTAATTTTAATCTTAGATTCTTTACTTTATATTAATATAAAAATACCCAAAATACAGCATATTAAGGAACTTCTTTGGTAAAAGGTCGTTACTACTGACATTATTTTACGCCATATCATTTCATGTCTAAACGACACTGAATACTGCTCAAATATGCGCGGTGGGATGTTCAATGCATTTAAATATGCTATCGCAAGGGCTAAATAACCTCGTAATATTGTAATGGTTACGTTTCCTGAAGAATTATGGCGCTTATTCTTTTGAAAAGGGTTGTTACATTAAATATTTAAGTGAAAATCAAGTGTTCTTCTACCCTGCAGGTGTAGGAACTGAGTTCGAAGCCCTAGTGTCAGGTTTTATAAGTAGGCGTAGGCGTCTGATATAACCCCATCGGATTGATTGCATAATGTATGTCATAAGTATGTAGGCATCCGACGAAAAAATTTCAGGAATTATTTCTTTCTGCATATTCAGGTTGACTGAAGCCTACAATGTTAGAACTAGGTACCCAGACGATTTGATTTTTCAAATTGTGTGTCATCTGTTAATCAAATCTGTCCTTTTAATCATTGAAGATTAACTCGATGGAAAGAGGACGTTGACGGTATGGCCACGATTAGCATAATAATAGATCGATTTCCACGTGGGCGAAGTCGGGTAGAAAAACTTGTATAGAATAAACAATAAGATTCACGTGTTCCATCACTGAAATCCATGAGCATTTAGTAATATTCACCTGCTAGACACTTCCCAGATTGCCTTGCAATTTGCGCGGATGACAGTTCTTTAGTGGGGCACTTATTGGAAACCCCCTCACGTAGGGCTGCCATCTGCAGTCGGTGTGTTTCATTTTTAAAGTAGTCGTATGGTTTTATTAATTTTTTAGTCTGGAATAAAAGCCTTTTTGATATTTCACTGTCACATCATTACGACCAGATAAAGGTAGTTTTAATTTAAGTAGAGCCACCGTTGTTGGTGCAAGGATTGACTACGTTATTCATTTCATTTCTTTAAAGCAAAGCACAAAAGCTGGATTTCTTTTACATAAAAATACCAACCGAATTGAGAACGTCCTTTTTTGTTGAAGTAGGTCAATGAGAATGTTTGTACCCGCCTTAAACTGATTTTTCATCATGAACATCATTGAGGCTGTAGCCTAATTCGGGCCCATAGTTGATTTTTTTTCTTTTATATTTCTGTCAACATTGCCAGCCCTAAGAGGTTTGTACAGCACCCAGCAGGTTGCGATTCGGCACGAGGAGCGAAGACGTCGCTGTCACCGGCAAGGGCTCGGGCGATCGGGACTTCGATTAGCACCCGTTGTGCTTCGGACTACGGAGTCCTTATTGTACAGTCACGGAATGAAAAGGTTCGTCAGTTTTCAAATTGATTCCTTCAACGAATCGCGAGCACATATTACCTTTTGAAACTATGTTACAGAATAATCTCGAGTTAGAGAAAATAATCTTTAACTGTTCGTCAGTAAAGTTCAAAATTATTCAGATCAAAGTTGTTTGACGATTTATCTTGTCAAGAAGATTATTATGATTGATAAACTAAAACCTTCTTGTTGGTTCAACCTGCCATTATTATTTCTTATAAAATGAAAAAAACTATTGTCAATTGGTCAATGTCATCATTGCATTGCACTGATGGGATAGAAAAATAAACAAGCAAAACCTTATTCGTTAGCAAACGTCATATTTATTTAAATGTTAGCAGCACTGTTTCTTGCACTGTTATGTTGGCAGGTTTGACTCTTACAGTACCTAGTGCAAGCGAAAACCGACACTAAGGTGACGAACCTTTTCATTCTGCGACTGTACGTGCATTTCTAACTTTGGTAAAATTCCTATTCATAGATGAATAAAGAAGTTATTATTATTCTTTTATATTACTACGTTAGTTACCAGCCCTAAGATGTTCGTACATCGCCCAGCAGGTTGCGATTCGGCACGAGGAGCGAAGACGTCGCTGTCACCGGCAAGGGCTCGAGCGATCGGGACTTCGATTAGCACACGGTGTGCTTCGGACTACGGAGTCCGTAGGACGTGCATTTACTGTACTATGAAGATAAATGTTTATTTTTACGTGTCGCTAATAAGTCGTGAAGTTACGAGTACGTTGCGTTATAAACAAAAGTTTTCAAAAAATATGTAAATATGTCTGTATAGTTTTGAGAAATGTACTCGTATCTTCTTTCAGAGATTCTAAATATTTTCACAGACGGAAATTAATTAAAAAATAATAATTTGAATTGAGGTTCGGTTAGTTATTAGTTAGTTAGTTCGGAAATCATCTTGAAGTTAATATTTTTTTATTTTAGACTACAGTCCGTACTTCTACGAGTATTTGAATGCAATTCTAATGCAATAATGGCTAACAATAGAACTTTATGGTCAGTTTGCTATTTTTGCTTGTCAGTTCATCACATGCGAATTCATGACGAGTGTAATGATGAGTAATTATAACATCTGTTGTGATCCGTCCAAGTTGACTAATTGATCACCTTCGCGATATTAAAAATGGCGTCTTAGTGCTGTTATCAATCGAATAGTTAAATAGCAGAACTAGACTATTGTTCACATAATCTAATAACTTCTATACTAGTTAATAACATTATAAAGAGGAAAGACTTGAAAGTTTGTTTGGTTGTATTGAATAGGCTCGGAAAAGTACTGGAACGATTTGAAAAATTCTTTCAGCATAATCCTACATTATTTCTTTCCCAGGTATTCGATACAAATTACTTTTCAAGGTAACCACAAGAAACTGGCTACAGACTTGGTCAATATACTGAACGAGTTATAGTCAAGCCCTAACACTGAATGTTCCACTTTATTGACTACAGACCTATTTCAAGACAACAAAAGATGTTTTCACTCTTCATTTGCTAAGTGCAGTTACTTAAATGTAAGTAGGTAGAGTAAACGTACCAAAATTTAAATATTTTAAAAAGGTACAAAAATACTAACATAATAATATTTACAGTCGATACATAATTTGGAAAAAGTAGATACATAAAATATTATATCCTTGTATTATAGGGTCGAAGAGTCTAGTCATTTTATAGAAGCTCCCTCTATTCCATTCTATTCCACAACCGTCGCAACGTGCATTCATGAAGACTATGACAATTACCAGATGCAAGTGAAAATTCCGACATCTCCATCCATAAATTCCATATAATTTCCACCTCGAAACTGTTGAAATTATACCGGGATACCATCATATTAGTTTACACAGCACATAATAAGTCTTCCTAAAATCTTACGGGTGGCGGAACCGCGACTAAGTTTGCAATATTATGCGATACAGGGAACTGCCAGAAACTGTAAGAAGCTCAGAACTACGGTATTTTGCACGACAGGTGCAAAGCAAAGTAGGTAATTTGAATATTTTCTCATAAGTTTCAAAGCGCATTATGGGATGACTGCTAGTTAGTAATAATAATAACAACTTTCAGAATTCATTTTTATTGGATAAAATTTTGTGTTTAGCCTTTTTACAGAACAGAATTTCAGTGATATCGTGAAAGAAATGCATTTATTATGGTATTCTAGACAGGTTAAAACAATTTTCGTTTTGAAGCACCGTCTTTGTTATCGATTTTTTTTCCAATGATAGTAAGAGTATATTTTATTGTTTGCTACATCAATGATATCTAAGTAGGTACTAACTATGTACCTACGAGTAGATAAAGTAAATAAAGATTAGTATACTCTTTAGGGATTGATTATTTGGTTATTTTTTAAACATGAGCATAAACTGTAAAGATTGATAGTAATCCAGCAGGATCTAACTAGGTATTTTACTCGTATAAACAAAACGACGAAACAGAGCAACGCTTTCCACAAATGAATGTGTATTAAAAGAAATCTGTCCTTAGATATTGACATAAACAAAGTTCAACAACCTTGTAAGAAACATTTACTGAAAACACAAAAATTAAGAAAAGGGAACCGGTGCGTTATTTGTCAACTTTTATAAGCGAAGTTAAGAATAGACTGAATAAAATTCGGTAGATTCGCGGTAAGGCGCTGGACGCATTCGAGTTCTGGAAGCCGCGGGCTACACACTTTTGTCTGAAAGTTTCAGCAGTGAAGTTCAAGGTCTTGCGGTGTCAGTTCAGTTAGTTCTAGGTCAGTTCTGTTCAAACTTGGTGTTAAAGTAAACAAATTGTATGATAGCTCGACGTAAGTCATAAAACATATTCATTTCCATTCAAGAACTAATACAAATAACATATTAACAGTTTCAACTACTTATTTTTGCATCATAAGCATTTAACCTCCAGTTTACATTCATATAAATAATATAGACACGTGACTCAGGTATTTCTGAATCTAGTCTGGCACTATAAATATCGTGTTGAGAATGCACCCACATAATACAAGATTAATACAACAAACATATGGGACAAATAAATGAAATATGCAGTGATAAATAAACAATTAATTAATTATATACGAAAAATCCAATAAAGAGAATACGAGATAGAAACTTCTAGTTATAAGTCTACTGAAACAAAACGAATGCCGTTCAAGAGTAACTTTTAAGCTGAAATTCTTGCCTCTAAAACTTTCTGCATCCTTTCATCGCGGTCAATGTTAACGCTAACAAAGTATGCTTTTGCAAAATTCGCACCTGTTGATACGGAGGCGATTGCCGCGATCGCTGAAACATCGCAGGTGAGCATCATCCACTCGTGCGCAAGGCGCGTGGGCGGGCGCCGCCCGCCTCAGTTAGAGACGGGCTAGCAAACCGCTCGCACGAACCCACGCCGCACAAGGTACAAAAAACAAAAAACGCCGCTTTATCTAACATTCGCACTAATATGCCACAGTCGCGCACTTGCAAACGCTAATCACCTGCCGACCTCGACATCCATGACTAACTTCACGTACAAGGTGTTCGGTTACAAAAATAATCCATCATGACTTCACAGTACTGAAATAACGCGGACCGTTTTAGCGTGAAAGCGCTCCAGCGCTGAGCGAAGCGGTTTTACATGCACGTCTTCATTACAGCTTGATTGATGTTTGTATGACCGTAGTGTCAATCAGCTTCTGCATACACTTAAAAGCTTTAAATGTCTTGTAAACATTTATATGTAACGTTTCATTCACGCAAGACTATTTTATTCATTTCAATCCGTGAGCAATTCAAAAAGATCAACGTGTGACGATTAAGCGTAACTCTTTGTTAATTCCATACGGTTTTGGTCTAATATTAGTATGTTATTTTTGAATATCGTGTAGTCTGCATTATACGACGGGATTATTTCTAACCTTGATGACGCTATTGTTAACCTTGTTCTTCTAAAAACAACTCTTTTGACCTTACGTCTCGTCGAAACGAATTTTCTCGCCCATGGCTGGAATAGTGAATAGTTATTTATTATTATTATTTAATTTCTGTATACTCTTAATACGTGTATTGTCATAAAGATTTTAGCTTCAGATTGAATATAATAATTTTCACAATCGGAGTAATTCAGTTTACTTTCATTGGAATTATTGTCTCCAACATTTGAGTTTTGATGCAACGAATGAATTCAGAGCAATAAAGCTTAACAAACAAGACGTATTTTCATTGTTGTAACAAATAAAAAACGGTGTATTAAATCCGAAAATAAGCGCCAAAATATTTATTACATGCTCGAGCAAGTCCAACACGAAAATAGACTATATCTCTCGTCGTTCTCATTATATATCGCATCTTCGAAAGAGTATGTACGATAACAAACTGTCCAGACGCCTACGCGAATTCTCTTCTCAAACGCCAAATTGTGCAGGGAAACAAAACTTCAAAGAAAGATTGTGATCTTCGTCTAACGCCCCTGGCGACTGCCGGGCCCGTGAACTACATTCCCTGACCTCTAATGTGTCGTCTATTGCACTTGACGTCTCGGACTCACCTTTTGAATGTCAATGTACTCAAACAACTGACAATCGAATTTAAAGCCCATCATTTAGTAAAATACAAAACATAATTTACAATGAAACATAAAAGCTTATCTAAAGCACTACGAGCATTTCTTGAAAGTTCTTCAATTTTAATTAAAAATTATAATTCTCTAAGATCGAAAGCTCTCATTTAAAGAGCAAAATAGCTAGGCAAAACATGCTGAAACTGAAAGTCATAGTATGTCACATCGAGAAATTTTATTCCAGTTGTCTATTTATTCATAAAAAAATTGTCGGAATTTTAAGAGTTCCATGAAGATTAAGTATTAATTAATTAAAATAGCTTTATCTAATAATTTAGAATCTAAATTAATTAGATAAATACAACTATGACTTCACTCACTGGGTAAAAGCCAAGCGTCGTGCTTATTATTATGTGACTTTTAGTCAGTGTTTTCATTGTTTCCTTCACTGTGAGTCGTTTCTACGAAGTGATCATAGTTCACTTGTTTTAGTACTCTGACGTCAACCACCTTGAACTCTGACTAATTTCAGTTTCAGTAAAATTGCAGACAATTACGTCTTGTTCAGCTTACAGTAACTTTTCTGTTCCCTATTATTTAAGACTTCGCTGATCACATGTCTGTCAATGTAAAACACATTTCAAAGATTTCATCGACTATTATAATATAGATTTTCTTGTAGGTTTCTTTTCATGAACAGGGTAATTCTCAATCTTAACCTAATGACAAATATCAGGTAAATGTACAAAAAATAAGCTTATTCATTACTGAAACTGTTATCTTTAAAGAGATTTTATACAGCATAGCGTCAGATATCTCAACCCGGCGCATTCCTAGAGATTTTCCGGTGTAACACGCGCGAGTTACTTATGTTTTGTTTTTCCACTTGAACCGCGGCTAATTCAAGAGCCGGTGACTTCCGCGGCGTTTCGCAAGCGGCCGCCAGACAAATTACTTATAGACTGGAGAATCACCCAAGTGATCTGTCATCATGTACGGGACTGATTGTAAATGATTTGTCATCTAAGTCAAATAGTATATTCTTATGCAAATTTAATAAAAGTACCTTCTATTGATTGACTATCTTCAAAAATCGTGGAAAGCCACAACTCAACTCTGGAATTTAATAGAGTTTTTACTTATCTTTTAGTAATTTAGTTAGTAGTAGTTTTCAGGTTAAGAATAGTTAAAAGCTTAAATATTAGTTTTAAAGATTTACAAGATTTGTTCGACACCCACAATCTAAAACAAGTTTAGCCTCAAAGATAGATTTGTTGATTTAATGTCCGCTGCGAACACTCTACCGACATTAATGGTTGATTTCACGAGTGGATAAATAACTTTCCGACAGTCCTCGACAAATTAAACAGCGAGCGCCACTCGAAAAAATTAATATCCCCCAAATTGAACGAGATGAGAAAACGTTTCAAACATCATTCATAACAACCAATAATCACCCGACGCCCGTTCAAAGTTAATATTGAAAACTTATTTCCACAAAGGTTACCTGTTTCAAGCACATTAGGGAAAAATATGATATCCGACGTCTCGGCGCGAATGGCAATAAAAACGAAATAAGAAGACGGTGTTGCCCTCGCGAATCTTGCGCGAGAGTAATAAAATTATCTCATGAGGATGATATAAATCGCCACCTTACTTCTTGACACTGCATCTTCAGCCATTAACGTTATTTAATACAAATACGCGTACTTAATAATTGCCCCATCGTTGTTCACTTCGATCACAATAGTGAAACAAATGACGGTGATTTACGAGACGCTTGTTACGGATCACGATTCAATTGTTTCATTCACTGCTTCCATTTCATCTCAAGGTTTGCGTCGACGTTATAAATGAAATTCAACTAGTTTATTAGAAAACTGATTAACTTTTAAAGACCCAAGCACAGATTACATCATTACTAATGACTTATTACCCTTTCGAGTCACAAAAGCTTCATTATGTTGAAATGTGGACCTTAGATGTTGTAAGATAGCTGTGATTTTTCTACGAAAAAGCTCTATTTCTGTTCTGACTTAGTAACAGGTCTTTATTAGGCCATAATGTGTGTAAGACATACACATTCGCAGCTCATAAACGAACTACTTCTCGTAGTCAAGGGGCATAAATTTTATTACACACTTGAGGAGGTAGTTAACACTAGTAGAAGGTTTATTAAGTGTGCGTACATAATATAAAGTTGATAATGAAGAACATAATTGAATCAAATGTAATAAAGTAATCAAAAGAACTCCTAGTCAGTTCTTGCTCATCTTCCATCAAACGAAACACGTACTTATAAATGAGAAACATTCCCTGAAAATTGGTTTTTAACATGTCGATAGGTATGCAGACTATTGCTAGCTAGCCGTCCCGTGCTCTTACAGCGAAGTAGCAAGAATTTTGAATCCGTGATATCATGAAATGTTCAAAAGATCATCATCATCATTTCAGCCATAGGACGTCCATTGCTGAACCTAGGCCTTCCTCAAAGATTTCCACAATGGCCGGTTGGTGGCGGCCTGCATCTAGCGCCTTCCCACTACCTAAAGTCCAAAAGATACTATACTATGCTGAATGATAGAATCAATGAAAAAATAACTTCACAAATAAAAGTATATTAAAACAAAAATGGTGTACTCTAAATCGAGCGACAAAACGAGCTTTCTCCTCAAACTTTCCTCAACGCAGCGCATTCTGCATCTTAGTTGTGGTTTTACGCGTACCTAACGAGCTATTTTGGCTCTAAATAATTAATTTATTCTAGTAAATATTCCTTTACAAAATATTGATTGTGTCTGTTCCAAAGGGTAGAAACTAGACCTTGTTATCAAATTGATCTAAAGTAAACAATAAGCTGTAAGTTCAACAATTTCCTAACCAAGCATTTTGTTTGCAATTCCAGCGCTGAACGAACGACTCAAAGATGGCCACCGGCCCTAAGATAGTGCACAAGCAGTTCAACTCGCCCATCGGGCTGTACTCGCAGCAGAACATCCAGGAGACCCTCAACAAGCACATCTCCAACCTCGACAATGGCTCTGTAGGGTGAGTTTCAACTAAAGAAAATAGGCCAACGCGACAACGGTGAAGGTCGAACTTGCCGACTTGAGATCCTAAGAAACGGCGAACCCAGTCGACGCTAGACTATTGTCGTGAACCCACTCCATGCTTAATGGTTACAGTCAAATAGTTCATGACACCCAAAGTGGCGAAAAAGTTGATAACACAACCATATTCCATTTGTCAAAGACGTGTTGCGTACTTTTTGGCTATTTTGGGTGGCACAAACTATTTGATGCTTATACAATACAAAAAGATACATAATACAAATTTTCACAGATACAGATAATTTATCAGCAGACTCAGGAAGGCCTTAGTCTGGTGAACCCAATGTCCAGCCAAGTTCAATAAATTTAATGCCGTTGTGCTTTTTAGTCGCATTGTCGCGGCTCACATAAAAAGCGAGCTCTTATAACTTGATAAAGCATAATGTCCAGGACAACGTCTACAAGCTAGAGAGCTTTATGAAACTTATTATTAAGGTAGATCCAAACGTATAATTAATTATATGTTGCAAATCCAGTGTTTGCTTACTAAATAAACCGCAATTTGAGAATTCTTCATAATATTCTATTCGAGTAAAGCCAGGGTTAAAAGCTAGTTAGCTATCCCAGCGAGGACTCGTTACCAGGATTCTTTACCGGAGTCCCCACGGAGCGCGGCTTTCGTTCAACTTTCATAAATATTTGTACCTTCTAAATCTATTGCAGGAATTTCACCGTGGGTTTTTCGTTTTCAATGTAATTTATTGTGAAAAATTTGTAATGAATGAAATCTTGGAAATAGAAATACGACAAATAAGTGATTATTTGGCGTATTTCTACTTCAAAGATTTCATTAATTACAAATTTTTCACGAATTTTGTGAAGTGCGTCACTTCTGTGAAATGATTTTGGTACCTACGATTTTATTATGTCTTAGTCAAAATATTATTGCAAAGTTATTTTAGCTTTTATGAATAAGATAATACTTAGGTACTTATTTAAAAAATACCGCAACGCGAAAGCTAAGCTTAAACATAGCTGTCATCCACGAGCATTTCTCGATGCAATTTTCGAGATCTCGATGCACTTACTTGCATTTGCTTTTAGAGCAGCTGGGTCAACACTCTTGCAGATGGGATTCCTGAGATACGACTAATAAATACCTTCTGATGCGGTTGTACATATTTATAGAAATAAATTTATAAAACGGTCCATTTTATTTCTGTAAACATGGCAGAAAAGAGCAGCTAAAATTGTCTCATTAATATTAATTATGTCCTGTTTAAACTTGAGTTTTTGGTGATGAATTTATGACTCTACTAATCTAGAAAAATTATCGTCATATAAACCACAGAAAAAAAGTAAGAAATGTAATACTGAGCATTGACTAGAAATAAAAATAGCGTTTTAAGACATGAACAATAAAATAATATTTTTTTAGAACTTTCGGCTCTATGTGTATAAATATTATTATGAACTCGGAACCTGGAGAGAGTGGAAAATTATTAATGAAAAGTTCAAAGTTTATTTGAATATTTGTGAATGTTTTTAAACTAGAGAGTTGCACAATGTTTGTTTTAGAAAAGGTTATTACCACATTTTGTTAAAAAAAAATTTAGTAATTTTAATACTATAAAAATGTATTACCTAACTACAATAGAAAATGGCCACGCTTTGATAACCAACCCTAGAAATAGTTATCTCTACGTAATACCAGTAATACTATATCTTATTACACAATAAGATATGAGTAATTGAAAACAAAAACACATTGATATTGTCTGCACTTAGCTTTAATTTGCTGGAGTTACTAAGTTACAAATAATATAGAAATCTTTTTGAAGTAAGTATGTATTTAGTACCAAATTATATTTACTCATGAAAACAGTTTCTGGCTCGAATTCTGAAACGAAAATTCAAGTCAAAGTGAATAGATTCAATCCTATGATTATATTAAAGAAATACCAACCGTGAGATAGTGATTTTCACAATCAAAATTAAAGCAGGGTCTAAGTACCTACTTATTCGTCTAATTATTTAATTGTACTCGGAATTCGTAATTAAGCACTTAATGTGTCCTTGATTGTAATATAGAGATGTTTGCTCACCTATCACTAAGTTCAGTCAGCATCAAAAAATTCGAGACACCCAAAGTAACCAATAAGTTCGCAACACGTCTTTGTTACAATATGAATAAGGTTGTTGTCAACATTTTAGCCACTTTGGGTGTCACGAACAATTTGACGCTGACTGTACATACAATCAACACTACGTATTTAACGTATGTAACGGATTGATAAATTAATTGATGAATCGATGCGGTCGCGCCAATAACGTAACCGTCAGTCATGTACTGATGACAAGCGTGCAATTTGTATTGATTGGTTATTAAAATGACAGAGAGTCTGTGTTATTTTAAGAACAAATTGAAAATAAAATTTACATTTGAAATAAAATAAATAAATATACAAAGTACGTCTTCTCCTCCGTTTCGTCTTTTTCATAGTTAAATATATCAACAACGCCATCAGTTTTTCAGGTGACTAGGTATAATTGCTGTTTTTTTTTTAAATCTGCGGGCAGTGTGTAATACATATTTTGTCAGTTATCAGTTGAATAGTATAGTTTCAAATCTATATTAATGAAAATCAGAAGTCAAAAATAAGCAATTCCATTGAGCTCCAAGTGTAAGTAGTAGAGTAATGATAAGTGGAATCGTCTCTACCAAAGAATCGATTGTCACCTAATTACACTACAACCCATTCGTATTGTAAAAAACCTCAAAATGATTTGCAAATAGTCATAAATAATTAACACGTCTAAGAATGTTTCGGAAGCTGATCGGATAGCGATCAGCGTGCCAATAACGCTTGAGTCATGCGGAGTGCATTAGTGACGTACGGGATGTTGCGCCCTACTTACAACCGCGGACACAAGGAAGTAGGAAGGGGGATTTTGACTTGAAGGATGTATTTACATTATTGCAAACAGGTAATAATACAAAAATCCTAATTTATACAACTTGGAGTGCCTAAATTAATACAATTCTAATCAGTGCAAGGCTTGAATTGCCTCTAGGCTATGCAGGCTTCGACTTCGATGGGGACATTCAAGATATTTCCTGTATTACATACCTACCTATTATACAGCGCCATCGTTCGTACTCGTATTAGAAGTACCAGACAATGATTAAATAAACATAAACATAATATATTATACCTACATGGAAAATGCCTAAGTAGATCCAATACAAATGCAACCAAACTGTGTGTTGGGTGTGGGGTATGAACCTCAATCTCTAGCATAGAGACGATTACCAGCCACTGCGCTAAATCTGTCGTCAAAATGGCAACAGAAAAAGTATTTTTAAATGTCGTTTTGGCTTAAATAGCATCGGATCGACCAGTCAAGCGTTACTTTGACTGAAAGTCCAGAGCTACAACAATATTCACTTTTCATTAACGTCAAGAACAACTCTTTGTTTCTTCGCCCACTTCGTAGTTAATTCAATTGTAACTGGATATTTTTCTTGTTTCATCTGAAATTAATATTATCCCGCTGGGGTTAAATAAAATTAGATGTAATGGCAATCAATATTATTCGTAGGAATTTATTCCTGGCACTATATGACTCTACATTAATTTTTCTTGATAGTACACTAATTTATTTTAGAATAATAGTATTAAACATTAGAAAAAGATTGTTAATGAAGCCCACATTGTTCTTCTGTTGTCTCATTACTCGTATAATAATTGAAGTAATAGTTACATAGTAAGACTTATGTAGAGTCAATAATATAATAAATGTATAATAATTATTAGCTAACTTCAGGTATAAAAAACGGTTTAGTTACGTTAAAGACTGGTATCATAATTACAAAAATGATGTGAATTTTAGGAAAAATATAATCAAAATCAATTATTTTTAAATAAAAAATGCCTAATTCCGTAAATGGAAATCCTATTTCTAAATAACCTATTGACCCCTTGAGTGTTTAGTTAAATGTCACGCAATGATTATAGGAATTGCCCCCATTGTAGAATGCTTCCCAAGATAAACAGTGATGGGCCGATTTGAATGCCGTTGACCGTTCAATTATGGAGCGTGAACACGGGGCACTGACATTTACGTGGACGAAATTTAGCACCGAGCCAACATCGCTCGCATTCCGCCATAAGCATGCGGATCATCAAAGAACTCGGCTCACACACATCATGCAATGTGGGAGCTGTCTTGTGAGAATATGCAAACACTGGCCAGTAGCCGCTAATGGAATCTGTTGCCGTTTATGTACAAAAAAAGAAAATTTGGATTATCCTCATCGACGAAAGACAAAACAGAGGCGAAGGCATAAATCAATACAGCCAAAGACGTTTATTTTTTATTTACCTACCTGTTTCAAAGTTTTCAATATTTCTAATGTAGATACTTTTATGTTTTTAAGAGCTGTTTTTTTAAGTAATTTGAAATTAATGCCTAGATAATTATCTAACTACACGTTATACATTGTGCGGGAATTCTAAGTTTTTTGCGAATCGTTTACTTTTAAATTAATGAAAGTAAACCACAACGTCTGATATAATGCCAGATAATTACACATCCTAGCCCATATTTAGATTGCTCTACATTTTAACTAACTACTCGTGCGAATAATTGCTATGATGTTACCGATTACCAAGCTCGGTGTTCCGACGCAAAATCGCAAAAAAAGGCAAGATAACAAGCAAATGAGGAAGGCGCGCGCGCTACAGTCGCGACGCGGCGCACCGGCGCATAACACTGCGCATGCGTTAAAACATTTATTAAAATTAATTTCATAATTCACATGCTGGCCATAAAGTCAATTTAAAATTAAAAAGTTCATATCGAAACTTTTTTACAATTGGAACATTATTATTTTTTATTTTGAAAAATGATCCGCGATATTCATTTGTTTTGCTATCGGCAATTTTTTCTAAAAAATAATTTCGGACTGTGATAGCAGTTCTGTTTAAGTTTGCGTAAAGTTTTTGTTTTTGATACTTTAAAGTCAATATTTCTCCTAATCGTTAACCTTCAAATCGGGTTTTGGTAAAGTAAACAAATAAAGGAATACTTAGTCACAGTTATCAAGAAATAATAGTGGTGCAAACAGCTGTCTTGTTAATTTGCTGTATTGTTATTGTTCGTAAAGAGGACCACGTGCTCGCAGATATGGCTACAGACGTAGAACTAAACGGGTGAGATAACTATTTTTGATTTATTTATCTAGTTTTTAAACGCTATATGATTCGAATTTTATTTAACTATATTTTAAGCAGGAATATGAGTTTGTTCCGCGGAAAGTCATGTTAACTAAACATTTCTACATTACTTTGTACTTAATTGTAAAATATTAGTTTCAAGATTTGTAAATAAAAGTGGATAATGATTAGTTTCACTTTCGTGACTAAGATCATATAAATGTAAATTGTCTTTTAATACATGTTTGTATTGGCATCAACAATACATTAAATAAAAAAAATATTGTGTTCATTTAGAAATTATTTGAGAATTTTCTAAGGTATACGTAGATAACGTTGACAATAAGTTTAAGCAATTAATAGAGTTCTCCTTACATCACATTAAATTTTAGTCAATATTAAAATTAAAACTCTACAATCAGGATAATTAGTATTTAGTAATAAGGTTCAGGTTCAGTAAATCTTAAAGGTAATAATAATTATTTGCTGGTCATTTACCTTAGAACCCATTTTAGTAGAGTTTAAATCTAATTACAAACGAATTAAGGTCCATTTGTCTTTCGGCGCACATTACCATAAACTTGCCTAAGACTTCAAAACAATTACGAACAATTTATGATGTGTAAATGCCGCAACTAAGATTTTAACTTACTTACTAAGAAAGTGAATGTTATCGTTTAATTGTAACAGAAAAAGTTGAGAGAAATAATTGCTCTTATTGAAAACAACGTTAGTGCACTCAATACAACTTACACAATGTTTTACTTCTCGCTGATAGATATCATACCAATTCAATTAAAATATTTTGACGTCTAATTTGAACTGAAATTTTATATTGTTACACTTTTTGTTAAAGACAACTATTGTTTCGTTTCTTATTAAGTTTTTTCTTAAGTAAGTAATTGAATTAAAAATACTATGTCTTTAATTAATGTCACGATCTACACACTTATTTTATGGCATTTTGTTTACTATTTTCTCAAAGTAGAGTTACCGTATCCCACGATAAAATCCAAGATAAAAACTGCGAAACATCTAAGGAGTGACAACGTCTAAAATCTAGGACATAAAGTGTACACAAGAGAGCACATTACAGTAAACACTGCGGCATCTTATACCATTGTAACAGGTGTTATTTTTCTACAAAAATGTGTAGTCTGACGTGCTGACGACTGTACAAAGTTGCTTTCGAGTTAGGTGTCGGCCATGTGCAAGCTAAGTTTCCTATTAAGGGAATCGAGTTTACGTTCACCTCGATACCATAT
The DNA here is from genome assembly GCF_963855985.1 of Ostrinia nubilalis. Lineage (NCBI taxonomy): Eukaryota > Metazoa > Arthropoda > Insecta > Lepidoptera > Crambidae > Ostrinia > Ostrinia nubilalis. The sequence goes on along the minus strand of NC_087095.1, from coordinate 11,723,516 downwards.
GAGTATCAGGTGTCAATGTCAGGTTTGTTTTTTTGCAGAAAGAAGAGCGTATAATGTTTTCTCATTCTCTAGATCAAACTGGAGAAAACTTTTTAAGTTGCAAAATCGCACCGATTGCACTAAATAAAAAGCTATCGCTAAATGGTTGATAAAATATTAATTTATTCCTACTTTGTTACTCGTATGACGTCACGTGATCTCATATCCTTATAGATAAACAATTAACAATCGCAATATAATAAAAAACGCGTTGATTAAGTGAGTGACATAAATAATTCAATTTAATTAAAAATTAATCTAGTCTTGCTTAGTCGCCTTTTAATTAACAGACACTATCAAAGTTTATTTGTTTAATAAACCAACAATTCGCAAGTGAAAGTTTATAAAAATATTGTTAGGATACGATGCATTTATTACGTTCCAACACCTCCGATTTTCGAACTAAACTATTAAAAATTAGTCTTGTAATTTGTTCAAAACGCAATTTCTAAACGGAAATGGCAAAATAGTAAATAGGCTGAGAACTGAGAAGATTCCAAAGTGCAAATACAGTTAAACACAGTTCCAGCAAACAGATCGAACGAGTTCCAAACTCAATGAAGGTGGGATTAGCTATCTCTACTGTAGCGCGGTTTTTGCAGAAGCTTCCCACGGTTGTGCGACGCTCAATAGAGTTAGTTTTTCCATGACTTTCAAAAAGGAAAATTGATTTAGTGCGAAAGTAGAGAAAGTCGCAAAAGAGGAAACTTCGAAAAATCTAAATTACCAAACTTTATTACACGTTTGAAACTTACGAATCTTTTTAGTAACGACGTTATAGCGGTTGTCGTGAATTTTCCAAGATTTTCCACTTTTACCAAAAGTTAATTGTTTTCATTAAGCACACGTAAAACTCACTTGTTCAGTTTTCTTTAAATTTTTGTGGTATTGCGTTTGATTTAGATCTCATTTGAAATAAGTACTTACCTATCTACGTAATGTACATCACTATTAATGACCACTTTTCGTCCAAAATAAATGTCAATATTTGCTATAGTTCATTCTTTGATTAAATCACTACCAATTTTTCAATTAGCATTTAGGATTACGATTAGTTTATCAGTCTTAAAAACAAGTCAATAACTTGGAACGAAAATCATTGGATTGGGCTCGTACGCGGCTATTGTTCGAATATCCGGTTTTCGAGTATCCGGTAATCCGGTGTGTGGCTATCCCGGATATTTGGAATTCAAAATCCACCCAAACCACTATCATCACTGCATTCTGCAATACACTGCATGTTTTATAATTGAGAGCAACACTAGTATATAAGCGGTGAGACTGGACGCAAAATTTTCTTAAATAATTACACCAACAGCCAAATAGACTTCAAAATATCGTAGTCTTAAACAAATTTAGTTAAGAAGAGCAATTTTAAAGTTTTTCTAGCATAATTTCATTCGCGATTATTAATTAAGTTGTCATAAAAATATATTGACCCTATGCAGCTCATCCAAGTCAACTTTATATCGACGTATTGTTGGGTAGCGCGAGTTAGGTGTGTAGAGCGCTTTAAACAAACTATGCGGACTATTTCTACATTTTAACAAATCGTTTGGAGTTTTATTGGCAAAAGATTTATTGGTTGCTCATCCATAGGTTAAAAATAGAGGTGTAAATATCAATAGCATATACTAGGAATTATTTTTAAACTTTATTACTTGAACATTCGCCATAGCATGATCACCGGTTGCATTCGACTGGTGAATCATCACATGACTGTACAGACGATGATACTGATTGTTGTCTTAAAACGTCTGGCACGTTGACAATTAATTAGTAGCAATTATTATTGTTACTCCAATTATGGTATATCAGCTGGTTATATCGATTTTTTTAAGCAAGACAAGGCGGTCAGTTGACCGCAATCGCACCTGGTGTTAAAAATGTATTGGTGCTCTAGATAGGTTACGTATTTTGTAGATACAACACAATAATGGTAGAGATTGTTATTTATTAACGGTGTGTGTATTTTAAAAGTATTGTATGCACATTCATTAGCAAATCATAAAAAAACATGAACGAATGAGTCTCAAATTACAGGGTAATAATGTAATGAGTAACTCTAACAGAGCGAGAAATAATCATAATAAAATTTAAATCGATTCTAATTCACGCCAGCTAATATCTCTTTCTTGTCTGTAATTTATAATTAGCTATAATTTGAGAGTGGAAATTGTTTTCCAGAGTCCTCAGTATTTATAAATTACCTACTTTCCAAACACCAAGAACTTATTATTTATTTTATGTGTCACTGCAACTAGTAAGAGGGCGCAAACTGAACTTTAGTTTTGGTGAAATGAACAATTGAACACTCGCTTTGTACAATTTAGGGCTTTCTTGTCTGTTACATATTTAAACATAAGTAGTAAATTTTAAGACCACCTACTTATATTGGACTTAGTCCAGAGCCCTAAAAAATGCACTGCAATAAATATATAGACTTCCATGTATTTTATACAAAACTTTATTTTGCAGCATTGACTTCAACAACCCCACCACAGACAAGCCTGCTAACCTCGCCAACTCAGCAGTCCTCAGAATGCTGGAGGAAGAGGAGAGGAACCGAAGGGGATACCCTAGTGAGTACTTATCACTGTATATGTACTATAACTTAAATTTTGATTTATTAATGGATGTTTGTTTCCTTATCCTACCTATATCTCTAGTTTGGATTATTTAATATCTTTTTATTTAAACTTGACATTCGTAACGAATATTTTTGTAAATGGGCTGACCCCACAAAATTTGACCACACTTAAATTAACACGTCTGTAAAACTTTATGCATCAATTAACGAAATATTTTCATTCTTATAATTTAGAAACCCAATCGTTTCTTTATAATTTTTGTAAAGTTTTAATTGCAAGTCCCCGTTTGATGCTTTTTAGTTTACAAAATTTCGTGAACCTTTTCCAACTTTTATTTTTTGTTCACTGGTCTATTCCACAAAGCCCTTAAGTAAATTAATAATAACAGAACAAAAAATCCCTTGAAAACTTAAACTTACGCTGGTCTTTATACTGTTTTTCAATTCTTAAAAAATGCAATATATTGGTGGTTATAAGCTTACTAATGCTACTAAATATGCACTGCTTTGCCAGAACTAGACCCTACCCAAGTGCAGGCGATTTTGGATACCTTGGTTCACACCAACCATCGGTTTGATACCGTCTGGCCCCCGCAGCAGGACCGCATGCGATCGGCCCGCAGCTGGGACGGGCAACTCAACGCCACTGGCAATGTGTACCCTGAGTTCATGAGGGCCACCAAAGGTACCAGCTAGACTGGTAGAGTTAGAGCACTTTCTATGTCACATATCGCGCCAACCATCAGTAGGAAGCTGATTAGATATAGCAATTACTCGCACCATCGCTCGCCAGGCAGACTCACTTCCATTCCCACACCACTACCCGTCACCTAAGTTGTTATTAATATCGCTCATGAAACACATTCACTTTCAGGTCAATCCTGACCGAGCACAGCTAATGAGATAACAACTGTACGTAACGATCGGTTATTAATTGTGTACTGACAGCTACATGTTCTCAAACGTGTAAATAAATCATTTAAAGCTAAATTAATGGTGGCCGTGCTAATTTTAACTTGCATCTGGCTAGTACGTAAACCGTCCAGTTAGGAGTCTTGAGACATTGACACGCCGGCGACACCGGAAGTCGTGATTCATGAATGAATGGAAACAGTTCTATTTTGCATGAGTTTAACGGCCTAATATGAATTTCGTTCGTGGAAATTATTCTTTTGTCTTTTGTCGTCAGTGTCTTGAGAGATCTCCCGCCTACGGTTGAGGAGTTTTTTGTTCATTAGTGAAAGAGTTTGGCAAGGGTTGGGAGCTGTGAGAATGTGTTTTTACCTTTTGTTCTTGATGGTAGTTCACAGCCGACACCGAAGCCGAAAACGACATGTCTGAAACAGTGTTTGTAGGTAAAGAACTCTTTATTTTTTGTTATTCTAATGTGATTGTGAAGTGAATTCAGTAAGTAAAATCAAATAATAAATAATTTCTGCTGTGCTTATTTAGTTTAGAATTTTAAAGTGAGAATTTAATCACCTTACAGTGTAAACAACAAATTAGAAAGTAATGTAATTTTCTTCTCAGTTATTTCGCGTCATTAGGAAATACTTAAAAATAACCTATAAATATTGATGAAGTGTGCTCATGAAATATTTCACAGTAAGTAGAGAAATATTGAAATTAATTTAGTATCTTTGACTGTATTAAAATTTGTGAATAATTAAAATGTAAGTATGTAGGTACCTATCAACTTAGGTTTTATTTTTCGATACAACATTAAGGCATAACAAGACAAAACCCGTAGAGTTTAGACGATGCCATTTGTAACAAAATAATATACTTATACAAATTTATCGTCGAGTAAGGTTCGTTTTTGATGCGGACTGAAAATACTTGGAACTCTTTTCCAGAGTTTCCGTACTCTTCATTCTCTTTCATTAACCTAGGTGTCTGACCGCAGACTTACCTCATGTAAAATGCAAGAAAAAATACCTTAGTATTGTATCCGTATGAATGACGTCCACCCCACTTTAACGTAGCTAATTTGATTCTGGAAATTCTTTAAGGTGACCTACTCTCGAAAGTTCGCCACACTTGATTTTTTTTCTCGATTTTACTATCTTAAATTTTAGAAATCCCAGACCGAATTACTACGTGGGAATACATTTTCAGATTTATTGTACACCTTGCTATTTCTAATGTCGGCCTTGATACGTGGATGTTTCTCTAAGAATAACAAAAAGTGCTCTCTTGACGTAACCTGCAACTATTTCGGATGAGTCGCGCGCGCGCATGAATCAATGTCTAATATTAACCGAGTGCTGAAAAGATGCAAATGACAAATGAGTATACATCGATAGGACCACACTACGTGCTGACGTGATCACTTGTTGACTCATGAAGTAGTTTACAATGTTTTGTTTGTCATCGTAGCTACGAATGAAATGTGAAATTCCTGAAAAATGCACTCTTGAAATATTTTAACTTGTAATGTGGACACAAAGTCTGAAAAAGTATGTTTCATCGATATCAGATATAAAGCAGATGTACAACTATCAAATCCATGTTAAATAAGTGGAAAACAGAAAAGAAGAAGATCTTTACTAGGTAGGCTTTACCAATGAAACTGTCGCGTCTGTAACGTACCTACATTCCATTATTTTTGTAACGGTGCGCAAAACAAGTAACCTTGCGGTCATTTAGTAATAAAGTTTCTAAGAAAATGCAATCACTCCTCCTCTCCTTAGCATAATAAAATCTCTTGGCGTTATTAAAAACTGGTCGTTTAAATTGTATCTGCTTGCTTGGCCGACGAAGTGCAAGCCGAGTGTAGCTAAGTGCTTTAAACAAGTTAATAACAAATTATCCGGAGCCGGTGGCGACGGCGTCGTTCGGTTATGCATACCGTTCGCAATTTATGTGCATCGCATGCCTCAATGGATGCAGTAATTGCAGAACACCATAATACCAACACGGCAATGACGATGCGTGCGCGATTATCGCTAACTGCTCTTAAATCCCTAATTATGATACATGACTATTAGAACTAATTAAGTGGAACTCTTGGATCAGAATCTGAATTGGACAATTAATAACATTAATCTTTACTTTATAAAAAAAATATAAATAACCCTTATTAATTCACGGATCAATTTTTTTACCAAGTAGGTACTACCGATAAGCTTTCGTCTCTAATTTGCGTCGTTACCTTCCACGTCAGCATCTCACGCATTCAAATGAATGCAAGCGCTATGTCAGCGCATTAATTTTCCGTCTCAAGAATAAGAATATGATTTATGTCCTCATTGTTTTCGCAGTGGTAATTAATGGAAACTGTTTTTGTTACCTTTCCAAGAACGATAAATATACTAGCATGCAGTTGTGACGAATTCTTCAGACCAGGGTCTCACTGTGGGAGGTGTGTCGAGATTTCCCGGTGTTATGAGCGGTGGGTGGGAGTGAGACGGGTAGTGGTGTCCTAAAAATGTGGTCTCTCAAAATATAATATGCGGTAGATATTTGTGCACGTACTCACCTGGCGAGCGAGCCAAGTAGATAGTCAAGAGTAGTCCTGACCGGCAAGCGGTTGGCGCGTCTTGCGTTCCAGCTCGATTGGACAGATTTATCGTGAGTCATTTGTTTTAATTCCGTTGTTAAACATTTTATAGGTCAAATAGTTGTTTGTTTTTTATTTTATTCACAAAAAAGTGCAACGTCACTGTGGCCCGTAGCTTTGAAGATTTAATTTTATTAGTTGAACGTTTCTGAAAGTGATAAATCCAGTAAGAACGTCATACTCACTCCATGGGTTATTTTATTTATACATATTCCATTGTGTTAATTTTGGAGTGATTTCCGATTCTATTTTGTAATTGCACATCTTTACGAATAGTCCGAATAGGTAGGTGATGCGCGCGATAGGACGGTTATTTACGGTGCTGGAATTTCTGTTCAGAAATCTAGCCTGCAACTAAACTCTACACCTAACTCGGGGTTACGTCCTTTACCTTAGCAAAGCCAAGTCACCTTGTAAACTTCCTTGATACGCTGTAAATTGAAATCCAATACATCGCTGAAACGCCAAGAACGTACCTACAAGTCTACACGAGATGTTGTTAACAATTTGTTAAGTAATTATTATAACAAGCTAACATAGTTCTCAATTTGTAAGTATTTTAATTGAGTTATATTAATGCTTGTTTTAACTAGAATTTTATTAAAAGAACATTTTCTTTCCCACTTGTTGTTGTTTGTAAAACTTTTTTTTATCCACAACGAGGAATCTCTTGGCCTTCTTAATTGGTTTACTAAAGTAGTTTCCATGTAGGTTCATAAATTGCAGTTTATAATGTTAAGTACGACTTACATTAATATGTTTAACTAAGTAATTAGTTTGGTGCAAATTTTTCGTGAGTCGCAATCAAACAATTTAATCTGTTAGATAAATAAGTTCTGATACAGTTTCGATCCATCTGGCATAACATTTTTTCACTCGGCTACCTATAAAACGATAGTGTAGGTGGAATACCTGTGTTCAGTGTATATTCATTTTGTTTTCGGCCAACTTTATGTGTACTGAATTAATATTTAAGAGACTGATATTATTTTCCTCCGGCTGGCCAGTGTCCAATAACGCGGTAGGCCGAGCTAATTCCAAGATAAATGTGTCATAATATACCTATTTCAAAGAAATGGATACTAAAATTCGCGGTTTTCAGATTTCATCTCTCGGTTGCCTAGGTAAATGGTAATTATGTGTCAAGATTCTATCTCCAAGCGTCGTAAAAGCTTATTTTTGAGGTTTATTCCCATCAGATAAGCAAGAACAGTATCTGTTTTGTTTTTTAATGAACGTTTTCTCCGTCAACGCCTCTAATTTACTTCACGCCTAATTACACAAGCGTATTATCGTTCGCGCCATGTTTATTTAACGAAAAATACAAATTTTAACGGAATTTAATGTAGGAATTATTTGTTGCAGGCCAGAAGAAAGTAGTGTGGCCACCTGTGCCCGAAACGAACGGATATCACCAGCAACAGGTAATTTGGTTTAATAATTAGACACTGCGCACATTAATTCACTTAAACAATCACTGTATATAGAATTGAGAGCGATGAAAGTGCTGCACATAGACGCTTAGGTGGCGGCCAGATAATGCATGCGGTACACAAACACAAACAATATTTTGACGTAGTTTCACAACTGCAATAGCCTAATGGTTTCGGCATCAAACCCGTTCGAGAGGTCGCTGGTTCGATCTTCGTCAAGTACTTATTGTGCTAAGCCCAGCCTAACCAGATGGGCTAACGGGAATATCAGTAACTTATATTCTAATTAAAAAAAAAATAGATCAATGCAGTTGTGAAGCGCGCCTACCTACTGTATTATAAAACTTTAAAATTTCGAATCCCAACAGCAGAGTCCTGCGTACCACAACAACGCGCAGCACTCCCCTTCCGCGCCACAGCAGCAACAGCCCCAGGCCAATTACCAGCCCCAACCCCAGTACCAGCCTCCCCAACCCCAGTACCAGCCTCCCCAACCGCAGTACCAGCCTCCCCAACCTCAGTACCACCAGCCCCAGGCATATCAGCAGGCTCAGGCCCCGTACCAGCAACAATATCAGCAGCCTCAGAGCCAGCCGGCGCACTGCGAAGGCCGCCGCCAGGAGGCCTGTGGCCTGAGCAAGCTCATCCCTGTAGGCCCGGGCGTCCAAGCCCCCTCTCCCTCGTCCCCCTACCGCCAGGGCCCGCCGTCCCCCGGAATCGCGCAGCCCTACCGCCCCGCGAGCAACCGCTGGGCCCCCGTGCCAGCCCCTCTTTCCCCCCAGGTACGGCGGAATGGAACGTCACCGTCGTCGATAGTTAGCTGTCACGCATTTGTTACTAATCATTTTAGTGCAAGATTCTTGGCAATCAAAACTTTGTTTGTTATGCATCAATTACAATCAAACTCACACGCCACGACTCTTCACACCGCACTTCACTAATAGAGAGCTGATGGCACTGTATGGCTTAATGCATCCGTCCTTTATGGCCACATTATGCACTGCCATGATAACTACGCTTTTTACAGCACACGAAATGGATACCATAAATCTGTGTTACGTTTGTCACTAACGTCATTTGTTTCTGAAAACAGTCTGACTATAAATTCTACCTATGAACCTATCAACACTTCAATAATGGTTATGTGTCTCGCTGTTTATTACTTCCTCCTAATATTTTTAGCCACACTTGAACTAAATATTGAATCAAACAATGTTTGCGGTTTGTTCTCTAATTGTAGTTTTCACATACCTAGTTATTTTTTAAAGTAATCGAATTAACTATAACAAAAGTAATAACATACCTTGATGTTCGCGTAGACACAAGGCTCGCAGCCCTCTTACGGGGCGCAGTCTCAGTTCTCGCCGCAGTCGCAGTACTCGCCGCAGCCTCAATACTCGCCACAGTACGAGCCGGCGTACCAGCCGCCACAGAGGCAGTTCGAGCCTCCACCAGCGACCATCACACTCCGTCAGCAGCAGCCCATCCACCAGAAGCCGCCGCCAGTCTTCGCTAGCCAGCCGGCCACAGCATCGTTCCAAGGTAAAGCACTGACTCTTAATTCGAAGCTTCAGTGAGCACAAAAGCAGTAAAAGTCACTGAAACTATCACATTTTGTCAGCAACAGACAGACTATAGCAATTGCCACAAGGTCTTTACTTTTAAATCCATTAGCAAGAAACACTACTTAGTTCGAAGTTCGACACACGTAAGAAGTCGTAGGTAGAGTCCACCACCGTAGTCGTAGCCCGTAGGTAGAGTAGAGCCCGTATAAAAAAAGCTGCCTTAAATTTTAAGGCAGTTTTTTTAAACGGGTATTATGCGTTTCAAAGACAGATTGGGTTTATGTACTTCAAAGGGAAAAGACACATTCGTTAAACTTCTTTCTTAGAGTTGGCACCGGCAGGCTATAATTCCATTCCCTAAATCTGTGAGCGAAAAGATACCCTCACACCCTTACATTCAAGTTTATAAATAATCTCCCTAGGTAACATACAATGAAGTGACGACAAATCATGACGCTAAAGTAAGCAAGTGTAAGAAGTTTATTTGATTTACAACAGTAATAGCAACGCGCGTAAACTTTAAGGACGCGTCTGATATTTTCGCACGGGTACTAAAACAAGATTGCAGTTATATTGTTTTCAAAACTGCCCTTTGTACTACGCTATTGCAGTGCAAAAGGTGGGAGCACGTAAACACTTTGGTGCCAATATCCACGGTGGTCGTTTGTCACTTTATGGACAGTTTATAAGGATTGAGTTTGGTTAAAGCGAAACGACTAGCTTTATGCCCATTTTAAAATTTCTAACTAGGTACTAGCACTGTGGTTTTAAAACTAAGTTTAATTCCGAAGTCATGTTGTCTAGTTTCTGGTTAGGCATGAGGACGACCTAAGACATTATTATTTATTTTCAAATAATAATTTTATGTGAAAAATTGCACATAGGCGGCGTCAACATGCGTGGAGACCAGAAATGGCCGCCGCAGTCGGTGAAGGAGGCCGTCGAGGCAGAGAACGAGGCGAGGAGACAGCTCGCCAAGGGCCCAGCCTGCAGACCACGCAAGGTACCACCAACTCAAACTTCACTAACACAAAGTCCAGTTTCCATTTTCCAATGACGCTTCATTAGCAGCACCACTGTGTGAAACGGTGCGCTGTGTTGAACGACAAATAGCACATAAATCAATCGCCGTTAAATTATACAGATATAAATACAGAACTAATTAAGTGCTCATAACTGTTTTTGAAATGTTTTCTGGTGGCTTACTCCCCAATGATTACCAATTAAGCTTTACTAGTTACAAGATATTTTTGGTTTTTGATAGCCATTATTTTTGACACCCTGTATAATTGGAAATATTTAACAATCCTAAGCTACATCCCCAAGAGCTTTATTTTTGACTAATGTCTAACTTTAGCAATTTATTCTGTAAATATTTTTTTGCTTTTTGTAAAACTACACTAAATATTGTAAATATTTTTAAAATAAATATTTAAATTAGGAATCATTTAAATTCGGAGCATATTCATTGGTATGTCAACAATAAATCCGCCTGAATTTAAAATACACCAATAATAAGGGTGCAAGATAAATCAACCAAACTCAAACCACCTTCAAAATGCATGTAAAGCGTTATCTCTACTACCACAGACACTCACAAGGAGTGCCTTACAAAAGTTTGAACGCAACCGTTGTCTGTTTTAGCCGCGGCAATTCTCGCTTGCCGAATTAGTTGCCATGAACGAGGCGTAGGCGTCGTTCCGTCTGTCCCACGTACAGGACTTTGTACCTCAGTTGTAAGTCACTTGGGACATTATGTGTTTGGAGCTACCTAACAGACTTCGGCACTCGAGGACCACTCTAGTATAGTTTAGTGTCGGGCCTGAGTAATAGACAATAGTCCCGTTTGCACGCGGTTTGGCAAGATCATTTTTGTTTATGGTTTCGATCAATTAAAATCAATATAAATAATATTATTGAACCTAATTTGTGTTTTAACAACTAGGAATTAATAACAAATCTGCCTACCCGATGAAAATGACAGTGGAGAATGCACCATATTTTTCAGCCATTGGTCTTATAATTTTTAAATTCAGTGATTATAATCTTCTGCCAAAGACCACACAATAAGGAATAGTGTCCCTAAAAAGGCCACTTGTGCCCATTCTAAAATTCTAAATGCACAATACTCTTGCAAGCGCGAACTTTGGCTCGCTCAGGCCCAGTTTAGTCGTGCGTCGTCTGCAACTAGTCGCGACACCTAACGCGTTCGTTTAGGCTTCGCATCGCTATCTATGGGAAGACAACCGAGCGTCAGAAACGAAATTCAACAAAACTTTGATAAAATCAGTAAAATATATCTTCACTTATGAGTCCAAGAATCTCATAAACCCTTGACTTGTAGTTTCTGAAGTTTCAGTACAATACACTTTGGTCAGTGGACCGCGAGTAACCAGAAACAATATTTACAAAATTCCCTGGCTACATCGACTGCACCGAACCACAAGATGGGGCAAGACAGTTGTCGACCTATAACTTCACAAGATCATGTAATCGACTAAACAACATACAGACATTCATTCCTCTTTTCTATCTATGGCTTTGCGACGTAGAAAATGTTAGGTTGCATGGGTGTACAGAACAATACAGAATTGCATCTGTGTACGAAGGTGGGGTATTGTTTTGTTTGGATTGACAAGCGATTTTGAACGTTGTGTTATAGGTGAAAAAGGATTACACTACATTCTTCGCGCAGCACGCTCTCAACAACAACTACCCAGGGTACCGCGCGCCGCCCGGCACGCAACACTACGAGGACTACTCAGGCCGATCTTCCTACTAACTTAGATCAACCATTAAGTATTATTAACTGACAGACATTATCATCTCCCTAGAAAATAGTCATCACATGAATCGTAACGGACAAGTATTAATTTGTCTAATCCATAATACCAGTTCACGACCACATCAAAGAACTTTTTGTTGGCATTATTAATGTTAAATGTGTGTCTATAGAAATAGATTTTTGGGGCAAACGCATTAGTAATATCAACGAAACGAATCGTTCAGTTTCATCTGAAATACATGGGTAATTACTTTGAGAAGCGAAGTCTCGGGAGAATGGACTTCAAGTGTAAGTACTTGTATTGACTTTAGGTATAAAGTCTCGAAGCATGTACGGGATTGGACATTACAATCAGTACTTAATTGTAGTATTAATTTATTGTTTAACCATTAATTAGTTCGTAAGCATAAAATACTTATAAAATAATAAAAAATATTGCACCGTCATTTCTAAATGATACTTCATGTTTATTCGTCATCACATTTTTATATTATTTAACTTCTCGATGTAAATGTGCGGCTTTAAACATTGCGAACGTAATAATAAGCGAAGAAAATTATTCATGCTTTTTAATACAAATTGTATATAATGCTCAATTGTCACTAATATTACAGAATTACCAAAAAATACCATGTAATATTTGTAATATTGGCTTTGCATTTGCTTTATACCAAATTTTTATATTTAACCTTGCGTTGAACTATTTGTCAAATTGGCTAAATTGCCTACCTACCTAGTCATGAAGAGATTACTCAAATATTTTGTATATAAAATGTTACAAAAGCATTACTGATTTGATATTATGTAATTTATTATATTTTAATGAAATAAATTGTACAAAATGTCCACCTTGTTGTTATTTTAACTTCTTATACGTACACCAGTCATTTAGAAATTTTATGTAAATTATAATTTACCTATCAATTTCCTAACTAATATAAGCTAAATTACCCTGCTGAGTTATAAAATGAAACTCTTGATGCATACGAAAATATTATATTATCATACAATACATACATAGTGTACAAACCACGCTGTAACAGCTACATCAGAGTGCACTCCAAAATGCTTCCAAACAATAACAATCTAGCCAAGCTACGTATGTCCTATGTACAGTCTGTACAGTTTGTAACAAAACCAACTATTACGAAGCATTCATATTGTCAGCAACGCCTCAATACATACCCTTAATATCACAGCGGTAACCAAGTTATTTACAAACGTATGGCTACAACCATTGTCCCAAACAACGTTTAAATAAATACTTATATTCGTTTGTACACTAAGCTTTTGCGACAAGTCGGTAACAATGTATAATTTTACTAAAATACAATCAGTACAAAACAAGTCACAGTCTTACTAATAACAGCAAAATTAAAAGTGACATCGGTGCAACATTATAGATCGGTACTGATACAAGCACTCGTGTATTAATATAATTTAATTACTGAATAAATGGACTGTTCATGTTCATGAATATGTTCACACTTATAGTTAAGCCGTTATTAGTAAGTTATTCTAAAGTATACACAGTCAGTGTGCCGACAACAATAGGCCTTAATAACATACTTAAAAAATATAGCTTTGTTCATTTAACACATTTGTTCCGTAAAATAATGGCCACGATAATAAATTCTCACATTCTGCTATTCGAACCAAAATATCGGCACACTTAAAGCAGATAAAATGCACTTTCATGTCTTCATAAAACAATACAGCTGATAAATATACCATAACAAAGAATGATGCTCGATTATTATTTATACGTAGATTATATAAATCAATATAAATATCAATATGTTAAGAAAGGCACCAAATTATTATCGTATCCAGATTGTATAATAAAACGTTACAAATAGGAAACAACGGATTTTAACAATTGACTTCGAAATAATCTCAATTTAAACAATGAATTTTAATTACAATCACGACACATCATTCATATTATTATAAAAGACAAAATATTGATGAAATTATTTATAATTCATTATTTACTCATTGATCTAAACAAAACGCTCAAGCGCTCTTTCAAGTATAACATTAATTAAAAAGTCAAGTTGGTACAGTTTGTGACCGCATTCTAATTTAAGCGAGAAATATAAAAATAAGCAACAAACAAATTAAAAATCAGCATCACACAGTGTGCCCAATGTTGGGCAAAAATTCTAAACGTCAAAGTGACGTGCTCAACAATTAACCTAATAAACTGTTTGATTCGTTACATTGTCTTTTTCGTATCTAAAAATAAAATATATTTAAAGTCCTGTACTCCACTAAATGCAGACTTATGGATTTACAACTGTCACACTCATCACAGCACAAACGATTTCTGATCAGCAAAGGCAATTTGTGTAGTGTCTACCTACATTTTACTAGCTATTACAATATTACACAATTGGCCGATTCTATCAAGATTCAGAAATGATTGGATACAGAGAATCAGCCCTTTTTATTAGATCTCAGTCGAAATTTTTGACGAAATGCAAAAAGTTTTACAATATTTTAACAATAGTGTTTTAGTAACATGTAGTTATTTAACCACAATATGGCAATGTCGTATGGAAGACAAATTTACTATTGAGAAGATCGGTGGATCATAATGAAACTGATTCTGAAATATTAATGTAAAATGGGACTGACAATACAATTTAATGCTATTTACTAAAACCTTTATCTGGTAACTAAAAAGGAATCGAGTTTGTTTTTACTTATGTGTCTTATTATGGCTTTGACTAGGATCGTTTAATCAGTTTGGATATTCATGGTTAAAAACATAAATTGAAATAAAAACTTATACGGTGTGTCATATCAATAAAATAAAATCAAAATATACGTGGTTATAATAAAAATTATAATGTAAAATTCCTTTTCTTCTTCAAATACTTGAATAAGCAGTCCTAAGTTGATAAAAGCCGTAACTATTAATTTCGACACGTGATTTAATAAGGTTAGTGCGGGTCGAAGTGGCGTGACAACGGGACCACTAATGAGCAAATTAAAACTCTATTACCTTGATCAGACGAGCGAGAATCCCTGTGTCTGCTGGATGGCTTGCAAGAGGTAGTATTTGAGACGCTCTTTGGTTTTGTACCTGGGCAAGTCTAGCAGGTTGAAACATGTGTGGGCTACTGGGAAGTATCTGTCGTCGGCCACGGGTTGGATTCTTATCTAAAAAGACATAATATTTTATAATAATAGGCATTTTGATAACGAAGTAAAGTGACTAAAGGACAAATATGCGAACATCGGACCTCCCTAACCCATTTGGCAAGCGTGAGAAGTGTGGATCAAATCCTCCATTGCTTGCTCATGCAGTGGAGACTAAATCACCGAATAATGATAATGATTTAGTAGATTAATACGTTTCTACTATTGATGTTACCAACCTTGATATCCCTCATGCCTTGTATAGGAACTCTGTCACTCCCAGTGAGGAACAAAAGGAACTTTTTCTTATCCTCGATCGCTAGCTCATGGAATACTTCCCAGAACCATCTGAAATTAAAGAAGAATATCGCCGTATTAGGCTAGATACTTATTTTTGATATGATATATGTACTAAATAAGCTTCTAGAGCTTAACTCAGACATTACCTGAGGTATGGGAGAAGCACGGGAGGGTGATTTCGTGACGGTAAAACGTCAGTGAGACTTCAGCTTCAGATTTGTATGCATCATAATATGTCAATGTCACCCCTCCCGTACCGCTCCCACACTTCAGGCATTGACTAAGTTAGGTACGCGCTAGACCAGTGGTTCTTAACCTTTAAGTCACGAGGGACCATTTTACCAAATTTCTATCTTGTCAGGGACCAGTTTTTTTTTTTCAAAATCCTATGAAAGGGGAGGTCGATTTCTCGCCCACTGTGCGCCGTTTGCGTTGTGTTAACTCGACTTAAGACGTCACGTCACTTGTTTATTACGATGTCTTCGTGGACCACTTGGAATGCCTCCAGGGACCACCAGTGGTCCGCGGACCACCGGTTAAGAATCACTGCGCTAGACCGATGGTGTCATTACGTTTATTTATTTTCCATGGGTATACGGTAAGTTTTTGCACAAAAGCTTTATTGCCCCTTGAAGATTGGATAGTTTTGAGGTTTGTGTCATTATGTGGGTTAAAAGCTTATGCTTTTATAATAAACTAGCTTTTGCCCGCGGTCTCACCCGTGTGAAATTTCGTTTGACACAGACCGTCATAAATTATATAGCCTATATGTTATTCCCGGTTATAAACAATAATACTGTAAAGTTACATTAAAATCCGTTCTGTATTTTTTGTGTGAAAGAATAACAAACATCCAGACATTCAAACTTTCGCATTTATAATAATTATTAGTAGGATAGTTCATTATATTCACCTGACTTGTTGATCGTTAGCTGAATATCCATTCTTGTACTCGCAGTTGCTCTCAAACATGTCCCAGTCGTACTCCTCGTTGCCGATCACCACCGACATGAGCTCGTGAGATCTGAACAACTTTATTATTCTTCCGCCACAGACCTGCAATGTAACGTATATTAGGTACACTTATATTTTCGGTCAGAATATAATCTTATAATCTTCATTTGAAATACACTCGACATCAAATAAATCGCACCTCCCGCGACAAGCACTTTCAAACGTATGCATCCCCACTTCCCACCAATATTGGCACCATTTGAAAGCCTACTTCTAAGCTTCATTTCATTAAAGGAGAGGTTTTTACCCTAAAAATGTGGCTCTAGAAGAATCCAGAGTCACTTCTTCAAAAAATAGGTAGTTACGCTTGAGCCAACTTTTATGGCTATAAAACTGTTAAGTTGGGATTAATCGCGAAAAATTGGTCTAATTGATCCCAGAGGTGAGCCCAAAGTGAGGTCTTTTTTCAAGTCACATTTATGGTATATGTTAATCATTTATTAAGAAATTAAATGTGTTTTTCTTTAAGGATATTTATTGGGCTTTCAAATAACACCAATATTGTAGGGGCACCATGATTGTGTCAGAAAAAAATCTTTAAAGTTCGCGTCGCGGAAGGTGCGGTTTATTTGATGTTGAGTATAGTAAGTTTTCTAATTTCATCATCATCATTTCAGCCACAGGACGTATACAGCTGAACAATGGCCTCCTCCAATGACTTCCACATCATACGATTGGTAGCGGCCTGCATCCAGCGCCTCCCTGCTACCTTTACCAGGTCGTCGGTCCACCTTATGGGTGGACGTCCCACGCTGCGTCTTCCAGCATTGCTTAATTCAATGGTTGTCAAATTCGATTTTATGCATCTTTGAAAGCAATGGATTAGCAGTCAGTGAGGGCTATCGTTTTTATACTTAAAAGTTGGCACCACTGTCGAGTGACAGTACCTTATTCTACAGTGGCGCCATCCTGATGAGTGCAAATCTGATAGTTCTCCTCCCACTTCAGAGTTCACCAGCTGGCGCTACTTCTTATAAACAGCAAGTGATAGGATCTTTACATTGCAGTGGCGCTAACTGGGGACCGCTATTAGTAGTCCGCGGTAGTCCTCATTGAGTTCGCAATCTGATGACGTCATAGTCCTCACTCTCCAATGCCATACAAAATATACGGGAATCAATTTGACAGCTCATAAAAGATATTTCAATTGACTAACTGACATCCTAGACTGGATCCCACTTAACATCAGGTGCGATTGTGGTCAAATAACTGCCGTGTTATGCATAAAAAAACTAGAACACTACCATATAAAACTATTATAATACCTTCTGGAACCCTTGATTGAAAGCCTTGAACTGTGTCTCGACGGACTTGTTGAGCAAAAAGTCGACGTATAAGTCGACGTATTCCTGTTTATTCTCGTGCGTGACCGGCACGTTCTCGCCGTCTTCCTTCAACGCGTGCACTTGTATTTGGTCGAAGACCTCTGTGTTGACGGCAAAGCAGAGGCTGAATACCTGGAAATATTCAACTTTAAACAAATTTGAAAACAGGACTAGACTCGTATAAAAATAAAACGGCTTGGTAAAGTAGCGTGGATATCATAAGCTGAAATTCCTGAACTAGATGATCACGTGTGTTAGTTGACGCCTCACTCCATAGATCTAGGATATTTTAATTTTACAGCACTTTGAGACGAGCTATTTTAACTGGAGGAAAACTTAATATGCAAAGGCGATAGATAGCAACACGTTGGTTCGTAGTAAAAGTAATTGTATTTTCATCAGCTCTCTTTGTATAAAAACCTTATACTAAAACCTTTCATTGTGCGAAAACTATGCAGCATAATAAAATTTATGATCTAAGTCAAAATACAACACTTCATAATCTTTCAACATTTTATGATAATTATAATTTAGAATGATAGATGAGAGATCTTTGATGCTCCTTGGCGAAGTCTTATTCTAACAACAGTACAAATTATTTGAAATTATATAAAAATAGCAGTAACACTTACATCTTCCACATCCTCATCTGGGTATTCCAATAAGCTTTTCAAGCTGTTAGCAAGCGTCGGGTACAGATCAGAGAGGTCGTCCAACATGATAGACTCGCCCAGCAACTTCTTGTATAGGACCAACGGGAAGGGAACATAGATGATTATCGAATTGTATATCGCTAAACCGTATATAGCACCTAGAAAATGAAAAGGCTGGTTTAGAGATAGGATTAAATTTAACTAAATTTAATACAGGAACACATTTTACAAAACTACACTTCAATCACACAAAAATCATATTTTCATTGTCTAAAGGCTGATTTTACCATCGTTGGATAACTTTTAACTGAAGAATAAGTTTGGCACATTGACAAATTCAGTATGGGAAATATGTCAAATAGTTTATTCTTCAGTTAAAAGTTATCCGAAGATGGTAAAATCAGCCTTAATTCGCATAGCAATTTTATGTTCATCAACTTTGGGTGAAATGAAGTGAGAAGAGAAAGTTTAATAATTTGATTAAAATTTTACAGCAAAAAAGTGTACAGTCGACAGCACATCGTACTACACGTTTTGTTGTACAGTCACGGAATGAAAAGGTTCGTCAGTTTTTAAATTGATTCCTTCAACGAATCGCGAGCACATATTACCTTTTGAAACTATGTTACAGAATAATCTCGAGTTAGAGAAAATAATCTTTAACTGTTCGTCAGTAAAGTTCAAAATTATTCCGATCTAAGTTATTTGACGATTGATCTTGTCAAGATTATTATGATTGATAAACTAAAACCTTCTTGTTGGTTCAACCTGCCATTATTATTTCTATTAAATAAAAAAAAACTACATTTTGTAACATTGCATGGGATAGAAAATTAAACAAGCAAAACCTTATGCGTTAGCAAACGTCATATTTATTTAAATGTTAGCAGCACTGTTTCTTGCACTGTTATGTTGGCAGGTTTGACTCTTACAGTACCTAGTGCAAGCGAAAACCGACACTAAGGTGACGAACATTTTCATTCCGCGACTGTACAATATAAGAACTACATAAGAGAAGTCACACTCACCAATCAAATAATACATGATATCTTCTTCAAATGGGTTGTTCGAGAACCAGATCATGTTGGTTTCCTCCGACTGTTTGAACATGCCGTACACTGGATCGAATATTTCCTTCAATAATAATATGAAGAACTCTTTTCTGACACCACCGGCGTCTTCTGCCTCTTCGCCTACGAATTCTACCTGAAAATAATATTAGTTTTAAAATACAAGTGACGAGAGCAGTGTCCACTTAATTACTAAGATTTTATTTTAATTTTAAATCTAGTTATGTACACATCAGTGAGAATTCAAAATATCAAGGCAAATAGACGCGGGAGCATTCGAAAGCAGAACTTCGAGAGGTTTGAGTGACATAAAAGCGTCATAGCTTCATCATACGCCATAAAATTAAAAATCTTGAAATGCACCAGTAGTTCAATTCCATTTGCAAAAACAAACCTCGCAATTCTTCATCACCATGTCCAAAGTCTAAATGAAATGTAACAAAAAATCAACTTACTTTTAGCGGTTTCTTCAACTGCGACGTATCGTGGTTGCTGATTTGCAACATCGTATCCCTCACTATGTGATTTCTTGACACAGTCAGGTTCAAAAACTGGTCTCCTTGATGGTAATCATAAGTAGGGTCGGTGAACAACCGCGTGAATATCTGTGTAGCAGCCCTGCTTATGGCCACTTGCATTTGCAACTGCTGGTCTATTTTCAACAGCAAGGACTTGCATTGGACGTCGAAGAGGAAGGGATAGTTGCACATATGCGGCTGCGTTGACTGGGGAGAAAGGTCTTGATTTAATCGTCATGATAAATATAACACATATCAATCACACCACAATCTAATTCCATCACTACACCACCATTTCCCATTACATACTAAACAGTCAACTTTAGCTCTAGCTAGTAAGTTCTAACTAATTTCTGTAAGTTATTCAATAGATATACAGGGTGTTTGGTAAATGGGTATATGAGCCGACACTAGCCCATGTTAACATGGGCATATAAATGGTATGGTGAAGTCAAAAAATTGATATCTTCATTTTAATTCTTTTAATTTTTATACAAATCGGAATTTATAAAATTTATTTTGTATGAAAATTTAAAAAAATAAAATGATGATATCAAATTTCTGACTTCACTATACCATTTATATGCCCATGTTAACAAGGGCTAGTGTCGGCTCATATACCCATTTACCAAACACCCTGTAGTTCGCGCAGCGAGAGTTGAGGCGATCAACACAAGCAAGATTTGTATCTGTATACGCTCGCCGCGCAGTCACTTTGCGTAGTCTGACTGACAAATACTTTGTGTCTCGCTTGCACACATTAGCAACAAGAGCGAGGCAGCTAGTATATTAGATATTTGAACTTTTATGTGTGATGTATTGTGCGAATTTTGTGTATTCAAATATTCCATCAGTTGAGTACCGTGTTCGCCTCAACTTTCGCTGCGCGACCTACAACTACACTTGCGAGCAAAAGTATGGAATCACTTACATGAAGTTGTTTCCACGCGATCTTGTGTACTAACCAATTTGTTAGTAACAAAAAAAGTAGCACCATTTTAAAGATTAAACTTTTAACTTTAAATTGATACCAAATTCATTTAAATCACACCAGTATTTAAAAAGATATCCCGGCTGATGTGAAAAAGTAAGGAAAAAGGCATGTATCAACTGTTTGATACGTCGCGAGTTGCGGCCTATTTACCCCCCATAAAAGCAAGTGTTTTAGGATTTTTGCTTTCACACGTTGATCCATACACATCTCCGCTTCTTTTGACACTTTATCTGAGATTCTACACCTTCAGAAGCAGCATAAATCGTTGCACTATTGCAAGAAGGGCTCAGCCAGCGGGCTGTCGCACGTCAGCTCCACATAAGCCAGTCCTGGGTTTCCAAAGTTTTAAGACGCTTTCGGGATACCGGGGGCTTTATCCCGAGACCAAGTTCTGAACATTGCCGGTGCACATCGCAGAGGGAAAACCGTTTTTTCATGTCAACTTCTCTACGAAATCGTCATTTGACTGGTATCAACGTCCAGCAAGAGCTCAGAAATGTTCGTAGGATAGCTGTTAGCAAGTGGACAGTTCGTCTAAGATATAAACAATAGAATTTGACTCCAAAAAGGCCTGCCACAGGCTTGAAACTGACGGCAGGTCACCGATAAGCACGCTTTCAATTTGCTCCTACACATCTCGATGGGAAGTCGAGCAAGCCACCCCCATAAGCCAATGTTTTAGCGAACCAGCACTGCACAAATCTCTCCCCAGGCCATCTATAGACCCGACCTCTTCAACTGCTGCACTGCAAAAACAGTCTGCATTCATCGGAGAACAAAACTCGCCTCCATTACTCGCCTTCCGAGTGCGAGCTAATTGAAAGCGTGCTTGTCGGTGACCTGCCGTCAGTTTCCAGCATGTGGCAGGCCTATTTGGAGTCAAATTTTATTGCTCATATCTTAGACGAACTGTCCACTCGCTAACAGCTATCCTACGAACATTTCTGAGCTCTTGCTGGACGTCGATACCAGTCAAATGACGATTTCATAGAGAGGTTGACATGAAAAAACGGTCATCCCTCTGCGATGTGCACCGGTGCTGTTGAGAACTTGGTCTCGGGATAAAGCCACCAGTCTCCCAAAAGCGTCTTAAAACTTTCGAAACCCAGGACTGGCTTATGTGGAGCTGACGTGCGACAGCCCGCTGGCTGAGCCCTTCTTGCAACAGTGCAACGATTTGTGCTGCATCTGTAGGTGTAGAATCCCAGGTAAAGTGTCAAAAGAAGCCGAGATGTGTATGGATCAACGTGTGAACGCAAAAATCCGAAAACACGTGCTTTTATAGGGGGTAAATAGGCCGCAACTCGCGACGTATCAAACAGTTGGTACATGTCTTTTTTCTTACTTCTTCACATCAGCCGGGATATCTTTTTAAATACCGATGTGATTTAAATGAATTTGGTATCAATTTAAAGTTAAAAGTTTAATCTTTAAAATGGTGCTACTTTTTTTGTTACTAACAAATTCGTTAGTACACAAGATCGCGTGGAAACAACTTCATGTAAGTGATTCCATACTTTTGCTCGCGAGTGTAGATTCATATAACATAATCTGACATTAACTACTTACACTATGGTCGGATAGCCAGTTGATGTAGTCTGTCGCTATGTCCACATAGCTGCATAGCTCGTCGATGTAAAAACACTCTGCTGGTATCTTAGGCTTCTTGGGATTCATAAAGTTTGTTTTGTTTAGTGATGACAGCGTGTTTAGAATTTGGACTATGCTGTGTGTGAAATATATTTTCTGAAAATAAAGTGCTTATTTGAAAATAATGTCGCTTAACCACCAAAACTATTGTTTGTAACTAAGCGGCATAATATGGCATCGCTCTAGTGAGATCTTGGAACCAAGGCTTTTTTCTTCCAGCTTCCTAACGTAAGTCCGATTCAAATAATTACACCAATGAGCCTCGTCATACATCTTTGGTTGGTGGAATTACAACATGACTACAAAACAAATTATACCAAAATCGCTATAGTTACCTTATTGGCTCGGACCACTGGCTGCATCAACTCATAAACAATAACACTCTTGAATATATCAACCAGCATTTCGAAGTATTCCGCAGATTGGGACTCCCACCACATGTTGACTATCCTTTGGGGGTGCACGGATAGGTTGTTATATGCTTCTGCGAATGGTCCCTGAAATAACACAGTAAAAAAAAATCACACACAAATCGGAAAATAAGTCTAATATTTAGTCAAAATGTCAAGAAAGATATCTGTTTCCTTCATTGGCTGTATTCATCTCTGTCTCACATCTGGTAATAATAGCATGAGTGAAAGAGCTAAATCCCGGTCCGTGAGCACGTAGAATTTAGTCCAATGACCCCTAGCTACCCATCCTTATCGCTCGCGCGTAATTATATTGCTGTCGCAACTGTGCGACTGGCACCCGCAGTAAGTGTGCGAGCGCGATAGCAACATAATTACGCGCGAGCGATAAGGATGGGTAGCTAGGGGTCATTGGACAAAATTCTAAGTGCTCACGGACCAGACTATAGATACAGTCAATTTGAGTTTTTACCTGTAGTTCTGGATGTCGCCGAGGGTTCCGCATTTCGTGGTACAAAGGCAGCGTGAGGAATAACCTTAACGCCTCCGCATCAGGCGGGGAAGCCTTCATTTTCTTTATTACGTCCTCGGCTAGGTGATTGAAGATCTGATTTTAAAAAAAGAGTAAAAAGCTTCGTATACTAATTCTATAACACACAAAATAATACATTTTTAGAAACCCAATTGAGCAGAAGGGGCATGTATCAGATTGCTTTTTTAAAATAATACTAGCTTACCGCCCGCGGCTTCGCCCGCGCGGAATTTCGTTTGTTAAATTTTCCTGAATTTTATTTGCTATAAACCTCACGGAGCCCGAGACCTTTCCAACGAATGCAAAGCCGTGGAAATCGGTTCGTGCGTTTTGGAGTTATAGCGGCAGGAAGGAAAACCCGACTTATTTTTATATAGTAGATTAGCAATTTGTAAATAAAAATGACCAATAATCCCGCTATCCCCTCGTGGTAAGCTAAATATTCTTATATTACGAGTACACCACAATGGTCGACTTTTATTTATTTATTTAAAGGATCTACAATAGGCAAGTTTCCTAAAAAAAATATTTAGTCCGTAAATTTTAATATCAAAAAATATTGAAAACGTATATTTTTAATTGTCAATCAAACAAAATATAATTACAAAGTTATGGTGCGTTGGAGTTCCCGCGCGACGTCACAAAGTGCAGCAATTTTAAGCACTCATTGACGTATCGGGCCTCTTATTTTGAACTTTGGCGCGCTTTAGTTTGAAAAAGTGAAAAATAGGTGTCTAGTATTTTTTGATAAGTTAACTGACGGACTAATTAAAAATCTTGCTTTTTTACCCCGGAAACATCCCTATTCTACATATTTTATGCACTCACCAGTTCCTTTATAGAAGTGTTTTCCAGCCTGCTGATGAGTGCGAAGGCCTCCTCCGCACTTTTAAG
Organism: Ostrinia nubilalis; assembly: GCF_963855985.1. Taxonomy (NCBI): domain Eukaryota; kingdom Metazoa; phylum Arthropoda; class Insecta; order Lepidoptera; family Crambidae; genus Ostrinia; species Ostrinia nubilalis. The sequence continues at coordinate 11,699,035 of NC_087095.1, read as the reverse complement.
GTCGACGCCTGGCGTCTTAGTGTTGCATCCGAAGTGCGCGTTATGTGGCAACAGAAACGATGCGTTCACGCACGCTATTGACCCGAATACTGTCTCTAGGTAGGCTAGCAGGTCCTGTGGTAGAAAAGATATAATAAGTATTTGTGTGGTTAGTTATAAGTATGTTGTAGTACATTTGCAATTATTCAGGTGGAACGATGACCCAAAGAACATGTTCATATTATGTGACATAAAGTGAAATTAGCTTGATTTTGTGCCTTAGGCCCAGAACACACGGTGAAACGCAACTGAAACGAAACTGAGACCGATTTGAACTGGTCAAACTGGTCGCGTCATGTGTAGTCTCTCAACGGAATCTATGGCAGAAACTTAGATGCAACTCAAAAGTAACTAGAAGTTGCAGTTTCGTTGCAGTTGCGTTTCACCGTGTGTTCTGGGCCTTATTGGTATAAATACAGGCTATAGTAAGGTCAGGCTGGCAGTCGCAGTTTTTTACAGAGCGTTCAGGCCGTATGAAGCCGCTGGTTTAGAAACATGATGTCACATTTTAAAATTATGTCATAATACAAAAGCGGACACTTAAACCACCGTTAATGTGTTTGTGATTCAATATCGCTCAACAAACGTCAATGGATGTGAAAAATAAAATGAATAGAAAAATATTTTCATTCAGAAAAGTTAAAAATAAGATGCAAAGTAATTTATTATTTGAAATGCGACTTTGCATTTTGTTATCACAACAACACACAGCGATGCAGCCTTGACCTTAATATGCTGATAATAAATACATATTCGCATCACAATAAAATATCAGCGATACTTGTAAGATAACTGAAGACACAACAGATTCTTTTATTTATAAATAATGACGATTTGGTGCAATAATAATAACTCGGCTACTGCGTCGAAAAATTTGATAATTATATAGCGCTCGGGAAGCTATTGTAAACGCTGCCACATAATAATGTGCCGGGCAGTTTTAGCATGTTTTAACAAAACAATATCCGAAAGAAATAATGTTTATTATTATTTAACAATAGAATTATGTAACAATCTGAATACTTTTCCTAGAAACCTTTTTAGGGCTTGCTGATGGATACTCACTTACCTGATTCACAACATCATCATCCTTGAACACCTCGCAAGCTGTCAGTTTGGACATGCTCAGGGTCAGTATCTGTTTGGAATGGTCCGGCACTCGGTAGTCAGCTGATATCCTGTCGCAGTTCAGAACTAAGAAGCTGTGGTCACCGCCTGCGAAAACTTTTATTGGCCCGCTGAAGATGTCCGGAGAGAACTGAAAAAAAATATGAAAATGGAAGTAAATAAAGTTGTCAGTGTGTAAGAAGGTTTATATGGGTCATGCATTTAAGGACACAGCACACTTATCAACCCGGAAAGGGATCAACACCGTAGCGCCTGTCAATCGCGAGGCGAGGCGTACGTTACGGATAAGTGTGCGTTGCAGTACGGACTTTCATACAAATAATACTGACCGCCTCGAGTTGATACGGTTTCGATCCGTTTCCGGGTTGATAAGTGTGCTTCTTCCTTTATGGAAAAGGCGCTGGTAGATAAATTGTCGAGAGATTACAGTTGATTGAAAGATAGAAGTTTCAAAATAGTAAAGTAAGAATGAAGGTAATTTGAGATTTGACCACTATTTGTGCTGGGAATCGAACCCAAGAAATTATGAGTCTCAGTAATTTTTACACACAAATCTCAGTCAATAGTGAAATGTTAAATCCCCAGAAATTAAGGATTAAATTGACACAACAGAAAAAACATACATACTTTTAACTATTCGAATTAAAAACTATTAGATCAAAACGATAAAGCAATAGTGATAAAACTATAACAACAAAACATACAACAAAAATTAAGATGTATTTACAAACAACACTACGATACGTCTAACGAATTATGACCACTACTGGAGCGTTAACAAAATGAAATAGTGTCTCTTGTCATAGTAATAAGGTTGAATATAGTGTGACTCAACATTTCGTTTAGACGAGCCCGCCTCGTGGCGAAGTGCCGTGGCGATCTCGACCTTCGTTTTCTTCTTTGGCTGAGAGAGGACAAAACTGCTGTCATTACTCCGAATGACGTAAAAACTTAATCTAGAATGAAAACTGAGAGGTTTTATTAAAACTTATTAATGTATGATGCAAACAAATCATGTAGGTGATCAAATTGGAATTATTTCCAAGGCGATGTCCAATTTATTAGGATAATCAACAGACAAGGGCTCATTAATATTTGTTATTATATTAATGTAACTAAATTCTAAAATAAATTATCATTATTAACAGGGTGTTCAATCGTCATGAATGGTAAAATGAAATCCCTGTATTTTGATTACATTTACAGGACCTAATATTAAAACGACTATCTCTATCGATAGATCTAATTAAAATTATCATATTTTTTTTTAAGAAAATCTATATCTACATCTGTTATCACATCTATTTTATGATGTACATACAAACAATAAAGTAAACAAAATGTAAAAAAAAACACATGAGCATCGTGTAAGTACTACTACTGTAGTAAAAATAAACTTGCACAACTAACCAAAAAACTATATCTACTGTAAAAAGCAATTTACCAAGGCAAATGTATTCACCTTACTGTGGCCTGGATTTTCAGTCTGCATGAAAAATTTATTTATGTTAATAAAAAGATCGATTTGTATAACAATACGAAAGATAATGACGGAAAGGTTTTTAGAAAAATAGTGCTATTGAGCACTGCTTATACAGGGTGTTAGGTAAATGGGTATATGAGCCAACACTAGCCCATGTTAACATGGTCATATAAATGGTATGGTGAAGTCAGAAAATTGATATCTTCATTTTAATTATTTAAATTTTCATACAAATCGGAATTTATAAAATTTATTTTGTATGAAAATAAAAAAAAATTAAAATGATGATATCAAATTTCTGACTTCACCATACCATTTATATGACCATGTTAACATGGGCTAGTGTCGGCTCATATACCCATTTACCTAACACCCTGTATAATTCTATTTCAACATAAAGTAGGTATATTGACCATCATTATTTATTGGCCAATGCTAATTATGCTAAGCTGTTGTTGATACGATGCTAACGTTGACAGAATATGGCGAACAATAGGAGCAGAATCGACAGCACATTAAATTATTTTGTTGCATAATTGCACTTATTTATAAGTGAATAAGAGATGATGACTTGATAACCCATCCATAAAAGAATTATAGCTGATTTATTGTTAAGTGTTAACTTTCAATTGTTCATACTCACATACCAGCCGATTCTTTGCACCACCTGTAAAACTAACTACAACCACACACCGTTCAAACAGTACTAACTGGTGACTCCTCGCTCGGCGTAAAGGCTACCGGCGTTGGTACCAGCGCTAAGGCCATGTGTGGGCATCCCAGCTGTCCTCGGGCGCCGTATCCACAGGCCAAGATGCGTTCTCCGACACGGCATAGCAGATGACGTCTGCCGCATGCCACTTGGGTCACTGTACTGCCCATTAGCTCCATAACCTAGGGATAAAACTGTATTATTATTTTGGAATAATACATTGCTAGACTCAAGACCCCACCTAAGATCGCCATAAAGAAAGCTGCTGACAGTAAGACAAGAAACGCAACATAGCACGATCTCCTGCTTTATTCATCTGGCCAATGGGGCATTTCACGCGAAGCGGACAGCGAAAATCAAGTCAGGTTTTGGATTTTGTTCATATTTGGATTAAATGTACTGCTATATGACCTGAATGGATGTGCATCATTATAATTTTTTTATGAAGCTTAGTTTATTTTTTATGAGCGTTCAAAAAATTGGTAAAATTTTAGGAACAGATTTTTCAGAAGCTATTACTGCTATTATTACATTTGATTAAAAATAAACTAACTATTGGACTTTTGAGAATAAATAACTGTGTTTCTTACTATTTACTACAAATTTGAAATTTCTTTTTTGTTCACAGAAAACCGGAAGTAAAGTTTTAAAATCAAATTTTACAAAACTTCGGTATTTTAAAAAAAAATAATTTTTATTTTAAATTATACCTAGTAGTCTATAAATAACGTGTGTAAAGTTGTAGAATGGAGTCTGTATTGGTTTTTGATTTAGACGCAGTACAGTGCGAGCGCGCCGCAGTGAGCGTCATACTGGCTATCGACATTTGGCTACTGTATAAAAATTATTTGTTCGAAAATAACTGAAACGTTAATATTGTTGCATGCATACTCTTAAACAATTATAATTTTGACTCGGCGAACTTCGTACCGTCTAACAGACAATGATTGTTGGCATTGAGATGGTATTACGTCGCAGACCACCCACAACTTATTGGATAATACTCTGCCGAGTCAAAATTATAATTGTTTAAGAGTATGCATGCAACAATATTAACGTTTCAGTTATTTTCGAACAAATAATTTTTATACAGTAGCCAAATGTCGATAGCCAGTATGACGCTCACTGCGGCGCGCTCGCACTGTACTGCGTCTAAATCAAAAACCAATACAGACTCCATTCTACAACTTTACACACGTTATTTATAGACTACTAGGTATAATTTAAAATTAAAATTAAAATTTTTAAAAATACCGAAGTTTTGTAAAATTTGATTTTAAAACTTTACTTCCGGTTTTGTATGTGAACAAAAAAGAAATTTCAAATTTGTAGTAAATAGTAAGAAACACAGTTATTTATTCTCAAAAGTCCAATAGTTAGTTTATTTTTAATCAAATGTAATAATAGCAGTAATAGCTTCTGAAAAATCTGTTCCTAAAATTTTACCAATTTTTTGAACGCTCATAAAAAATAAACTAAGCTTCATAAAAAAATTATAATGATGCACATCCATTCAGGTCGTATAGCAGTACATTTAATCCAAATATGAACAAAATCCAAAACCTGACTTGATTTTCGCTGTCCGCTTCGCGTGAAATGCCCCCAATGCTAAAAATTGATGTCATTGGTTTATCAAGAAGCAAGTAGTTTTATCAGTATGTACTAATGCTAAATACACACAGATCACAGAAACTAAAGGGAGATGTGAAAAGGGGGCGGGGCCGGTGTCGCAACAATATGCCCAAAAACCGAACACATTGCTCGTGACAGCAATGTGTGTGTCAGTGTCATAATGTATACAGTTTACATTGCTTGCGTAGTACCAGGCCTGGCTCACTCCGCGCGGTACATCCGATAATTACCTACAGCGAAGCGCCCCGCCGGCGGGTATTATATCAGTCGAGTGTCACGCGCGCGCCCGTCAGGACGCTGGCGTGCGTTGTAGTAACTAATTCTATGATCGAAGTATTATTTAAAAATGGACATAAAGAGAAAGAAATATTATTGTGCGGCGTTCGGGGGTTTAAATTCGAAAAGAAATCTACCGGATTTATCTTTTTTTTCGCTTCCCAAAGATGCTGAAAGGTATGTTGACCATGTAGGTAATCAATAATTCTTAGGATAGTATAGGAACCTAACCTACCATGACTACTGCTCAGAATGCGTTCGTTCGTTTCAGCCAAAATAAATGACGTCCACTGCTGGGCAAAGGCCTCTCCCAAGGTTTTCCATAATGAATGCGTACTTACCTACATACGTACCTCATAACAAATAAGTAGATTAATTATTTTTTTACTAGACACTACTAGACAGCAACCCTAACAGCGTAAGAAGAGTTCAGAGGCACGCGATAGAAAGAGACAAAACTTGTAGGTGAATAAAATTGTAGGTACGTAGTGCTGTGCGAGCTGAATTCCACTGTATCGCGTCGTAGCAAGACTCGCATTTATTTAAATCGTCTTGCGCAGTAATCCTTCTGTACCTGTACTATTACTTATTCTGTGGTAGTACTAAAGATTATTCGAACGTTGAGTACTGATACCGCAGTGGATAATGAGCACATATTTTGATTACTTTGTGTGTGTGAATTTCTAATGCGACACTGAGTTTCGAACTAAGCGCATTAGTTGGCACCTCTCTATATCTCTATGGTATATGCTATACAGCATGGGCGACATGGCATGATTGTGTTATTACTTTTTCAAACAATCGATAGCCATCGCGCGCTAAGCCACATTTACATAATATTGTTGGCTTTCATCAGGTCCCCATAGAAAGTTCTAGGAAGATATCGTTTTGAAACTGATATTACATACATCAATTTATTTACAGTTTCATTGTAATAGAATTCAAGTACATACATTGAAATGTCTTTGTTCTCTAGGAAAGAACCATTCGCGCTAATACTGTCTAGGTCTTAAGTGACTCACAGGTTCTATTTAAATAAATGAATATAATGAGATTGTATCTCAATATTTACGAAAACATCACGTCATAAGAATTTGAATTCATTTAGAAAACTTTCCGTTCCAAACCAAAAGGTACAGACATTATGGCGATTTGTTTTCAAGGAAATTAATTTTATTGCTTCTTTATAAACATTATGTAAGTTATTAGTTTATATGATAATCAAATACATGCCTTACAACAATACAAATAAAGTATGTTCGTTCGTTCGTTTAAGCCAAATGACGTCCACTGCTGGACAAAGGCCTCCTCCAAGGTTTTCCACAATGCACGGTCCTGCGCTGCCCGCGGGCGGGGCACATAGCTCGTAGAGACGATGGCCGTTGGGGCAGAAAAGTTCTCGAGTGGCGACCACGGGCTGGAAGACGTAGCGTGGGCAGGCCTCCTACTAGGTGGAGCGACGATCTCGTAAAGGTCGCGGGAAGAGCCTGGAAAGTATGTAATAGAAACATTATTACCTTTCTAGGGAAAAGTTCATCTCGCGTAGTTCCGTGGCCAGTCTGGCCATACTCGCCGTTCCCACAAGTGAACACTCCGCCATCCAACGTTAGGAAGGCCGTGAAGTCTTCCCCGCAGGCAATGTGACATACCTATAAAGTATAGTATTGATGTAAAAATAGATTTTGAACCTGTTCTTCTTATGACAAGGCTCAAAATCAATCGCAAGTTATTGCGAGAGACAGTCTACTGACAATATGGACCAATATCATAAAATTACAAATAAGCAGTTAATGAAGACATATTAAAAACGTTTTTTAGGTAATCTAGGTAAGATAAATGGGATTTGTTTCATTGATAATTAAATAATGCGACATCCTTCCATGCATCAAAAATGATGCGCAACAAGTTGTCAATATCGTGCAACGTGTTTAAACTTTAGATCAAATAAAATAATGAGAAACCTATTATTTTCACCAACAGAAAGGCCATGAATGTCCAGTCCGGTGAATGACTTTTAAAATAGAAAGAAAAGTATTTATTTGATGCAAGTATTTAAAGCATTTACAAATAAGTAACAGCTTAAAGACTGCAACAGAGTACAAGCACCAAAGTGGCATCTGCTCAGTATAAGCCGTGACGGCAGAGATCGCATCACAGCCACTGGTATTCAGCGGTAATATAAAAAACCACCCGCAAGAATTTCATCATCCTGTAAACCACACCGAACATTGTCCACGTCACGCGCCGTCGCACGACATTGTTTAACTTGTTGCGCCCATTGTACAGGCAAATATGTGGCTTGGATTAACATACTTTTACATCTCGTAAAGACTTCAAGTGTGAAGGATAGCATCTGTTATCTTTGTGTTGCAGTCCCAATTGTCCATGTGTGTTTTTACCCCAACCAAATACAGCACCAGACCTGAAAGATAGTAAAATACAATGTTTTATTAGAATAAATAAATTGAAGAATATTATCAACACAAAACCACATGTGGTTATACTGGTTATACCTACTGCTGATAAAAACAATGTTTCATTCTAGATTTCTTTCACATTAAATGTCAAGAGATTGTAGTTTATAATGGGCTTATTATTGTTTAATATGTACATGTTAAGATTATTTTCTAGATGTACCTTTTACTTCACACTATGTTATCAAGTTTTTCATGATATAAATAAACATTTTGCAGTATTCAAAAACAACAAAATATTGTGTCAAAATATACACTAAATGAAAAATACTTACTTAGATAAGGCAAATGTGTGGTTACTGCCACAAGCTATTAAAGCTATTGGCACGCCAAGCAGCGACGTAATAGGTAGAGGCACGGATTCCTTACTGGACATGGTGCCCAGGCCACACTGGCCGTAAGAGTTGGCCCCCCAAGCGTACAGGTCACCATCTAAAAAGTTTAAACTATACTTCGGGTTTAACCCAACATCATGGCAGGACCAGTTTCATGGAAAAAAAATAAGAAAAGAAAAAGTATGAAGGTTTTAAATCAGAGTTACAAGAATTTGCCACAAAATATTTGGGTAACCGACTTTCAGAAGGGAGTAGATTCTCAATTCAGTTGGTTTTTTTTGCTGCTTTATGCTACAATGTTGTAAATTATGGTGTAACATGTTTATCAATACAAGATATGGACATCAGATATGAACAAGATGGCATTGCTAAATTTATGATAACCACAAACTAAAAAGTTTCAACTTACTCGATAGATTTGAGTAAGTTTAAACTTTTTAGTTTTTGGTTATAACTGTATAACTTACTATTTGTTAGTGCTATTGAGTGGTAGGAACCACAAGCAATTTGTAGCACATTCTTTGTAGCCAGTGGTCTCACAATAGCTGGGAGGTTATGGGAGTGTGAATCATTCTTGGGGTCAAGCCCGAGTTGCCCCATGCTGTTGCATCCCCAACTGAACGGCTGGCCCCACTCGTTCAAGGCTAGCGAGTGTTGCAAGCCACAGGCTACAGCTGATATTTTAAACTCCTTTAGCTTTTCCACTGAAGCTAAAACAAATAAAAACAGTCTTTTGTTAAGATTAAAAGTGCTTTTTTTAAGCCTATTTACAGAAATAAATGAGTTCTATGAGTTTTTATAAATAATCAATGGCCTAATCAAGAGGCTTCAATCAGTCTGGTTTTGATTGCCCTGCTTAACCAAACTAAAGTGAGCCTAAGTTGCATCACCTTACTTTAAGTATAACTATAAACATAACCAATGTGCTGTGTATGGAGTTTGACAGACTTTTGATGTTTGTTATAATATCAGATGGTGCAACCCAGCCTAAATGTTATAAACATGATTTTTAATTATAAATAACAATGCGATTGCTCATTGGCTAGCTATAAAACCTTATTACCTGGATACTTCCCTTCTCTGCTGTCCGTGTGTCGGCCCAACTGGCCAACTTCATTGCTACCGCACGAGTAGAGGTGCCCCTGATTTGTCAGGTAAAGGGAATGGAACTCCCCAGCTGCCACCAGACGAATGTGATTGCTCTCTTTCCATTTTGACAAAGTTGGTTTTATGACCTGAAACAGATGATAAACAAAAAAAATTATGAATTGTAAACTTCCTATTTAATACTAGGTATTGTACAACCAATTTACAAGTAAAATTATGACTGACGATTATGTGTTTGTAAAATGTGGGTAAATCTGTTTCTTATCATTTATTTACATACAAATACATAAAATAGAATGTCAATGGAAGCATCTTATCATTAATTCATGAAATTTTATCAATTATACTAAGGATACAGTTACCTACTTATTTGTGTAATTATCCAAATACATTCCATTGATGGAGTGCCAATTGACGTTCAAGTACAAGACCGTATTTAATTTGAAACTTACCAAATCAATAGTTTCATGGCCTTCAATACACAGTTCGTGATGAGTTGCATTACCCCAACAAAACATTTTTGTGTACTGCTTGGTCAATGACTTTTAAATTTTACAACCTAGAACTCTAACCTCTACACTAAACGATCCAGTCTATTATGAACGGAGGTAGATGAGAATTTAAATATATCTTTAAATAAACAGTCGCTACACCATCAATTTTAACAAAGACATTTTAAATTAAAATAATACAAATACATTTTGCAAAAGTCGAGAACAATCTTCCTATTAATGTTCTTTGACAGCTAATTTTGTAGTTTATTCAGAAAAACGTTCAATTTCAACAATTTACTATAAAAGCAATGCTTGAAATCAACAGAATTATCAAAATTTGTTACAACAATAGTTGAAAAGGAACACGTTTATCTGTCAGCTGGGCTGACTGACAAGTGACAAGCACTGTCAATAATAGTGATGTAACATATTGGTATTGTTTGGTATTATCAATTGATACCAAATTAGTTAACTAATCGATAACATATTTCATTTTTGTATCGAAATTTTACATCGAGTTACAAGAGATGGACTGAAATGTTTTGATACATTTAGCTTATTACCAAACTGCGTCAGAAGATGGGATGTTTTTTTAATATTATTTTTACTTAATATGTAGCAGATTTATTGGGGTTTCCAGGCGTATCTCACAAATCGGTTCGGTCATTTCTGTCAACTAACCAAACTACTGCAACAGCGCTTGATCGCTTATAAAGAATGTCGAAGTCGTACTAAAGTAAGGTGTACGGATGCAATATGGTTAAGTTCAACATAGTGAGTGTTATTTAATGCTACAATCGTGAACCTACTTATGCGTAGTACGTATACATCGATGATATTTTGTATGTAAATAATTCAAAACAAAACTCTTTTTTTCTCTTAACTCCAGAGATAGATTTCAGTGCGCTTCGGTTTTCACATTAGTATTAGTTAGGCCTGAGGAACAAAATGCACTATGGGTTGATTCTGGGCAACACTTGGTCCAGACCCTGGCACTATCCCTTAATCAGTTTTAATTTTTGCCTATGATGTAGACACACCTTTATAAGAATGCTATTCTTATACTAGTAAATAACGCCATCTATTGATATTATTTAACATTTTCTTTTCCTGTTTAGTCTATGATATTTGGTAAAACTTTTTTTATAATAAAAAAATAAATGGTTTCGTCTATGACCAGACGGACGGGACGTTGTTCGGCCATATTTGTTATTGTGCTCAATGGGGATTTATTTAGTACATTTCGTTTGATTTTCAACTCCCAGTTTGTGATGTATTTTATTTCCTTGTATCTTTTATTTAAAATAATTTCTATAGCGACATAAATCGACTTATGTCTTTCATAGTTATGCTTATTTTATAATCGTGAAAACCCCCTGTGGTAATTCGCTGAAATTATCCAGCGAATTTTAATTATATAAATTTCGAATAAATTAATTAAAGTGGCGGGGGCATCAAATAATAATGGAAAAGGGGGCCGTCAAGCTGCCCCGGTCGACGTGGGGTCTCCACTGCTCGACTGGGAAGAGGGAGACCATTTCAGTTTCGAGGATTCAGAACGTTTCGAAGAAGATTCTTTGTGTAGCTGGAGTTCGGAACCTGAAAGTCTGTGCAACAATTGGCGAGGGTGGAGGAGACCAAACCTTCAGAACACATTTGTCCCGCGCTCAACGAAAAAAACCGTTCAAGGTAACACTCTCAGCTGATCCTTTGTTACAAACTGTGGAAATGTCTACGACGTCTTTATGTGTGCAATGTTATGCTTTAGACAAAAATAAACCGATTTTCTTTCATAATATCTAACTATCCTCTCATTTGCCTTGTACTTTCGTTGAAAGTTTGATGTCATGACCTATAGGTACATTGTACGTATTGTGTAGTGGTACAAAGAACAGGTGCTGTGAAGTCATTTACCTTTGAGTGGACTGAGCAGTTAATAATAATACCTTTGGTTTCAAATCCCTGCCAATAGCTGTAGCATTTTCTTTGTTGCTTGGGACAAGTTATTGTTGATATTTTTAATTCATTTTCACATAGAGAAAGTTAACAATCCTTTTGAACTTTCACAACTTTCACTATATTTTGGTTAAACTTTAATGTATGTAGATTTGTTTTTTGAATGTGTTAGTACTGTATCAGCTTTTGAGTTGATTATTTGAACTTAAATAATACACATTTTAATATTTATTCATTTATAATATTGTTGTGCTTATTTATCTTTACAATTATTATGTGTAGTGAGTTATTCTAATACAATAATATTATGAAGTTCACAGTGTTAAGTTTTTTTCTAACGCAAATTTTAGGACAGTTTTGAGAATGTACTATGTACATTCAAATACCTGAATAAAATGTCATTTATTGTAGAATCAACTCACAAATACTGCATTATTGAAAATTTAATTAAAGAAAATTGAATTTTAATAGATAATTTTTAAGGTCAACAAAATAAGACAACCAATAGCAATAATGTTTTCAGATAAATCATCAGTATCCACTCTCAGCGAATTAGCAGCCAAATGCGTTGCCTGTCACATTCCGTTTGAACTGGTAGAGCATGTTTATCCACCTGTGCCCGAGCAACTACAACTTCAAATTGCGTTCTGGAGTTTCCCCGACAGCGAAGATGATATCCGGTTATACTCTTGCTTGGCGAATGGTTCTGCAGACGAGTTTCAGAGAGGAGAACATTTGTTTAGGGACAGAGCTGTCAAAGATGTCCTACAAATTGGTATGTGTTCAATACTTCAGTATATTTAATTTTATACATAAACAAATGTGCCATTAACAAATTTAATGCTGCTCCTTTTGTTTCTATGATAAAAGGACAGAAACTTCTAAGAAATAACTACTTTTTAGGTTTCCACTTATCTGCAACAGTTATTCTCACTGTGCCTAGAGCTCAGTTCAACGTGGCAGTGACGTTTGACCGGCAAAGAATATCATCATGTAATTGCACCTGCTCATCGACCGCACACTGGTGTTCGCACATAGTTGCAGTTTGTTTGTACAGGATACATTTAGTAAGTACATTAAGTACATGAGAATAGTGAGTAATATCTTTCATGTATTTTATTGTGATTAATTTACAGGAAGCCTGAAATCATGCTGTGCGGGTAAATTGTATTATTAATGCAGTGATTCATATGACCTATTGCATAGTTTTGAGTAATTACTAATATGAGTAGTTTTTTGAATAAGTAATAAACCGATTTCTTGTATTTTCTTTCCATCTAGCCAACACAAGTATGCCTCAGAGCGCCAGTTTCGGAATCATTGCAAAGACTACGAAGAGATCAGTTGCAAAAGTTCGCACAATACCTCATATCGGAGTTGCCGCGGCAAGTACTGCCGACGGCTCAGCGTATCCTTGACGAGTTGTTGTCCGCCCAACCAAACACTATAAACACCACGTGTGGAGCGCCTGATCCCACAGCTGGGGCGTCTGCCTACGAGTACACGTCATGGTTCTTGGATGAGAAGACTTTGCACAACAATATTAATAAGATATTAGTCAAGTTCTGTGTTCCAGCCCCTATAGTGTTTAGGTGATTTTTCTTTGAGTATTTATTGAACTTTAACTTCTTTATTTTTATTTTATGTATCTTTAGGGCTCTTTCAAATTAGACGTTTTAACCAAGACGTAAGAATTGCGTTTGTAGACAGCAGAAACGGTAACTGTAACATAATCTTTATTACAATGCAGTTATCATTACGCGGTCCACGACAAACGGACGACAAACGGCCGGCTCACAAAGTCTTATTTGAAAGGGCCCTTTATCCTTCCAATACATTTTATGAAATGTGCCAGTGGTCTATTTTGTTAAGCACATATATTTTTTTATGTTGTTAAGCTTAATAAGCTTGTGTTACGAGTGGGCTCACCACAATAGTGGAGCGGCGGTGGGATTCGAATCCGCGTTCCTTGGACCTCGAGTCGACCAGTCCGACCCATTCACCGTTCGGCTATCGTGGCTATTCATACTTTGATATTACTGTTTTACCGTAATATTTTTCATATCAAATACATTGTCTTTCAGCGATGTGAACTATCTTAGCACAAGCGCGCCTCCCGCGGCGGCAGAATGGTCGTCGTTACTGAGACCGTTGCGAGGCCGCGAGCCCGAGGGCATGTGGAATCTGCTCTCCATCGTCAGGGAAATGTTCAGAAGGAACGACAGGAACGCTATACCGCTACTTGAGATCATCACAGAGGAGGTCATGGCGTGTGAACAGGTAAGATACCAAGTCTGATAATTGTAACTAAAATATTGTATTGCCTCTGTATTTATGATTTCGTCGCTCTGAACGCAATACTCTTTGCGTTATTATCTTATTTTTGTAGTCTTCTATTTATTTTCTTACTAGCTTTCCGCCCGCGGCTTCGCCCGCCTGGAATTTTGTCTGTCACAGAAAAACTTTATCGCGCGCGTCCCTGTTTCAAAAACCGGAATAAAAACTATCCTATGTCCTTTCCCGGGACTTAAACTATCTCTATGCCAAATTTTATCAAAATCGGTTCAGTGGTTTAGGCGTGAAAGAGAGACAGACAGGCAGACAGAGTTACTTTTGCATTTATAATATTAGTATAGATAAGAAAGTCTTGGCTCTCATCAACTTAGCCTCCTATGGTTGTAGCAAAAGCAGCTTCAGACGACAGAACAACGCAAGTTTGAAACGCAAGGAACAAACTCCAAAATAACTTAGTCATATACATTAAAACGTTTGTGGGGAAAATAATTCCACTTATGCTATCTTTTACTGTCCACTCATATTTGTCTCTCATCCAGTACTTAAGTTTAAACTCTCTCCACTTCTCAGCATCAACCGATATCTTGTCCCGAAGTGGTGGTAGGGCAAGCTATATTCCGGCGTTTATAAGTGCCCTGAAAAAGGCCTACACACTAATTAAGAATTTGAATAAATATTTGCCTCTATGCCCATCTCTTTCACAGATCATAGTATGGTGGTACAGCACAAAAGCAGCATTGGTCGCGTGGGGAGGCACCGGCGGCGGCGGTAAACATGGCGGCAGCGGGGGCAACTCGTCAGCTCAACACGCGTGTTCTTCGCTCTGTGATGAGGTAAGAAACATCTACCTATCTCTCTCACACAGATCATAGTATGGAGGTACAGCACAAAAGCAATCGGGGGCAGCGGAGGCACTTTAGCCGTAAACATTGAGTCTTTTAGTTACAGTAGATTCGTTCCAATTGGCCAAGATATCTCGTTTATATGGGACTAGATCCAGCAGAGGATCTTAATTTTTCAAGTTTGTATCAGTTTGGGGTATTTATTTTGCTTTCTTCAACACTATTCGGCAGTGACTATAATTAACATTAAAGTGAAGAAAGGAAATGTTTATCGATTTCGTGATAAATACCGTTCGTTCAGGTGCAAATTATAAAATGTTGATTATACAGGTGGTCGTGTTATGGCGTCTTGCTGCACTGAACCCGGCTCTGGCGCCGCACGAGAGAGACACCTTACACGAGCAGTTCACGCAGTGGCACATGAAAGTTCTCGACAAAGTAAGAAAAAAACAAATTATAATAAAGATTTATTGAAGTTTTGTTGTAATTAAGTAGCACCGTTTCACGCAGTCATTTCTTTTTCACCCCGCCATTAGCCGTGGCTAATAAAATTAGATCTTACTTGCTGACTTGTTCATGTATTACGATTGAGATGGGACACGAAAATAGGGTGAAAAAGCAGTTATATGGTGTATCGGAGTTTGGCGATGCAGATTCGATAAACGAGCGGAATGTTTTTATGTTTATCTCATATGTTTTTTATGGTTTCATGCGACAGTACGTTCGTTCGTTTGTTAACATTAAGTTCTGTATCGCCTGTCTGAATCTGACGACAGAGCTGGAACGGAAGCTAGAAAATTACTTGACTTGTATTTGCTTTGCTTCTATGAAAAAATATCGAGACTACACGAAACGCCATGTACGAAAAAATAACTTAGTAAAAATACCAACGAATTGGTAGATTAGTGACGTATCTTTTCCTAAACAGGTGGCGAAAAACCGTAACAACCATATGGGCAGTTCTTCGCATACGAGACACGCGTCGCGCGCCCATTCCCATCCTCCATACATCAATGGAATCAGCGAGAACGAAGTGTTTCCCGGATTCCACCCCGCTATGGAAGCTTGCTTCCTGGAATGGGACGACTATCAGATCCCGGGAGTGACTTACACTAAAGACTTGAACCCTCTGTATCACAGCCCGTTCACTATCTTCCGACATTCGGATAAGCAAAATGATGCGCATCAGGTCAGTATTTTTATGAACATTGTGTAAGAAATAGTCTGTTTGGGTCATGGTCATCATTGTTAAACAGACTCTGTTTACTAACTTCTTAAATCAATGTTTGCTGTATCCTAGTTTCCAAAAAGCCTCAAAAAGAGTACATAATACAGTCAATTTAATTGTCTCTTTATTACTTGCGGTGTAAAACGTGTATAGGTTAACTTTCACTATGTTCCTTGATTGGTATTTTGCATAACCATTTTAAATGTAATAGTTATTATCCAGCTCTACAAGCACATTATCGCTAGATATTTAAGATCTATTGTTACCTACTTTTAACACATATTTTAGGTGAACTCCTCAAAAGCAGTTTTGAACAATGAAATGTCCCTGAGCTACCGACTCACGAATCCTGACCCGTCGATGCAAGGACACCGCACGCTGGTAAACAGGAACAGTAGAATCAACGTCGACCTGGCCATTCCAGGGCCTTCAAGTCAAGTAAGTTACTAAATCATCAATGATCATGACAATAATAATTATTTGGGTTACTGTCACGCAAAACAGAAAAAAAAAATCATTTACTGAGGTAATTTTTTTTCTTTTGGTGAAAATAATCAGCGTTTTAAACTGTCTTTTGTTTTATTTTCTTAGGAAACTCCAAAATAGGTGGTTTACCTTTCTACAAACTTAAAAAAACATGTCTCTTTTTTTAGCCTTGTGGCTCTGGAGAAGGACCAAGCGAACCGAATCGCGATTCAGGACCCAGTGATGGAAATCATTCGAGTGTCTCATCTGAAGGTAAGATATTAGCTATTGCAGTTAAAATAACGAGTTATCATGCATACCAAAATGACTCTTTCACTGAAACAATTTTGATGAAATAGGGGATAGAACTATTGTGTTGGCCCGGTTTCCACCATGGCGGAGCGGAACAGAACGGAAAAGCATCGGGCCGATTTTTCTATAGAATTTGACATAGGTGAGAAGCGCAGCGTGGAGGAGAGCTGTGCGGAGCGAAGTGGAAATAAAGAATACTGATTAGTTAATTAGATATTCAAACCACTTCTCCGCTCTGGTCCACCTTGGTTGAAACCGGGCCAAATGTCCATATGCTCGTAATTTTTTCCTAAATTCTCAGCGCAAGCATGTGGATATGTTCCATACAAAAACAATTGAACCCTTTTATCATTTCAACATATTCTAGGTTTCTGTGAAAACGAGGAAGAAATACTGCAGCAAAGCGGCGGCGACACCGATTCTCAGGAATCGAGTTCCCCGCCCGTGTCATCAGACGACGCCCAGCGAAGGGTGTCCAACGACGACTCGGTGTCTGACGACGAGTGTAACATCTACTTTTACGATTCCGCGGCCGCCAGGAGGGCGGTCGTTGGCGAAGGCTCCAGTGCTATGGTAATTTATTTGGCTATAATTTTTTTTTACCAATCAACATGGAAAGCATTGGGGAAGGCCTATGTTCAGCAGTGGACGTCCTATGGCTGAAATGATAATGATGATGGTGAATTTTTTTAATGTTGTTGTGGTTTTTATAGCGTAATTTTTCCTAGATTTTATGGGCGGACACGAATCCAACAAATCGGAGATGATTAAAATCGATCTTGCCATTCTTCGAGTTACAAATGGTCAACTAACCCGACCTTTCAGTTTCTTTTGTCTAATAATATCGTAATACCTATTAAAAAAAATCTAAATAACCTGTAGGTCTAGGATGCGCGCCATGATAGACGTTTATCGATTTTACCCGTGGGATAATTATATTTGACATCCACATTTGACGTCTAAAATCATCGATATGATTTTATCAATTACTAGCGGCCGCCCGCGACTTCGTACGCGTGGATCCTGTTTTACCCCCTTTTCCCGAATTTTCTTTGCTATAAACCTCACGGAGCCCGAGACCTTTCCAACGAATGCAAAACCGTGGAAATCGGTTCGTGCATTCTGGAATTATAGCGTCAGGGAGGAAAACCCGACTTATTTTTATATATTAGACTAGCTTTTGTTTGTCACAGCACAGATCGTCATAAATTATAGCCTATTATGTTATTCTGGGTTATAAACAATAATACTGCAAAGTTTTATCAAAATCCCTTCAGTAGTTTTTGCGTCAAAGAGTAACAAATACCCAGACATCCAGACATCCAAACTTTCACATTTATAATATTAGTAGGATAGTAGGATGATTTTATCACGGCGCGCATCCTAGCCCGGCTGGTATAGGTATCATTTACAAGTTTGTCACCCTGTGTTACCTTAACTACACCGAAGCTGCAGTTATGGAAATTACACCTTAGATGGTTGGCGACTGCCAACGTTTGTTTCAACGACTGCCAACGCCAGTACGTTTCTCTAGAAACTTCCTGCCCCGTACAACCAAACTGTGGAATGGACTGTCGTCTGCGGTGTTTCCGGACGGATACGACCTGCAAGCTTTCAAGAGGAGAGCGTATCTTCACCTTAAAGGCCGGCAACGCACCTGTAACGCCCCTGGGTCTGCGGGTGTCTATGGGCGACGGTAATCACTTACCATCAGGTGATCCGTCTGCTCGTTTGCCTCCTGTTACATAAAAAAAAAAAATACCTGGACATTACAATAATTTTTACTTCACTTCTAGGGTCCCGGCACAAGCGGCGCGGGTCCATCGTCTGGCGTCACGGGAGCTGGTAGCTGGGAATGCATGTGGGAGGTGTCGTTCGCCCGCGCCGAAGGATTGCAAGCCCATGGACATTTGAGAGAGGCTTGCGCTTTGGGCGCTAGGCTGGCGAGAGAGTTGTTGGCTAGGTAAGTTTTTTTTCACTTGTCATCTACTTTGCAATAAGGGAGGCGTTCGGAGTAAAGTACCAACTCCTTCACTCCGAACTCCTCCTATTTATTTTTCTGATTATTTCGTTGCGGGGCCATTATTCGTGTGCATTGTTCGTATAGGAAGGATAAGTCGCTACGGCCGCTTAAGATCAGGTGTTATAAACTGAACTAGGATTTGTAGAAGACAAAAGTCACAATCCCCATCCTCCATTTATGGAGCAAGTCAATGACGATATGTGGAGTCACCGAAATCCATATGGTTTTTATAAATTGAGAGTTGTATTCCTGCAGTAGAGCCGTATTTACTGTCTTGTCTCAGAAACCAAACCTATATGATAAATGTTTTATGTAAACCTTCAGCTTTGAGAGCTGTGGATGATCTGACAATGGTGACGATAGGTTCACTGACCTGTCTCTTAAAGCGAGTGGTCTTTTCTGTGTAGGCATTCGGTATTAGGAACCGTGGCATTCATCGGTTAATACCCCTGTCTCATAAACAAACTTTAACAATTCTGTGTCTTCTTTAGGCCTCCAGCGTTGGGAGCAGTGGCTTCCATCCCACCTCACGACCCCAGAAAGCCTCGGCGACGTCACACGCCTTCACCGAGGCTCTGCGCCGCGAGTCACAGGCTGTCGTGCTTGGCGTCTGCCACATTGGCGAAGTGCGCTTTCCTTTGCACGGTAAGTTGATTTTATGAATATGTCTTTTTTGTTTAACATTTTGAGAACATTAGAATCGTGGCTCCTGCAGTAGAGACTAAATAACCTGAGGATGTGAGTCATTATTTTTAGTTTAAATTGGAAATCATGATTATATGTTTTTGATTGTTGCCTTATTGACGTACACACGACCACACTGTTAACTATCCATTTTCGTTTTTGCTCTCGCTTTAATCAAATGGTGATTCTTTGCGATAGAACGAGACGACATGACAAGCAATGTATAGTTAACACGGTTGCCGATGGTACAAATAGTCTGCTATTTTTTTCAAAAATACATGACGTTAATGTGATAATTTGTTATTTGCGCTTAATAAAATTTGCTAGTCAAGTAGCACATCTTATAAGGCGTTATCTTAGCCGACTGACGTAGGCTAAGCTTTTTGCCAAGTTTAGGCTAAAAAGACTGAAGGAGTTGTATAATAAAAAGATTAGAAAAAATAATAATTATGTCAACTGCTTTATTGTTTGATTGGGCAGCACACTACACAACTTTATTAAATCTTCCCACAGGTGTTAGCAGAGTTCAGCGAACACCATGAACTAGCTTTCCGCGTGGGTCTGTTCGCGTTAGAAATGGCGCGACCACCGGCCAGCACCAAGGCTTTGGAGGTGAAGCTCAACAACCAAGAGACTGAGCTGGTCGCGCTATTAAAGAAACTGCCGACCGGCGCCGAACAACTGGCACTGGCCAGGGAGAAAGCTGAGCAACTCAGGGATGGGGCTTTGAGGTAAAGTTGTGTAAAAGCGCTATAAAAAAGTGTATATGCAGAAACTAAATAACTTAAGACTTTTAGTTAGGAATGTAGATAGACTTAGAAAACGTATAGAAACGTGTGAAAAGTGGCATTGCCGTGTCAAAGGTTATAAATATGATAACAAAGCACCATTTATCCGTGTTAGCGCCGTATTTATTATTTTTGGTGTTTTCTTTAAGCTGTTCGAGTACAATGGTTGCTAAATATATTATCAGACATTACACATGAGAGATCGAATCGTGTTTATCCAATTAGGAATGTAGATAGGCGGAGCAAACGTGTTGAAACGTGTGAAAAGTTAGGGAGAACACGAATTAAGACAAAAGATGTGTGTTTAGTGCTCTAGTCAAGTCCATCTAGAATTTATTATCGATATGGAATCACTGACATCTAAGATAAAAAGTGTAGTTAAACTGGGCAAGTAACGCTAACTACTGGCCAAACTTACATATTTGTAGCTACATTTTATACGCACAGCCTCGCACAACTTTTGGCCTTGGCACAGAAAATTCTCCTTCACATTCTTGCACATTTAGAATTATGTACTTACTGTATTACATATTTGTCTAATTTTTAATTTCTTTCCAGAAACCGAGGGCCAGCTTTGCTGCCTATTGCGTTGGCCAGTTTCCTATTTGACGTGCTGGCGTTATCAGCGACTGACAAAGAAAATAAACATCCAGTAAGTTTGGTTTACTTCCAGTGTATATTGAAAATTATGACTTTTTTTAGAAAAAAAAAATTATCCACATCGAGTAAGCTCTTGGCCTGTATCTCACCTGATAGTAAGTGACGATCAGGCCGAAGGTGAAAGCGAGCTTCACCCGGAATCCTCAATCACGGAGGAACTGGCTATCTTACCTCTAACTGCCAGAACACAATAATGCTGTTAACATTGTTGTTTTGGCGACAGACTTTAGGTAAGATGGTGGTAGCTAGCCAGGCGGACTTAGAACAAACCCTACCACCAACCAAACCGACCAGAAAAATCTGCCCCCACTGGGAATCGAACCCGGGACCTCTGCGTCTGAAGCAGGTGGTCTTACCACTAGACCACAGAGGCGGTTAAATCTTTTCGAGTGTATACCGAACTCGTACATTATTTTATGACTATGTTTAATGTCAATATTTTTTATTTTTTAAAGACGATGGTTTTATAACGTCGTGTTCGTTTTCAGTCAAGATTGCCAACCGACGAAGCGTTAGGTTTCGAAGCGGCAGTAGCGGCTTTAGGACTAAAGGCTAACGTGTCGGAGGCAGATCATCCTTTGCTGTGTGAGGGTACGAGGAGACAACGAGGGGAGTTAGCGCTTACTCTGCTGTCGTTCTACAAAGATGACCCAGTGAAACTAGCCAGGATTATGAACAAGGTAATTTATCAATTGCTGCATTGAAGTTATACGTATTTGAGTGTGGATTATTCCACTTTGTTCACCTGGGTGATATAAACTGAGTGAAAAAAGTGAAATTTTTAGTGTCCTCATTTCACCTTGGAACCATTTCACCTAGCTTCATTTTTTAGGTGAATTGAGTCGACTAAAGCGGTCGCCTTTGTTCACATAGAAATTAATTCACCCAGGTAAACAGATATGAAAACCTGGGTAAATAATCGTAAAGTGTGACTAGTGCCGACTAGCTTATCGTCTTGGAAGTTTGGAACCCACAACGAATTACATCAAAATGCAGTCAGATATAAAATGTGGGACATTGCATTCCTGGTTGAATAAAGATGTTACAATTTTATGTTTTGTTATAATTATTCATAACTTACATATTAATGTCGCTAGTTTTTATAATTTTAAAAACGTTTTTACAGTTACTAGACCGCGAAATCCACCAGCTGACCAAAGGCCCGATGGTCAGCATGTATTACACGAACAACCCGCGACTTGCTGCGTATAGAGCGGACACTTCGTCTAACTCCAACGCGTACCCAAGTCATCCCGCGCCGTATATGCCATCACAGGTATGCACTCAATTGCTTGAGTATTGATTGGACTTCTTTATTATCAAGATGATTTATTTTATTAATTGTAATGAGGGCTATCATTTTAATGCTCACCAGTTGCCGTCATTTTAGAGTAAAGTCCTGTCACTCGCCAGTGGCTAAGATAGTGGCGCTAATTGAGCGCTGAAGTGGTAGGAGTGCTAGCATTTGCTCACCAGGCGCCGTGATATACTCCTATCGACGTCAAAATGTATGGGAAAATCGATAAAATGGCGTGATAACCGCTTATCGCAGCGCGCATTCTAGGCCTACAGGATGATGGAACTGTAGAATAAGGTCTACTCACTTGCCAGTGGTGCCAATAACCCTCATTGAATAAAATATTTTTACTGTCCTAATCTCAAAGATTGAGCAATTTTGATCATTTTTTGTCCGTAAACGGAACAATATGTATAACTAATGCTTACACCTGTTTTAATTTTGTTTTGTTTTAAACTTTCATGGTCACTATTATTAAATATTAAATGGTACTTGCAACAGTGCCGAAATATCGGAAATTCAAAATAGGTGGTAGCTATCCCGTCAGTAATAATAGACAGTTTGACACCATACCCCAATAATTCGAAACCACAACTTTTTTAAAAAGACCCTTCATTCTGGTCTTAAAAATATAATTGATTTTAAATTACCTGTAAATAATGATTTTTGCTCGCATTGTAATTGAAAAAAGTAGTTTTATTGAGTTGACAAAATAGTGACGTCACTTGCTTGTAGCGCCATACAAAATCTACGGGAGAGTTTCGTTTTGACAGTTTTAAAAAGTACGTCAATTGATTGGTGGTGTCAACATGTCTATTATAGTTCCAAAATACTGAACTGTCCTATGCATGACATTGACAGTGGGGCGCCACCGTCAATACCGGATCGCTGGTTCCGATTTTTGTCACGTTGGAAACCATATAGTTGAACGATGCTAGCGCCCCCTGTCATTGACTTTGGTGGGACAGTTCAGCGTGGGTCATCTATATTATGACATTCGTTTGTTTGATATCCAGCCGCCCTGCGCTCTTGTGTCTGACATGGAGCGTATGGTGGTGTCAGACGGTGGACCGTCGCCGCCGGCGCACCCGCATTCGTCCCACGCTCCTCACGGGGCCCATGCCAGTCACAGTGGCCACGTTAGCCACACTGGCCATGCAAGCCACACTAGCCACAGTGGCCACGCCAGCCATAGCAGCCACCCGCCGCCTACTCACCCCCCGTTAGTCAGGCCGAAGGATTCTAGGTAAGGGTGTTTTTAATCTCGGGCTAGTTTTGATATCCTATCCTATCTTACTTCTAACTATTCTGCTAATTTTACTGAAGTTTTTCAGATCAGAATGTTATTTTTAAATCAAAATCATTTATTCAGTTTAGCCCACAAGTGGCACTTATGAACGTCAAAATATAAATAATAAAAAAAAGGGTAGCCCTTATGGGGCACTTTACATGTCTCCTTATCTTTTGGGCCCTACCAGCGCTTCGAGACAAATACAGGGTGTTACTTTGCATTCTTGCCATATTTACAGAGGTTACTATATTACTGATACTGAACACAAATCCGTAAAAAAATAATGCCTGAAAAAAATTTTTTTTAATCTTGAGTATTTTATTTTATCGACAATCTGTTAAACACACCACTAATTATCGTAACGCATGCACATCACTTGTTGGCGATGGCGATGGAGACTTTTTTACTTTTTATTGTATTTTTAAATACCTAGGTATTGTTAGCGGGTTAAATCGAATCTACGCATTCCATCACTATTCAATCGATGACTCGTGCACTTCACTACGATCTGTCACTTGACTTTCGGTATTTTCGCGCGTATATTGATGCAAAATGTTTTAATGTTCAAGTTTGCTAATAAATGTGGTTAATAAGTAAATTCAGTCTTTATAGAGTTCAGAAGTGCGATCAGTACCCTTAAACTATATTAATTTGTACGATCTGTTGCGAGTTTCAGTGTGTAATGTGTATGGGACGCTACCTACAAGTTGATGAAAAGTACTTTATTTCTTGTACATTCTACTTAAATGGATGTTGTTCAGTGAAAACGGCATACTTAGTGTTCTAGTACGTGTGTATTTATAGTTTTCTGTGACATTGAATGCAAAACTGATGTGTGAAAAAGTACTACTACAAGCATGTTGTGACAAGTTTCTGTGGTGACTTTGGTTTTGTTGGTGAAATATTTTAGGGTCAGGAATAGCTGCTGTCCTGTTCAAAGTCAATAGATCTTGTTAAAAAGGTCTTGAGGTGAAGGGTTGCATGTGCATAAATAACACATCTTGAAGGTGCAATCATTGTTCCTGCTTATCGGTGAGCTGTATCATTTTGGACTATTGAATTTTATTTTAAATAATAACATTAAAGTGCAGTGGAACTAGTATATTCAGTACAGAACATTTTGTGTGCAATATAAACTTATTTCAGAGTTTTATTGTGTGTTGGACACTTAAAAGATTTGAACAATTTATATTGACAAAACTTAATTTTCATTTTTCTAATGAATGATGGTCATTGTAGTGACTAACTTTTGATTGCATTTTATTGAACTATATGTGCTGTTAGTATAACAATTGTGTGCATGTGATTTTTTGTGTTTTGGTTTTGGTTACTTGTGTAATAATGGGTCGGTCAAAACACAGTAAATGGTCACATAGTTCAAGTTCATCCTCTTCATCTGGTAGAATAAAGAAGAAGTATAAAAGAGATCTAAAGGATAAAGACAAGCGTATTGATGCCCTGGAGGGATTGATTAGAGAGTTACGGAAAACAAGTAATTATCATAATGAATCAACACCATCCCCGCCGGTTTCTGTTTCATCAGTGGCATGGGTGCCAAAGACTAATTTTAGTGAAGCAATATCAAAGCCAGTTGTGCGTTATGTGGGGCGTAATGACTTCATACCTGAGTTCAATCCACAAACTACATCGGTCTCTGTAGAACATTGGATTCGAAATTTAGAAAGCACCGCTAAGATGCATGGTTGGGATGAGCGTACCTTAATTTGTAATTGTACTGCAAAGTTGAGTGGTTATGCTAAGGGATGGTATGAGCAACAAGCCTCATATGAGATTAGTTGGATTGAGTGGAAGGAAAAATTAATAAAGGCTTTTCCTTTCACTAAAAATAAATTATCACAAATCAGGGACTTAGTGAATCGAGTCCGGTTGCCTAATGAAGAGCCTATAGAATTTTATTACAATAAATTGGGAATAGGTATGTCATGTCAATTAAGTGATGAAGTGATCACGGAAGCCATCATTGGTACTCTTGGCAACAAATTATTAGAAGTTGGTGCGAAGTCAGCTGGGTGCCGAGACACTGCCTCTCTTCTCCAATATTTGGCCAGTATCAATAATTTAGATGCTAGTGTAGAACAAGACCAACCTGTGACAGCATTGAGAAGTGTCAGTTCCAACAAAAATATAAAATGTTTTGTTTGTGGCAAATTAGGTCACAAGGCAAGTAGATGTCGTAAGAGCAAGGAACACAGATATAAAAGTTCCTCATCTGGTGAAGATTAATTACACAATTAATTTTAGATTATTTGTTTTTCTACGCTTGCCTACGGGGCCTCTACAGCGTATACACTGTGCTTGCTTTCGAAGCCCTATATCACTATTCTGTGAATTATTAACTCCTTGCCTTCGGGGCCTACACAGCGAGTGATACCTGCTTTCGGAGCCTTAATTCACCTTGGTTGTAGTGGCTGACACTTGCTTCCGGGGCCTACACAGTGTTTTGCCTTAATTTGCTCTCGGAGCCTCACACAATACTATCTTCATGTGAATGATGACGCTTGCCTTTGGGGCCTCCATAGCGTGTGTTCTCTTACATTGCCTTGTCTATCGGGACCTTATGGTGCTAGTCAATAATGCTTGCTTTCGGAGCCTAACAGCATTGGTTCAGTGTTTGCCTTAGGGGCCTAACAGCATTGGTTCAGTGTTTGCCTTAGGGGCCTAACAGCATTGGTTCAGTGTTTGCCTTAGGGGCCTAACAGCATTGGTTCAGTGTTTGCCTTAGAGGCCTAACAGCATTGGTTCAGTGTTTGCCTTAGGGGTCTAACAGCATTGGTTCAGTGCTTGCTTTCGGAGCCTAATAGCATGCCTAATAGCATCTGTTCAATGATTGCCTTTGGGGCCTAACAGTCTTGGTCTAGTGCTTGCCTTAGGGGCCTAACAGCATTAGTTCCGTGCTTGCCTTAGGGGCCTGCCAGCACTAACTCAGTGGTTGCCTTCGGGGCCTTGCCACTATCAGGCCACTCTCTTCCTTGAGAGGGGATGACATCTTCCTTGGACATCGTGGTGACAAGGCGTGATGTACGAGGACCGCTGCGACGTGGTGGTGGTGGAGCCTGCAGACGCTGCTGCTCCAAAGGTCATCTTCGGAGGACCGAAGATGTTGCAGGATGGCCGAGTTGTTAGCGGGTTAAATCGAATCTACGCATTCCATCACTATTCAATCGATGACTCGTGCACTTCACTACGATCTGTCACTTGACTTTCGGTATTTTCGCGCGTATATTGATGCAAAATGTTTTAATGTTCAAGTTTGCTAATAAATGTGGTTAATAAGTAAATTCAGTCTTTATAGTATCTATTGTCTTTAAAATGTCTTTTTGACACTTGTAAAAAACTGAGAAATCCATCAAACACAAATCACGTTTTAAATAATACAAAAATGTCTGAAGTGTATTCAAACAACGAATAATTTAATCAAAATGGTGCTTGGAGTTTCTGCAAGACGTCTTAGACGAAATGCTTGATGACGTACCCTTAGCGTTACACCAAATGCTCTACTACCAGCAGGATGGTGCTCCCCCACAATAAGGACGTCAAGTGCGCGAATAATACGTTTGGTGAACAGTGAATTGGACGAGGGGTCCAGTAGCTTGGCCACCACGATCCTCGGACCTGACACCAATGGATTTTTGGAGTGACTTGAAACGACTGGTATGCGCAGAAGAGATAAACAGTGTAAACGCGATACATGAAAGGATTGTTTTAGTGAAACTGTGCTACAAAACGTTTATGTGTTGCGAAAACTAAAGCGAAAAACCTACGCTTCGCCGTGCTAGACTGTGCCTTCATCAGAACGGAGGACACTTTGAACACTTACTTCGCAGTACGTAAACTTTGTAAGTAGGAACTTATGAATAAATAATTAATTGTGAATAAGGTGATTTCATTTCATACTTAATTTATTAATTTGTAAAAATAGGATACAATGTTGTAAATTAATTGAAACCCTATTAATTATTACGTATTTTTGACGGTCCTAAGCCCGTAAAGTAGAAAGGAAAATCTGAAATCAACTGAAGAGTATTTGAAAATAGTTATTATGACTGGATAAAAAGGCTGGTACCCAAAGCCATAAAATTAAGAACTAGGCCACGCCCACTAGGTTTATTCCACTTGCACCTGTAGAACGTGCGAGACAAAATTGGTTTATTCCAATTTGTACTGAAAAACCAAATTTACTAAAATCTTAGTGTACTTTCTTTATGGGAGTCTCTTGTTTATTTTAAATAATAGGTATTGTTCCCTACTTTTATCTCTGTGAATATGGCAAGAATGCAAAGTAACACGGTGTATATGGCAAGTGCTGAGAAGAAACGCCGGAACAAACTCAGTCAGAATCTAACTAATTTACACGCAATAACTACTAAATGGATTTTGATGAAATTTTACAATGTTCCTAATTATACATCAGCATACCATTTAGATTCTAAATTTTAGAATGTAATTTATAATATAATGAGTTAGTTGGCCAAATGACATTAAACTGCTAACTTTAACTACCACTTGGAGTTTAAATGTACGGGGGTGTCGTCTTCCTTGTACTATCGGCCACAGTTCCAGCCACAGATATAGATATACCTAGATAACGCGAATGCACCTACTTCGCGTGTCCCGGTCCCGATAAATCATCGGAAGGAGCTGCCGCTGCTTACAGTCCACGCGCGTCTGTTGTTGCATGCGGACCGGCCGCGAAAACTAGAAAAATGCCTCAATGTGTGATAATAAATTGCAATAAGCCAAAAACTTCGAGCTCCCAAAGGCAAGGACATATTTCCTATCACGGGTAAGTTATTTTAATATTATATTAAGTGTTAATTCATTTTAAAACATTTTTTTAAGTATTCCAAGCTGTGGTTTCTAGAATGTACCTAAAAACCTATAACTTACCATTCAAAAAAATTTTACGATACATTGCCGGGTTTGTTTTGAGCGTTTGATCTGACGTTATGTGTTAAGAGGCGATGTATAACGAACAAGCGCCACTGTCGCGCATCGCTTCGACTTCGTTGTACACGCAACTTCTCATTCGTCTGTCAAATTTTGCTACTAGTGTTGTTCGTTCTACTACTTTAATCAATAATCGATTCTTATCGATATCGGACAGACGAATGATACTAATCATTATTTAAAAAAAAACTCTCATATATAAATAAATATTCTATTTTTTTTTTTTATGTGATAGGAGGCAAACGAGCAGACGGATCACCTGATGGTAAGTGATTACCGTCGCCCATAGACACCCGCAAACCCAGGGGCGTTACAGGTGCGTTGCCGGCCTTTAAGGTAATTGTAATTAATGTGTATTTGTAGTATTTATATTTCTTTTTTTTTCCTAGTTTCCCACAAGATGCAATATTAAAAGAAAAATGGATCGCGGCTACGGGACGGAAAGACTGGTTTCCGACAAAACATAGTACCATTTGTTCAATTCATTTTGAAAGTACCTGTTTTGAACCTTCAAAAAAGAAGAGATTGTTAAAAAAAACGGCATGCCCCACTATACATATTATGTATGTATTTTCATGTAAAAGTACTAATAAAGTAAAGTACATAATAATGTGTGTACATACTTATAAGAAATAATGATCTGCTGATGATGTTGTAGATTGTAGAGAAATGAATACAAGTAGTGTACGTGATTTTGATAATTTTTATAAAACATTGCCACAAATCAGAATTTTGTGACCAAATAATCACAATATATATTGCTGGATATGTTATAAGAGCAATACAAAATATCTACGAGGCACCGTTGTCGAGATATTGATATTTTATAAAAACTTAAAATGTATGTTATTCACTATTTAAAGTAAATATAACATATTATTTTAAGTTTTTATTAATACGGGATCGTGTCTAAAATTAGCCTTTAATTTGTAGTTATTTAATTGTGTTTTTTAAAAGAAAACTACATGTGACTTTGTCTCAAAATAAACTTAAACAGGATGAAATTAATGAATCAAAAAAATTAATTATGTGTGACAACACTGGCGGCTCGAAAAATGCCCGCGCAGCAACGATGTATTATAATAAGCAATCTGTTTTAGAATTATACATTTTTATTTAAAATTCAATGAAAATATTATCTATTTAAACATTTCGTTTAATATCATTCGTCTGTATATCTCATTCGTCTGTGTATCTCATTCGTCTGTGTATCTCATTCGTCTGTCAGATAATCGATGCCATTTCTGTGATCGTAGCGGTGCGTTGGGGCAACGGCGGCATCGGCATCTTTGAATCGATTACGATTTCCCGTCACTAAATGTTGGCTGTGACGTCACAGTAGGTATTAAAAAGTCGGCACGCTTGGTTTTAATACAGATCGTGTTACTTGCGTTATCTATGTATATCTATATCTGTGGTTCCAGCTACCCATTTCCGGTCATGTCGTCTCGTTCTATC
This sequence comes from Ostrinia nubilalis, assembly GCF_963855985.1. NCBI lineage: Eukaryota > Metazoa > Arthropoda > Insecta > Lepidoptera > Crambidae > Ostrinia > Ostrinia nubilalis. The sequence continues at coordinate 11,669,088 of NC_087095.1, read as the reverse complement.
GCAAAAAATCATCATTTGATGAGAGCGAGAGAAAAAACGGAAAATAAGTAGCTAAAACTGTGGCCCACTGTACAACTACTATACGTTGACTTCTACGCTCGTTTCACAGATACAAAGGCAAGAGACTCTACCCGTCAGTGCCAAATCAGCCGTCAGAAGCGTCCGCGCACTTTATGTTCGAGTTAGCAAAGTCAGTGCTGTTCAAAGCTGGAGGCTCGTCCAGTACAAGCCTGTTCACGCAGACCTCTTGCGCGAGGGAGCATCATGGACCTCACAGGTGAGAGAAAATTCAATTTTACGGGTACAATCATTCGTTTCAGCTGAATGACGTCCACTGCTGGACAAAGGCCTCCCCTAAGTAATTAATTATACTCTTCCGCGCCACACTCAATGTTAATAAAAATATATAACCACATCCCAAATGAAATTAAAAATATAGATAAAATATCATCATATGAAAAACAATTAAAGAAGTTTCTCACTCTCAAAAGCTATTATTCCATCTCTGAATTTTTTAATGAAAATATTATGTAATGGTCTGTCTTTGTTTATACAATAATAATAATAATGTAATTGTATAATTTTATAATTTTAATGTTTATTTAATTTTGTAATTTTAATGTTTATTTAATTTTATTCTAGTTTGACAAATAATTCTCTATTTTAATGTTATTTTTAAGTTTTTGCAACGCCTTCACTGGGCGTCACATGTTCAATATTATGTTCTTGTCAACCCTTACCCATGTGACATGCAATAAATAATTTGAATTTGAATTTGAATTTAAGTATTTCCACAAATACCGCTCATGAGCCGCCTGCATCCAGGCACCTCCACCGACCTTCACCAGATCGTCGGTCCACCTAGTGGGAGGATGGCCCACACTACGTCTTGCTGAGATATAATATCTCTTTCAATTCAATATTCATTTTTTTAATATTTTTTCAGAGGATTACACATGGCTGCCTTTCAGTTAGGCCTATACGCCCTCGGTCTACACAACTGCGTTAGCGCGAACTGGCTCAGTCGCACATATTCCTCGCACGTCAGTTGGATTACCGGTAAGTACACATACATAATTTTACTATTTGGGGATTACGAATGACTGATTTATTTGATATAACGAAGAAAAACCCTATAGGCCAGTAGAATTAGATTTTAAATTGGAAATAATTCCTACAAAACATTTTATTGCTTTAATGGCTTCATTGGTTGCCCATTAAGACTCTCCTAGGTTTTCGACTTCGACGGAGTTGTGCTTAAGTGGTGGGGGCCTCCGAAAGGGGAGCTTTTTCGGTTTACCGGTTAAACCGCGTAAAGGACTTACCCTTCCGAAAAGCCCATAATCAAACACCCGAACCGAATACAAGGTTTGTTAGTACATACATCACACATTAAAGCACTAAAATCTTTAGTAAGAATTATTTCCGATTTAATTCATTTTTGTGTTTAATTCTACTGGCCTACTAGTGTCCTAAACAATCAGCAGTTGGTATGATCTGATTTCTAAAGTTGTTTTTTTTATTTGTAGGACAAGCGATGGATATTGGAGCGCCAGCGATATTATTCCTTATCGACGCATGGGAAGGTCACTTGACGCCTCCTGAGGCTGCGGGAATTGCAGACAAGGTTAGTTACGATTTCATTCTACAAAAGTAATACCTTGGTGCTGGTTGTAATGTTGATTTGGTTATTTTAAAAATTCTGAATCTGGAACAAACATGGAGAAAACCAGAAGTTTATTGAATGCATAGTCAAACCTTTTGCAATAATCTCCTCTTCTCCATAGTGATTAAACGAAATATACCATCTAAAAATATTACATAGTGTCGTGTGAAACACCAAATTGTCCATAGTTTGTCAGATGTCATAACCCACATCCTCAGTAACTTGCCTTCACTTCTTCTTATCGTGTCGTCAACAAACCTACACAGTGTCAGCCCAAAACTCCGCTACAAGAGTGGCGTTGTCAGCAGCATTGCCTTCACTGGTTTGGTTCTTATTGGTGGTGAATCTATAGATCCTGGCTACATAGAAGTTGCTGTGGTGGGAACAGTTCCATGTATAGCCCAGTCCGTGAGCACGTAGAATTTTGTCCAATGACCCTTAGCTACCCATCCTTATCGCTCGCGCGTAATTATATTGCTGTCGCGACTGTGCGACTGGCGCCCGCAGTAAGTGTGCGAGCGCGATAGCAACATAATTACGCGCGAGCGATAAGGATGGGTAGCTTGGGATCATTGGACAAAATTCTACGTGCTCACGGACCAGGATTTAGCTTTATTACACAGCTCGTCACATATTTACAAGACGTGTATTTCCAGGCATCATCAGGCCGCGACGTTCACACGGTTCGCGCGGCGGCCGAGCTGGCTTTATCAGTGTTACCGCACGCGCACGCGCTCAACTACAATGAAATACAACGCGCGGTGCTGCAGTGTAAAGAGCAGAGCGACGCTATGCTAGAACGGGCATGTCTTACAGTCGAGGCTGCTGCTAAAGGTATGGGTTAAAGTGGTTTTTATTGGTACTGGTAGTGATATATTTTCTTATGACGATAATCTAGTAGTCACAGTTGCTACTGTCATCGTTGACAATTTTCAAGTTTCAGGTTAGATAAATTGGGAATAGGGTTTCGCAGGGGTTGGGCTCATGAGACGATGTAGAAAACAAAACGTCACTTGAGTAAAAAAACACGACGGAATGCTAGGGAAATAAATTCATTTTAACGCTGATGGGGGTTGAATTTTGCATCATATTTTGAACTGTATCAAAAGTTTCAACACGAACAAAAAAATTACTGTATGTAATGTATAAGGTTAAAATATAAATTAGATTGAACTAGGTATATCTAATTATATTTTTTATATCCAGGTGGCGGAGTTTACCCCGAAGTATTATACACCGTAGCCCGATACTGGCACGAGTTATACTTACGACAATCAAATGAAGAACAGACGGAGCCATTACTAGAAGAGCCGCGGTACCAGGCGGCGCCGCCGCCAGTTGCTGTACCCGTTCCGTACCCACTGGCGTACCCTTTCACGTACCACCCGTACCCGCCGCCGATCTACCAGCTGCAGGTCAGTGGTTAACGTTAGACGAGCTACACAGTCAGCGTCAAATAGTTCGTGACACTCAGTGGCCAAAAGGTACCAGGCGGCACCGCCGCGCGTGGCTGTACCCGTGCCGTACCCACTGGCGTACCCTTTCACGTACCACCCGTACCCGCCGCCGATCTACCAGCTGCAGGTCAGTGGTTAACGTTAGACGAGCTATACAGTCAGCGTCAAATAGTTCGTGACACGCAGTGGCCAAAAGGTACCAGGCGGCACCGCCGCGCGTGGCTGTACCCGTGCCGTACCCACTGGCGTACCCTTTCACGTACCACCCGTACCCGCCGCCGATCTACCAGCTGCAGGTCAGTGGTTAACGTTAGAAGAGCTATACAGTCAGCGTCAAATAGTTCGTGACACCCAGTGGCCAAAAGGTACCAGGCTGCACCGCCGCGCGTGGCTGTACCCGTGCCGTACCCTTTCACGTACCACCCGTACCCGCCGCCGATCTACCAGCTGCAGGTCAGTGGTTAACGTTAGAAGAGCTATACAGTCAGCGTCAAATAGTTCGTGACACCCAGTGGCCAAAAGGTACCAGGCTGCACCGCCGCGCGTGGCTGTACCCGTGCCGTACCCTTTCACGTACCACCCGTACCCGCCGCCGATCTACCAGCTGCAGGTCAGTGGTTAACGTTAGAAGAGCTATACAGTCAGCGTCAAATAGTTCGTGACACCCAGTGGCCAAAAGGTACCAGGCTGCACCGCCGCGCGTGGCTGTACCCGTGCCGTACCCTTTCACGTACCACCCGTACCCGCCGCCGATCTACCAGCTGCAGGTCAGTGGTTAACGTTAGACGAGCTGTACAGTAATAGGTAACATTCGAAGTGACCAAAATGTTGACAATACAACCTTAATCCAATTGCAACAAAGAGCTTCATGACTTTTGACTACGTTGGATGTCACGAACTATTTGACGTTGTAAACGGAGCCGCGCGAAAGGCCCATGAGAGAAAATTCATTATCAAGAAAAACATAGATTTATAGACCCGAAAGTTCAATTGCATGTTGCTATAATAAATTATCAAAATGGTTGCTAAACATTGAAGTCTATTAATTTTTTTATTTATATCTATTTGAAATTACATAAATGTGTTTATTTTTAACAAAAGTTTTAGTAAACTATGCTGACTATACCTGTATTAGACGGCCGACGCACAATGAATTAAACGCGGGTCCACATCGCGTGTTTTGCCAAATAAAAAAAAATAACAACATTCAACATTTTGTAGGCAATTTTGTTGAACGTTGAGATGTTTTTGTTGATTGTGTAAGGCAAAACACGCGCTGGAGACCCGTCTTTACCTGTATTAGACAGTGACTATAGTCTGGTCTGCGAGCACGTAGAATTTTGTCCAATGACCTCAAGCTACCCATCCTTATCGCTCGCGCGTAATTATGTTGCTGTCGCTACTCGTACACTCACTGCGGGCGCCCATCGCACAGTCGCGACAGCAATATAATTACGCCTGAGCGATAAGGATGGGTAGCTTGGGGTCATTGGAAAAAAATCTACGTGCTCACAGACCGGGCTTTAGAGTAGGCACACCGTTGATTTTTCGTCGGCCGATAGTTTAGTCGGGCTGTTGATTAGTATGGGCATGTATGGGAGGGCGCACACTACGCCGATTCGATTTGGGCGATTCTTTATACAATTTGAAAAATCAACGGTGTGCGCCTACTCTTAATCACATGATTGTTTTCAGTACGGCGCTCCGGCGCCCGCGCCGCACCCAGGCGCGCAGTACGCGCTGCCGCCATACTTCGTGCGCGGGCTCGTGGCGCCGCATCCTGCGCACGCGCCGCACGCGCCACACGCGCCGCACCTGCCGCACCCGCAGCCTATCGCCGTCAACGTCAATGTCAACGTGAGTGAAACGCTTCAATTTGCTTTTTTTATGTGACAGGAGGCAAACCAGCAGACGGATCACCGATTTGTACGAATTTGTACGAATCAGACGGATTTGTACGAAAATTTCATATGATCAATCCTGAGGTCGATCCACTTGTCGAATGGCCCGCGGGTTCAATTTTAAGCGGACCCGCTGGAATGTCAATCAGTACTTCTGCTGTACTGCCGCCATACTTCGTGCGCGGACTCGTGGCTCCGCACCCGCAGCCTATAGCTGTCAACGTCAATGTCAACATGAGTGAAACTCTTCAATTTGTATGAAGATTTCATCTGATCAATCCTGAGTCTGATCCACTTGTCGAACGGCCCGCGGGTTAAATTTTAAGCGGACCCAATCGCTGGAATGTCAATCAATAAGTACTTCTGCTGTACTGCCGCCATACTTCGTGCGCGGGCTCGTGGCGCCGCATCCCGCGCACGCGCCGCACGCGCCCCACGCGCCGCACCTGCCGCACCCGCAGCCTATCGCCGTCAACGTCAATGTCAACGTGAGTGATATCTACGCCTACAAGTTATTTCAGCCAAAGGACGTCAACTGCTGCACAAAAACCTCCCTCGAGGATTTCTAGAATGATCGGTCTTGAGCTGCAGCTGCCTCCGCCCAAGTGTTTTCAACCTTCACTAGAACTTCTGCTGTACTGCCGCCATACTTCGTGCGCGGGCTCGTGGCGCCGCATCCCGCGCACGCGCCGCACCTGCCGCACGCGACCCACGCGCCGCACCTGCCGCACCCGCAGCCTATCGCCGTCAACGTCAATGTCAACGTGAGTGAAACACTTCAATTTGATTTTTTTATCTGACAGGAGAAACGAGTAGACGGATCACCAATTTGTACGAATTGGTACGAATCAGACGAATTTGTACGAAAATTTCATATGATCAATCCTGAGGCGAATCCACTTCCCGAATGGCCCGCGAGTTAAATTTTAAGCGGACCCAATCGCTGGAATGTCAATCAGTACTTCTGCTGTACTGCCGCCATACTTCGTGCGCGGAATCGTGGCTCCGCACCCGCAGCCTATAGCCGTCAATGTCAATGTCAACGTGAGTGAAACGCTTCAATTTGTACGAAAATGTCATCTGATCAATCCTGAGTCTGATCCACTTGCCGAATGGCCCGCGGGTTAAATTTTAAGCGGACCCAATCGCTGGAATGTCAATCAGTACTTTTGGCGTACTGCCGCCATACTTCGTGCGCGGACTCGTGGCTTCGCACCCGCAGCCTATAGCTGTCAACGTCAATGTCAACATGAGTGAAACGCTTCAATTTGTATGAAAATGTCATCTGATCAATCCTGAGTCTGATACACTTGTCGAATGGCCCGCGAGTTAAATTTAAGCGGACCCAATCGCTGGAATGTCCATCAATAAGTACTTCTGCTGTACTGCCGCCATACTTCGTGCGCGGGCTCGTGGCGCCGCATCCCGCGCACGCGCCGCACCTGCCGCACCCACAGCCTATAGCTGTCAACGTCAATGTCAACGTGAGTGATATCTACGTCTACAGAACATGTCCATTCTTAACCAAGGCCTAACCCAAAGATTTCCACTACGACGGGTCTTGCGTTGCTCGCATCCAGGTGCTTCTCGCAACCTTCACTAACCGCATCCAGCGGTCTCGTGAGTTTTGGAATAAAACAGTCGTCCCGAAACCGCGGCAGACACGGGCTGAAACCGCTCTGTGAGTTCTTAGCCTAAAACTTAAACTTGGATGTGTTGATGCGTTCAAAAGGACTTCCCAATGCGTCTGGCCAGAGTGAAGGCAGAGAGAGAGGTCAAAAGGTTGTAGTGGATATCGTTTAATCGACTCATTAAATTGCTTGTTTCCATATCGATCCGCATTACAAGTTGCATTTATCCTTTTCTAATTTCTTACTGTATTTTATGTAACAACTTTTTTCCTCTATTTAAACTAATCTTAACCACCCACAGCACGCAGCGCCAATCCCGCCGCCGATGCCGGCGCCGCAGCACCAGGTGAACGCGGTGGCCCCCCTGCCCCCCGGCGTGGGTGCGGGCGTGCCCCCCGCGCCGGTGGGCCCCGCGCCCGCCGCCCCCGCGCCCCCCGCGCTGCCGCAGGCGCAGCTGAGGCGGCTGTTAGCGGCGTACAGAGTGGGGATGCTGGCGTTGGAGACTCAAGCAAGGAGGGTGCACGATGACCGTCCACAGAATAAGTTTGGAAGGTAAGACGACTTTGTCTTTGTGATGATACCGCAACGCTTATGTGGCGTATGGTGACTGCCATGAAGGTGGCCCCTTGACCCCCCACTCCGGTGGCCCCCGTGCCCCCCGCGCTGCCGCAGGCGCAAATGAGGCGACTGCTAGCGGCGTACAGAGTGGGGATGCTGGCGTTGGAGACGCAAGCCAGGAGGGTGCACGATGACCGTCCACAGAATAAGTTTGGAAGGTATAGGTTGATTTTGTCTTTGTAATGATATCGTTACGCTTATGTGGCGTATTGTAACTGCCATGAAGGTGGCCCCCTGCCCTTCACTCCGGTGGCCCCCGTGCCCCACGCGCTGCCGCATGCGCAGCTGAGGCGACTGTTAGCGGCGTACAGAGTGGGGATGCTGGCGTTGGAGACGCAAGCCAGGAGGGTGCACGATGACCGTCCACAGAATAAGTTTGGAAGGTACGACGACTTTGTCTTGTGTAGATATCGTAACGCTTATGTGACGTGTGGTGACTGCCATGAAGGTGGCCCCCTGACCCCGCGACGGTGGCCCCCGCGCTGCCGCAGGCGCAGCTGAGGCGGCTGTTAGCGGCGTACAGAGTGGGGATGCTGGCGTTGGAGACGCAAGCCAGGAGGGTGCACGATGACCGTCCACAGAATAAGTTTGGAAGGTACGACGACTTTGTCTTGTGTAGATATCGTAACGCTTATGTGACGTGTGGTGACTGCCATGAAGGTGGCCCCCTGACCCCGCGACGGTGGCCCCCGCGCTGCCGCAGGCGCAGCTGAGGCGGCTGTTAGCGGCGTACAGAGTGGGGATGCTGGCGTTGGAGACGCAAGCCAGGAGGGTGCACGATGACCGTCAACAGAATAAGTTTGGAAGGTATGGGTTGATTTTGTCTTTGTAATGATATCGTTACGCTTATGTGGCGTATGGTGACTGCCATGAAGGTGGCCCCCGTGCCCCCCGCGCTGCCGCAGGCGCAGCTGAGGCGGCTGTTAGCGGCGTACAGAGTGGGGATGCTGGCGTTGGAGACGCAAGCCAGGAGGGTGCACGATGACCGTCCACAGAATAAGTTTGGAAGGTGTGGGTTGATTTTGTCTTTGTAATGATATCGTTACGCTTATGTGGCGTATGGTGACTGCCATGAAGGTGGCCCCCGTGCCCCCCGCGCTGCCGCAGGCGCAAATGAGGCGACTGCTAGCGGCGTACAGAGTGGGGATGCTGGCGTTGGAGACGCAAGCCAGGAGGGTGCACGATGACCGTCCACAGAATAAGTTTGGAAGGTATAGGTTGATTTTGTCTTTGTAATGATATCGTTACGCTTATGTGGCGTATTGTAACTGCCATGAAGGTGGCCCCCTGCCCTTCACTCCGGTGGCCCCCGTGCCCCACGCGCTGCCGCATGCGCAGCTGAGGCGACTGTTAGCGGCGTACAGAGTGGGGATGCTGGCGTTGGAGACGCAAGCCAGGAGGGTGCACGATGACCGTCCACAGAATAAGTTTGGAAGGTATGGGTTGATTTTGTCTTTGTGATGATACCGCAATGCTTATGTGGCGTATGGTGACTGCCATGAAGATGGCCCCCTGCCCCCCACTCCGGTGGCCCCCGTGCCCCCCGCGCTGCCGCAGACGCAGCTGAGGCGACTGTTAGCGGCGTACAGAGTGGGGATGCTGGCGTTGGAGACGCAAGCCAGGAGGGTGCACGATGACCGTCCACAGAATAAATTTGGAAGGTAAGACGACTTTGTCTTGTGATGATACCGCAACGCTTATGTGGCGTATGGTGACTGCCATGAAGGTGGCCCCCGTGCCCCCCGCGCTGCCGCAGGCGCAGCTGAGGCGGCTGTTAGCGGCGTACAGAGTGGGGATGCTGGCGTTGGAGACGCAAGCCAGGAGGGTGCACGATGACCGTCCACAGAATAAGTTTGGAAGGTAAGACGACTTTGTCTTTGTGATGATACCGCAACGCTTATGTGGCGTATAGTTACTGCCATGAAGGTGGCCCCCGTGTCCCCCGCGCTGCCGCAGGCGCAGCTGAGGCGGCTGTTAGCGGCGTACAGAGTGGGGATGCTGGCGTTGGAGACTCAAGCAAGGAGGGTGCACGATGACCGTCCACAGAATAAGTTCGGAAGGTAAGACGACTTTGTCTTGTGATGATACCGCCACGCTTATGTGGCGTATGGTGACTGCCAAAAAGGTGGCTCCCCTGCCCCACGGCGGGGATATTGCTGTCGCGACTGTGCGACGGGCGCCCGCAGTGAGTGTGCGAGCGCGACAGCAACATAATTACGCGCGAGCGGATAGGATGGATAGCTTGGGGTCATTGGACGAAATTCTACGTGCTCGGCGACCGGGCGTAACTGGTTGAGTTTTTGGCGGTTAAGCTGTGGATTCTGGCTACACAATTGTTAACGAACCAGGCCCACTTTGTAAAGGGCTTAGGATTCTTGGGAATAGTCCCCCGAAGCCCAATTGAGTTTTAAATAAAGTGAAATTAATTGAATGAGAGTTGCTTTATAAGCAACGATTTTCATAATAGCGAAATGTTTTTTACTAAATTCTTTATTAAATTAAATGTTGTGTGTTCCCCAGAAATCCTCCATACGGAGAGCATGTCAAATGGCTGCTCCGCATATCAAAACGTCTGGGCGCGCAATACCTGCACCAGTTCTGCGTTTGCGCCGTCAACTCCGTCGTGTCTCCCTTCGTGCTATACGAGTTATGCGTGGAGTCGGCCCACTGGCTGGCCAGAGGTGGTCCCCACCATCTAGTGATGCAACACTTGCGGGGAACACTGGCACCACTAGTGCAGAAGTGCCAACAGATGTAAGTACCTTGAATGATCTTATATTGGAGGTCTTAGCGCGCAATACTTGCATTAGTTCTGCGGTCAACTCCGTCGTGTGTCCCTTCGTGTTATATGAGCTATGCGTGGAGTCGGCCCACTGGCTGGCCAGAGGTGGTCCTCACCATCTAGTGATGCAACACTTGCGGGGAACACTGGCACCGCTAGTGCAGAAGTGCCAACAGATGTAAGTGGCTTGAACTTGTAAGACTTCTTAGCGCGTAATACATGCATGGAAATCATTGAGAAAAGCCTATGTTCAGCAGTGGACGTCCGCTGGCTGAAATGATGATGATACACGTCTCAAACAGAGATTGTATTGCATGCGATCTTTGTGTAAAGCTGATTCACTGGATTAGGTGTAGCACCTCTGAAATAGTATGCCATTGCCTTCGTCATCTTATGCTATCAATAATGCATCGCAACGGAACGACGACGACATACGCGCTATGGGTGGAGTCGATGTACTACATAGTACATAATTTATTTACACCATGATTTGAGACTTTAATATGCGTTAATCCAAAAACCAAGCTATCCTCTCGGCCCACGATCTTTCATCTCTTTTCCTACTACACTATAAAATATGCGTTCCTTTGCTAATCGTGCAATTCGTTCGCCAGGTACATCCAATGCATCCACCAGAAGTTGTACCACTTGACATCAGTGGAATACGAAGAGTTCGTGAGCATAGTTCTGTCGGCGCGCACGGCATTCCAACTCACGCCAGAGGGAAACACCCAGTTCAAGGAGTGGCTGGCTTCGCTGCGCAGGTGAGTTACATTCAACTTAGGCTGAGTTGCACCATCTTATTTTAACTTTAGAAATCCGTCAAACTCCATACAAAAAACACCGGTTATTGTCATAAAGTGTCGAGAAATCATTTGAGGAGGCCTATGTTTTGCAGTGAACGTCAGTGTTGGATGATGAACCGGGAAGATGACCACAGCAAGAGCTTTATTTCAGATCAAAGTCCTGCAAAAAAGACCTGTGGACTCAACTGAACGCGGCGCTCCAAACGAACGGCAAATGACGTCGGCAGCCGATAGTTTGTATGGTGCGGTGTACCGCGCGCAAACTGTCACATTGCATCGGCCACCGCCGGCCGCAATACCGGCTCCTGTATCAGCTGCACACTATCTAACTATACTACACGCTGTGTTATTTGTGACTCGAGCACACGTCCCGTTCCCACCCAGAACGAGACATATCCAAGCGGGAGACGCGTGTGGGACCGATTTGATTTTGAACAATCAAATTGAACACTCACGTACACGATGTACTTAATTTTCACTCGAATCACAAATGGCATGCGCATTTACGCATTAACCTGATTTATTAACGAATTACGTCTCTTAGCATAACACTCGATTAGAGGGCGATCGATCTCAATAAAAAACCGACGGACCTTGTGGTTATTATGAAAATAAATGTTGCTAACTCCGCAATGTAGCGATTATCTGGTTACATTGTTTGAAAATTTATCTAAAAGTTGCGAGCTGCGAATGAAGGTGAAGTAATATTTTCAAAAGGATGTCGTCTAACGCATATTCATTCGAGATCTCATATTTGTAAATATGTGTGTTAATCATCCTGTCGTTTGAATTGTCCCTATTATAAAGACTTCCTATCGCTATCAAGGATATGAAGCTCATGTTGACGGTTGTGCATTAAATAGTTGGTTGTAATTGAATACTATTGTGTGGCAGAAAATGGACCATCACTGTTTTACCTTAAAGGGAGTTTAGCAACATTTCGCTTGTTTTAAATGTAATGCAATGTAATCGATACTTGACTATGGCACATCCAGAAAGGAGTTTTCATTTAGCTGTCATTATTGACTGTTGGCTATGCTATACTGAATTATATTATTTACATTGCACAAATCGAAAGTCTTGTAAGTTTTTGTCCACAAACCTAATTATATTTTGAATTTTGCTATGATGACTTGACACACTGAACTGTAAACTAGTCAATAGTTTGAGGATCTGTCATGGGTGAACCATAGTGTTTCATTACTGCAGTTTTTAGTTTCTTTCTTGTAATAGTGTAATGTAAGCTGCTCGTTTGATTTTAATATCTTCTGCTGTGTTGTGAGTTTGAATTGCATATTTTTTATCTGTATTTCTGCCGAAGATATTAAATGATAACAAGTTTCTATTTAAAATGTTAATCATTACCGGACACTTAAAATAATTTAGTCTAAAATTGTTCTGTAATTTTATGTCTGCGTCATAATTTCATAGCGTTTGATTTAATTCAGTTATGGTTAACATTTTGTTCTTCTTTAGTTAATGTAGCGTATCGGCAAACAATTGTTCCACAAAATAAAGGACCTTCGTTTATAATACAAATTCATTTCAAATGCGAACTAAATTCACATCTTTAAATCTACATAACAATAAAATCAAGCTATTTTGCACAACATACAACAGTTGTTTGCCAAGAAACGCTAATCAGTGTCTATTTAGCGAATTGTTTTAAAGATCTCTGTCATTATATGGTTAAGCGTTTAGAGTATGAACTTCGCTCATTGTATTCGCCTTATTATTTTTTTAGTTTAATTCAACGCTATAATTAATTATTTTCCGGAGTATGTTGAGCAAAATGTCTTTATATTTACGAAAAATATCTTACAAATTGTATCGTATTTTAAAATGATATGCGTGGAATGGCGAGCGCACTAGATTTAATGTTTGAAATGTGCTTATTGCTAACAAGTTTAATGGTTGGTTGGATTATTAATATAAAGTCTCTTATAGCAATAATAATGTCTCTAGATTTACTGTTATGTGTTAGCACCTCGGACATGTCATAAATTGATAAGAATAAAACTAAAACAATATTGGATATGACATAAAACTATTTATCTGGAAATGACATTTAAAAAATTCAAATTGTATAACAATAGTCCATATTATATTGATGATTGGCTTAAGATGTTTCAAGTGACCTAAAAATTAAATAGCGTCATTAGACTACAGAATATTAGACAGAATGTAGACGATAACCGTCGATACACTATTTTTGATATTCTCTTGTCGAAATTTGCAGTTTCACGATTGTTTATGTAATAATGACGTCTTGTGTAATTTAGAAGTGCGTTTGATTAAACTATATTAACTTTATTTACACGTTTATATTATATTATTATATTGTAATGCAAAGTAGAGTCTTGAGAGCCTTTGGATTAGACATAATATAGGGCGATGGAGCTGGCAACAAAAAGGCAGGCCCGTGATGTTTGAAGAAGTTAACGGTTTGTTATGTAACCTAACGACGATAAATAAATATGTTAACCTATTTTTGTTATTGAGGTCATTGATTGGTAACATGTAACTAATTAAGCATTTGCTGAGCTCCAATTAGCTTCAGGATGCGCTTATCGCTAAGAAATTCGTAATAGTCTTCATTTAAATTGCACAAACGCTGTTGTTCTTCGGGCCTAGAACTGAACTGTCATTTCATAGTCAGATTCACAACGATTAGTAGAAATAAAACTTTACGAACAAATCTACGCCATTTAATATTAATTAATATATCTAGAGTCTCTAATTATCGAAATATAGTAATGTAATAAGCTCTTCCAACCGTAAAGCAATATTAATATATCATTTTATAAATGTATTTTATAACAATTTAATCTTATTTATATAAAATTATCAATTTTGACAGTATTTAATCGTCGTGTTATACATATACTTGGGTGTATAATAGTATTATATTAAATGAGGTATTCAAAGGTTATGTATTTACAATCAGTATACAAAATATATTTATTGTGCGCGGGGGGAACTGTGGAAATAATATTTACAAATTCAAGGAAGACACGCGGCAATTCGTATTCTGAAACGTAAAATGCGTGTGAATGTAGCAGTTGCTCAACTGAGTCACCCGAAAAATTAGAAATGTCATATTATGTGCCCGAAAGCGTATTATCGTGCCTGTTTTATGTCAGTAGCAGTACAGACAGTGCACCCACTTTGTGCCTTTACACTTAATATTAAATTTGCAACCATAAAATGCCCGTTAGGATACAAGCGAAACATTTTATGCTAATTGATTCAAATGTTCCAAATATGACCCTCTGAAGTTGAGGATTTAAGGATACAAATTGATGCTAGTAGATCTAATCACAATGAAATAACAGCGAAGTTTCAAATTAACTAGAGACTGCTTTGCTGTTTGCTTGTATCACTAGTAATTTCGATATTCTGATGAATTCTTCTAATAAGCTGTTTAGCAAACTAATAAAGATAATTATTTCTTCTATCCCTCCCTCTACTTACGTAGGGTTTCAGAGTTACCTCTAAATCTAAACCTGTTTACCAGTTCTTCCTTAAACTTAGTATTTTTCTCTGAATCTAAGCATTTTAACACTAAACTACTTAATTACTCTACTAATAAATGGTTGCGCTATTTTGGTTGTTATGAATAAAATATACATACCATATTAGTGTCTATAATTATTAGTAAATTCGCGTCTGCCAAATAACTTAAGCTGGATCAGAAAAAGATTAACGGTTATTCGGATTGCATCCTAAAGACTGTTTGTCCGAACTCTAGAAACCATACAGCGAGCAAGAATATTAGACACGTGTATAAGGTAATATAATATAATATACAAGAAATTATATACCTCTAGCTAGCTTAGAATAGGCAAGATCAAAAGACATTGTTCTTATCGACCCACAAAAAACCTGACATTGAAATGATTATTTTGTTGCCAGCCAATCGCCGAGTAGTTTTAGTTTAATATCTTTATAAATTAGATGTTAACGTGCATTCATTCAAGTGTGGATGCTCTCAGCATTCAGTAGATAGTAAATTTTAGAATGCTAGTTAGAATAAATTGACGTTCGTGAAAATTTGAAAAAAAAAAAGCTAACAATATTATAATTATTATGATTTTATTTTGATTGTCGTGTGCGTTCTGCACTTGGTTGAATAGTATTTATCAAGTATTGTCATTTTATTGTTCTTGGGCTATAGTTATTTACTCGTTTTTTCTTCAGCGCAACAGTATTCAACTGTTACCGACTCGTTAATAATGCGCTTTGAGTTTGAGTTTCAGTAGCGTGTGAGATCGTCGTGAAGGCATAGCAAAGTGAACAAAAAGTAAAATTGCACAGAAATATTAAAGTAGATATTAGTGCCATAGGTTCATTATAGTTATTAATTTAATAATTGAATGAATTTATACAAACGATAGAATGTTCTATTTTAAATTAAATATTGGAAATGTAGTCACGTAGAATCATAGTTGTGCTACGTACGTTTGCGACTATCTCACAAGGTATATTGCAAGTTTGGAGTACGCGTCATTTTGGTGTGAAATTATTTTTGTCGTAACGACTTGCCGTCCATATTTTACGTTGCAAATCTATGTGTACTACTAAGTTCTCATTCTTCAACGTTTTCCTATTTAGATTATTAAAATTACACTACACAGATAATGTATATTTAATATTACAGAATTTCATATTCTTATTATGCTCGTTGGGCATTATTAACAATTCCTGGTATAGTTTGTCAAAAAAGATTACTTCTTCTCCATTTTGGCATTAAATGATGCTTTGAAATTTGTCTCAAAGAACTATTTTTACACTTTAAAGCATATTTAATAATATTTAAAAAAAGATAAATATATCGTTAGTTTGGTAATTATAAGGTGTTAGTAC
This sequence comes from Ostrinia nubilalis, assembly GCF_963855985.1. Lineage (NCBI taxonomy): Eukaryota > Metazoa > Arthropoda > Insecta > Lepidoptera > Crambidae > Ostrinia > Ostrinia nubilalis. The sequence goes on along the minus strand of NC_087095.1, from coordinate 11,653,361 downwards.
GGAGCATATTTTAATTAGTCGTTTAATGCATGTTCATAGTTGTATTTCCCAAGTATCAGACGATTTTGCGAGGTGTATTTTAGGTGTTGTCGTATATTAATTTGCTCTTTTGGTATCACATATCATTGTATGGAAACAACCAACACTACGCACACATGTACCATGGAATACAATAGATTGTTCTAATTTTTTACCAGGAATTATTACACTAAAACACAATGCAGTCTGAAAATACTGTGAAGACTGAGACACAATGTGGATTAGACATACATACATCAATAAAAAAAGTCTCAACGAAATTACGCGTTAATGTAAGGCTTCAGTTTTTCCTTAACAATGGCTTAAGAGCCAAGGGAGTGCCTAATCAAATACAGAATGAGTAATTAATCTTATTTTCCCTTTTACGCGTGGTACATTTTGTATGTCTTTTCCACAAACGGTCTTTGTATAAAACCTAGTACTGCAATTAGATTACTTGTTTGGGAAACGTGAGCAATGAAATGTTATTGTTCTGACTGCGACTATATCAAACTGGGCGGGGGGTACAGAATTGTATTAGATTCAGTTTTGCTGCAGGATTTGGAATCATCGGTTGGTAGTGTTAATATGGAAATGCGTCAAATTTGATAAAGTCCGGTCTCGTGTATTTCTTTTCACCTGTAATACTCATATTGCTGAATTCTACGTCACATCACAGTCAGTTAGGTGTATCGAGGATTACAGAGTAACAATTCTATTTAGTTCTAAATCGATGATGCATAATTATTTTATACATCTGGATTTGTAGTTTAATTATTACACTTTGTAAGTGTGGTGTCTCCGCCTATTAAAGTATGTAACCATTACAGATTTGGAATGGCTACTTATTAGTGTACGTAATAAAGTATAATGATATTTTTATTGTTCATATCGCGTATTATGTCATTTGCAATCGCAGTGCAGAAGAAATGACTGTTTGTTATCTCAATATTGACTGTCAGCGATAAGGACGTTCTTGCTCACTTGCATTGTGCATATATTTGACGATAAATTGTACCGCCTCGGAATATTTATGTATGCTTACAAACAGTTTTGTCTTCGGGTCGTCACTGATTCGTTCAATTGTCCACCACGAACTTTGCAGGACGTAAGACTGACAGTATAAAATAGTCAAATGTGGAGTCTTACTTTGAAGCCCAGGGTGTCTGTAAACAATAGTCGCGTCACATAATAAAACATTTCATTGAGTTCGTCAGTGCAATTGTTTTATGACATCCTGTATAAGATAGAAGTGCCCATAATTATGATTATTGTAATATTATATTTATAAAATATATAGCACTAGACATTTTGCTCCGTTGTCGCAAAAGGTTGTAATTATAAAAGTATAGTAATATTGATTAGTAAAGAGATAGACTGTTTTGCACGATTTCTGGTTTGGCCGTCGATTCTTCCACGTTGTCGCTTTCCATGCGAGCAGCTTCAGCGCTTTGTGATGGCAGGCTCGCTTGGGTTCGCTGCATGTCAAACCACAACGTGAGCGATTGAAACATTCTGTATTTTACCTACTTGCAATATTCCCTCACTTTGAATATGAAATGTACGTTTCCACTCAAACTCGAAATATTTTGACCTCTAGAACATTTTTATTATTACTTTTACGATTACACATATTATAAGTCTTTTTTGGCAACATACTTGAAGTAACATTATTTAATTATTCAATATACTTATTCTATATTTAAGATATGTTTGTTTTATTTCGACGATATCATGATCCAATTTGCTTTGATGATATACACACACATATAGCCTGTTGGTAATTAGTAGTAGGTATGTAGATTAATCAAAGTACGAAGGTAATAAAATGAACAAAAAGTGATTGTGAATTGAACATGCATTGGCCGTAATCTGGTGACCTAATTATTATCAAGTTTGTACTATTGCTCTAGTTCGATATCGCCGCACGGGTTTGTCTATTTATAATTGTGCATACAATAACTCTGAGGCTGAATTAGTGTACTTTATGAGGAACGAACTATTTACAACATGAATTTAATTTTGTACGTTTTGCTAAAATTGTACTCTAAAGGTTACAGAACTGCAAGAGGTCTGCCAAGAACAAATCCGGACGTACAAAGACAAAATTTTTCCTGAAACAGAAGGTACTATTCAGGCATATCTATGTCTGCACTCTGCACCCTTCCCTTTTGTGAAATGGTGACTAAACTGAACATAATATTGAACGGCCTGTTGTTATGGGAACAGTTCAAAACAGTATTTGGACTGAGTTTAAAAAGTGTGTAAAGAATTTTAAACGTGCAATTTTGTGTTTAATATGCAATCATTTAATTACAGGATAGGTACTTAACGAGTGAAAGTTCTATAGGTACTATTTTATTCTTTGACAAAGTAGCTGCCGGCCCTCATCGCGGTGGTGTAAATACGAGTAAATTGGCACTGAATATTGTATCACTAATTTTGTTCCCAGGACGTTTCTTGGCGATTCCTGATTCTGGTCAAGGCCAAAAAATTATTCTTTAAGTTCATTTTTGTCTATGGTCGAAGCGCGAGACTAATTTTATAGGACACAAACTTTTATTGGTACCTATTTAATATTAGGTAATACGGTGTTGTAATTGATCACTTGATCCGATACCAATGTTGTGTGTCCTTAGCGATAACTGCTTCGGCAAAGAGGCCGCATGCTTTCCACGGCGCCCGAGCGTGACACCCACGTGCGAGGCACCGTCAGCAAATAAATATACCAGATGGTACTGAAACAGTTGAAATGTACGTCAGTGGATTAGATAACTTTTGACCAGCCGATTGTACTATCGAAATGATTACTTAAACTTTATTTTTACAATGTAGGTGAGTACTTATTTTATCTGAATTCGTCCCAACACAGGGCAATGTCTCATAATGTTGTTTTTTTGCAGAGCAGCACCCGATACAGCAAGAAGCCACAAAGAAGCTCCGATCTTACATCCGAAAAATTGTTTCAGTGAATTTCACTGCTTCAATGCGAGAATTGGAATGTAAGTAATTTTAACATTGTATTTAGATCCAAATCGCAAAAAAGAATTTACAATGTTGGGCAAGAATTTTAATATTTTTTGCGGGTAGACACATAAGTAACAGTCGGCTAGCAGGTCGCAAAACTCCGCCTAGCGACAATGAAGCGATTAAAGCTCAGGTTAATTACTGTTTGAGATAAAAGCATAATTTTGAGAAATAATACCACCATGTTTGGTTTTCTTTTATTTTTTGGCGGTCATTGATTCGTGCAGCTTATGTCGCTTGATGCAGTTGTTGCAGAATTCAATTTAAAATGACTCGCTTCATATGAATGGCTTTTATAACAAATAGGAAACGTAGATTAGATGAAGTGGTTTAGATGTTTTACAGGAAATGCGTGTGGGTGGCTGTTTACTATCGTCATTGAATAGTTGTTAGCGTAAGTGCACTTGTGCATATTTCCTTGCATAAACAAATAAACCCGATGCAGTAGATTACAACATCAATCAGCGATAACCGAAGAAGGTTGCTGCGGTTATTTTGGGTTCACATCGCATAAACAATATTAATTTGATAAGGCACTATTACACAGTTGTGTGATAAGGACATGGAAAATATGTACATAGGGTTTACGTCATACGGTACTTTATAGTAGGTAAGGTGCGGAACTTGATATTTCGCATAAATAAAAATATTTTAGAAACATCAAAAGATTCATTTCACTTTTAGAGCTTTATCGTGTTACATTTAGACTAGCAGCAAATAACTGTGTCATATATTATTTGCGAAAATAAATCCATTAATGGCAAAGATTACCAAAATTCACTACTATCTTTACAGCATGCGCCACCTACCAAGGTAATTAACATGCGCACGCGTTTTTCAATTTCATGTCGCGTGAATTCCATTGTTACGTTATTTAATACGAAGCCAACTATTGTTGCCCATGTTGACTTTGTTATACTTATGTAAAATGTTAGGTACATTGTAAATTTATTCTTGTAATGTTGCTTTTTTTAGTGAAGATAAAATTTAAAATCCAATGGCAAGAAGCCATTTTTCACCTGCGCGTGATCATAATATGAACTGTAGACCTCCATCTGGCTGAGTCACAATGTCACAATCGCAATTATAATTGGCAACTGACTCAAGTAAAAGTAAACAATGAAATCACATATCGATTAAATAGCACAGCTATTTAAGAGCGTTTACGTCTAGCGTGGCATGTCAAGTTTAGGTAATTTCGATGCTATTTTTATTCACACTAAAATAATTGTGACTGTGTGCGTGTTCTCACGCTCTATAGTCAAACCAAAATACTTTGATCCACCATCGTAAAAGTGTGCCAGGCTGTCAAGTGACAGCTCAAGGAAACTATAAAATCTTCAAATCTTCCAACACCGACTCCATAATTATAAATCACTAGCTTTCCGCCCGCGGCTTCGCCCGCGTGGAATTTTGTCAGTCACAGAAAAACAATATCGCGCGCGTATTTGCTCACCGTTTAGACCTACCCTGGACTACGACAAACATTTTAAAACCAAAATCAGCACAATCGGCCCAGCCGTTCTCGAGTTTTAATCAGACTAACGAACAGCAATTCATTTTTATTTATATAGATATATACATAGATAGATGATAGCTAGCGGCCGCCCGCGACTTCGTACGCGTGGATCCCGTTTTACCCACTTCATCTATCTTAAGCGGTTTAGATTTTTTTCATACAAATGTTTTTTACCGCTAACTCCCGTTCCCGTAAGAATTTTGCAATATCCTGTTGTAACTAAGCTTTAAGTTTACTAAGGTACCTGCATGCCAAATTTCAAGCGTCTATCTTACGCAGTTTAGATTTTTTCATACATATGTTTTTTCCCGCTAACTCCCGTTCCCGTGGGAATTTTGCGATATCCTGTTGTACCTAAGCTTTAAGTTTACTAAGGTACCTGCATACCAAATTTCAAGCGTCTAACTTAAGCGGTTTAGATTTTTCATACAAAAGGATTTTCCCGCTAATTCCCGTTCCCGTGGGAATTTCGGGAATTCCTTTCTTAGTGCACCTCTACGGTACCTAAACTACGTCTCTTCCAAATTTCAAGTGCCTACGTTTAACCGTTTAGGCTGTGCGTTGATCTGTCAGTCAGTCAGTCAGTTTCTCCTTTTATATATTTAGATAGATGGTATACCTACATTAGTCCTAATAAATACGTAAATTCTTTATCAAATAGTAAATTATCAAAGGTTTTTTACTATTTTGAGAATATTTTTACCCGACTACGGCAAAGCAAAAGGAGGGTTATGAGTTTGACAGGCTATGTACGTATGTATGTATGTATGTATGTTCATGTGTTCCCTCGTAACTTCTAAACTACTTATCAGAATTCGACAAATGACATATCATTAGAAGCGTCTTAATTGTCCGCTGGTTATAGGCTATATGGGGTTTCACAAAATCGAATGTGGCGCCCTCTAGCGGACAAAACATACAGAGTAAAAAAATAAAGTCAAGATAAATATGCCGTGTTTGGTATCATTTGAAAGCGCTTTACTTGTACATTTCGAATATATATACAGTGTGTCCGGGCATGTAGTGATCAAACTTTAAGGGCGTAATCTATGGACAATTTTATCGGTAAAAATACTTTAAATTTAGGGCTTGACCCATTTCTCGCATATTTACAAGGATTTAAGTTTTTAATTTTAAGTTTTCACCTCTTCCTTCAAAAACAAGTGATAGCGTGGGTAGTTTAACATTAATAAGCAAAAATTTTATATCATGCGATAGCCAATAAAATTATCTATTAGTAGAAGTAGAAAACAGATACTAGTTTCATACATTTTAAGGGTGTAAGAATGGATTTAATTAGAAATAAACATGATTTTTTTCACATCTTTTTCAGTTATTTCCCAACACAAGAAAAACCAGGTCGTAAAGGTATGTTTTATTTGCATTGTATTATTAGTATTTGAGCTATTCTACAAAACGAATGTAAATTTATTAGTCTACGTCTATTAGTTTCGACGTAATTGTTGAACAAAGATACCCCTTCCCAGCGGTTTCCATAGCGCACGCGACATGCGAAAATGCACTGCCTGAACGAATCACACAACCTATTCCGATTACTATGGAAACCGCTGGGAATGGGTATCTCTGTTCAACAATTACGTCGAAACTAATAGACGTAGACTAATGAATTTACATTCGTTTTGTAGAATGGCTCAAATACTAATAATACAATGCAAATAAAACATACCTTAACGACCTGGTTTTTCTTGTGTTGGAAAATAACTGAAAATTAAGTGAAAAAAGTCATTTTTTTTTCTAATTAAATCCATTCTTACTCCCTTAACATGTATGAAACTTGTGTCTGTTTTCTACTTCTACTAGAAGATAATTTTATTGGCTATCGCATGATATAAAATATTTGCTTATTAATTTTAGGTTACCCACGCTATCACTTGTTTTTGAAGGAAGAGGTGAAAACTTAAAATTAAAAACTTAAATCCTTGTAAATATGCGAGAAATAGGTCAAGCCCTAAATTTAAAGTATTTTCACCGATAAAATTGTCCATAGATTACGCCCTTAAAGTTTGATCACTACATGCCCGGACACACTGTATATTACTAGCATTTGCTTGTGACTTTACCTGTATTCATGGGCTGATTGCATATAATTCAGATCTTTTCGTTCATAGCTTCTTTACTACTTATTAGTTCATCAATTTAACTTTTGTTAATACATATTATGCGCCACAAATACACTTTAACACCAAAATAGTACAAATAATAAAAAGTAAAAAAACTAAAACCCAACTACGACAAAAAACGACGCTGAAAAAGTATAAAACAAGATTTTCAGAATACTGAACTGAACGAAGTTGCCAATGTAGTTGCATAGTAATTTTCATGTTTGGAAAGGCGTAGTCACACGTTACTTAAACCTACCTACCGTAGCACTTTGACAACGTGTGACTGCGGTTTTCCAAACATGAAAATTACTATGCAACTACATTGGCAACTTCGTTCAGTTCAGTATTCTGAAAATCTTGTTTTATACTTTTTCAGCGTCGTTTTTTGTCGTAGTTGGGTTTTAGTTTTGTACAGTCTATGTTCAGCAGAAAAAAAATTGAATTTTAATGGTAAGAGATTTTTTCAAATCGGTTCTATTCAAAACAAACTTTTCCTGTTAACTATTCTTTTTTTATCCGGAAAATGCATAACATTTCATACCCACCAGCTGCGGGGGCAGCTAGTGGGTTATGTGGGGTTCTTCCTACCAGAAGGTGGGTAGCCCCTACACCCACTAAAAACATGACTGTTTCTGCCATGATCCATATGAGTGATATGATGGAACGCGGGACATCGCCATTGGCTGTTGCCTGTAGCATTCGTCCTTAGCCGCCACCAGACACCTCCATGTCTAGCGACCGAGGCCTGTTAGGAAGAGACAGTTGGAGACCATAAGCTGTCCTCTTGCGCCCAGGGTGTCGGCGGCGGATAACCGGAGTGTCGGCTGAGGCCTCTCGCTCCCCCTTTCCACTGCTTCTTTCTGTGAAAGAACACTTTCACAGAAAGTAAGCACACTATACCATCAGATTATTTGTCTCATAAGAATATATTTTATACTAATGTAGATATTGTTTCCGAAAGCGAGCGGGTTCATTCCGTACCTGTACGCTTCATGCGTTCTCTAGCAAAAGCTGAAAATCAGTGTTCTGCTCTTTTGAGGGTAGTGCTTTTTGCATCGCTGCGGCACACATCACTCTGACGCAGGGAACTATTTGAAACGCTAGTCATCTTTATCTTCTGTTGTTTTTTCACTTTTGTTATGTTGCAACTGTTGAAATTATTACTAACCTGTGTAACAAAATACCAGTGGTGTCACCTAGTGTGTTTCTTGACTAACTAACTTTATTTCGATATTTAATTGAATTTCAATAGCAACTATACATAATGTGTGTGTTAAAAGCATTAAAAAAGTGTGTGTTACAACAAATAAACAATTTATCTATCTATCTCACGCCTCTTCCCGATTGGTAGGGAGAGGTCATTTCCAACCACCGCTCGTTCACTTAGGCTGGGCACTGTTGGAGCGTGTCAGTCTGCTGTGGTGACTCACGTGCCAAGACTGCAGTGTTAACTGACAACCATCTACAGGCTCTCGGCCTATACGGTGGAGGAATGGCCCGAAGCACCCATGGCCCGGTAGAACCTGGGTCGCCCTGTGTGTGAGGCGATCATGCCGTCGCACCCACTCCTCTAATACAGGCAGAACTGCCTCTATGGTGCGACGTAAAATTTGGCTGACGTCCAGGCGTACCCTTCAGCACTCTAGGGCCTAGATCCTTTTGGTTTCCACCTCTTGTGGTGCACGTACACGTACATTTCCCCTTGGGACTTATGGTCACCTCGCAACTGGCGTCTATTCTCGGTTGTCGACACTAGCTTTGTCGCCACTGAGGATAAATGGCATAAATAATATCGATTGTCACCAGTGGCGACACATACTTTCCCAGTTGTAGCTACAGGCTTTCTCACAACTTATGACAAATTAGAAAAATACATCCCAATTATGCCTAGTGGGGACGTACACAAATATTGGCGCAAATGTCATCGTGCATGACATAGGTACGTAAAGTAAAAGTCAAGTAAGACCAGATGAATACAAATATTATTAATTTTATTTTGAACTAGCGGCCGCCCACGACTTCGTACGCGTGGACCTCGTTTTACTCCTTAGTTCGTAAAATCTGTTGTTTGATATCATGTTGATAGATGGCGTTTCACGGCTTACCCCGCATGAATATTTACGAACGTCAAAAACAGTAGTTTGTCCAGCGCTGTAGATTTTAACCAATGACGATAGATTGCGCTTTTTAGACACGTCTTATTTATTTATTGAAATTTATTTGTCTTAAATTATAGCCTATAATGTTAATCTGGGTTATAAACAATAATACTGTAAAGTTTCAACAAAATCCGTTTAGTAGTTTTTGAGTGAAAGAGTAACAAACATCCAGACATCCAAACTTTCGCATTTATAATATTAGTTATAGTTATAATATTAGTAGGATAGGAAGTAGGATTGTTATACGTCGCCACTAATGACATTAATTTTTTTCCCATTTATCCTCAGTAGGGACATAGTCAGTGTCCACAACCGGGAATAGACGGACCGCGGATACTATGCGGTATCCACGAATTACCTTAGCCTGTGCCTCAGTGATATCATGCGTTGCGCTTTTTTCAACAGTATACATACATACTCGAGCCCCATATAGGACCAACGCGCGACGCAAAAGTATAGTCAGCGACTCAGTGCGGCCGGGCCTCCGAGATTAGGCATCAACCGGCTTAGTGCGCCGGCGGTAGCCAAAAGCTTAGGGGTGAGACGATTCAAGTGGCCGTCAAATGACCACTGTCCAACTAACTACAATCCGAGGTACCTACCGCAAAGATTTTCCGACTGTAATATGTTGTGTATGTTCCCCCTACAACTAGGTGGGACCCTGCTGGCAGAGCATTCCTATTAACTATTCTGTAACCACCTATTTATGGCAAATAAATTATTAGTATTATTCCTCTTTATAATATTAGTATACATACATACATAACTTGCTGTTCCAAATTTTCGTCATTCGTTTTCGTTTCATCGCTAAAAATAACTTAATTTTATTTTTCATTACGTCTGAAATAGAATTTGTTGTAAAAATAGACTGTAATGAAAAATAACAATAAAATATTTTAATTACCACGTGATCGCAAAATCTACCACCAAGATTTTGCGGATACACTATAAAAGTCCAGCTACCTGTCAAAGATCAACGTACGCGTGACACATGTCAGCAGAGCACCGAGCGACGTGACCTCACTCTGGAACGCCTCGAGGCGGACTGAATTTGAACGATTCGTGCGCGGCGTTTTATAGTATTTTTCAAATACTCATAGAAAAAAAATTACAATGAATTATTTAAAATTTCAAAGTAAATATTTTAGATAAGATATTCTTCTATTATATTAAGCTATTTTTGTGTTGAATAAAGGAAGAATATTGGTAAAAAAAATCACTTTGATTTTTGGGTATTTCACGTTCTTTTAATTTGTGATTTCTTATTGTAAAATGCTTAAATCTAAAAATTTTCTCAGATAACTATTTGCCCAAGGATCTATGCTATAGGATATAAATGTTTGTTAAATCGTTTTCACAGTATTTTTATAAAAATTTCAGCTTGTAAACTGACGCTAAAGTGGAAATTTACAAAACCTGTGTGGACGTATCTTGATAGAATTCTTAAATACTAAACTAATTGCAATATTTTCTCAATTAACTATTTAGACGACGAAATTGCCTAACAATTTATGCCCATAACATATTTGTAATATTACTGGTTAATGATTGTAACGAGTTGAAAAAGTACTGTTTTTGCGCCAAACGGCGTAAACGCTCTTAAAGCAGTGATTTTCCTTTCTCCAAATCACTATGTTCAGATATCACATGACAATGTTGGGGTACAGCGATTTGAAGACGGAAAATTCTTCAAAAGTTCAAATACGTTTGCCAAACAACCATATCAGTTTGTCGACGTTAGGTATATAAATATTTCGCATTTTACTAATGACATAACACATTGATGTATAAACAAAGATAGTCTATTTTAAAACTAAATGGTAGGGTCAACAAAAATATTTTCGCGATTTCATTTCGCAATTTTGAACTCAATTAATCAGTATTTAGAGTGCGTTTTCTGTCTTATTTAGGAATGTCGTCAAATTTATATTACGCATTCTTGCAATCCTATGTAATTTATTACGACTTATTTTTATGAGTCTTTATGATCTTATTTTCCTAGGTAATGTGCGAAGTTACGAACAATGATAACTTATGAACGTCATAAGAAGGGTCGAGGAAAATTGGCGTAATTGTATTGCCTTAATCTAGCAGTTAATTATTATGTTTATTACAGGCTAAACGGTACCAGGATAATTTGTAAACCGTTTTTAGTAAATGTGTGACATTAAGGCTTAATTATTAATAATTTGCTAATTATTTTACATTTATTATAATTAATCATCAATCTCTCTCAATCATCAATGCAATTTATAAATGTTGTGCTTGGTAATTACAGAAGTAATTACAAATAATTACTACAGTACCTAATCGAAAAAATAGCAACGTCAAATTAAAACACCATTCAATTTTAGTTTTAATCAAGATATTTTTTTAAATATTTTTTATACATGATTAGGTAAATGTACTAAGAAATTGTATTAACTCTATTACAACTAGCTTTTGCCCGCGGCTTCACCTGCGTGAAATTTCGTTTGTCACAGATCGTCATAAATTATAGCCTATATGTTATTCTGGGTTATAAACAATAATACTGTAAAGTTTCTTCAAAATCCGTTCAGTAGTTTTAGCGTGAAAGAGTAACAAACATCCAGACTTCCAAACTTTCGCATTTATAAATATTAGTATTAGTATAGTAAGATAGTAGGATTATGTTATTCTGAGTTATAAAGATAATACTGTAAAGTTTCATCAAAATCCGTTCAGTAGTTTTTGCGTGAAAAAGTAACAAACATGTTAACATTCAGACATCCATACAAACATTCGCATTTATAATATTAGTAAGACAATGTTGCATGCGGATGAACGGATTTGGATGCAATTTGACGTTCTATACTTAAAGTGCACCGCTTAGAAAAGGTAAACCAAATTCTAGTTATTGACAATCATGGACATTCCCGTTGATGTCTTCCGATTTGATCCAGAAGACATTCGCGCGAAAAGCTTGTCTTTAAATCTTGATGACTTCCACTTAACGCCCATGCGTTCGCGCCATGGCATCGAGCCCCGCGTCGCGTGGCCGGCGGGTTAACACGATGTCGGCTATCAGTGATAACGTTAGCCCCTGTTTTGTTGCCATTGGTCGCGCGGAGGGCGTGCGCGCCTCTCCCGCTATATAATACGCGTATACGTACTACTTTCAGCATTCAATGCTCGCAGTTCACGCGTGACGCGTCACTCGCGTTTACGACTTAGATTAGACCAACAACTGATAGATTATAGACGCAACGCGGTCGGTGCATTCGACAGGTAATTTTTATTGAAAAAATATTTTATAATTTTTTGATGAATTCGAATGTGTAATTTAATTATTTTATTTTCAGATTAAATTTTCACAGATACAATGGCGTACCTACAATCGATGCCCAAGGCTGAAACAATCAAGCTCCGCGAAAAACACATTGGGTATGTATGATTTTGATTGAACATAATAATTTGCTCTCAATTACTTGTATGTAAAAGTGCCAACATCAATCTAGTGCCAAATTGATGTCATAAAATATACTCATATACATAATTATTATATCACATCGTTTCACATTTGGCAGCTGTTGTAATTTCATATATGTACAGGGTGTTAGGTAAATGGGTATATGAGCCGACACTAGCCCATGTTAACATGTGCATATAAATCGTATGGTAAAGTCAGAAAATTGATATCATAATTTAAATTATTTTAATTTTCATACAAATCAGATTTTATACATTTTATTTTGTATGAATATTTAAAAAAATAAAATTATGATATCAAGTTTCTGACTTCACCATACCATTTATATGCATATGTTAACATGGGCTAGTGTCGGCTCATATACCCATTTACCTAACACCCTGTATAGCATGATTCTTTTTAGACATAATTTTATTGACAATTCATAAAGTTATAACATATCGTTATTCCGTTTCACATTTGGCAGATATTGTTATTTCATATACAGCATGATTCTTTTTTGGTCAGTTGTTTTTTCTGCTTATTTCTATAACGTGTTTTTTTTTTATTGCAGGGCTGCGTGTCAATTATTCTTCCGTTCATCACCATTAAAAATTGTCCGCGGTATCGCGCAATTCATGTATGATGAAACGGGCGAAAGATATCTCGATTGCATCAACAACGTTGCTCACGGTAAGAAAGTTATCTTTTGCAACATCATCAGCACACGTCAGTCCATTATGTCTAAGTATGATTTCCTGTGATTAAAAAGACATTAACAGATGACATTACATTAATTTATTTTGACAAAATGGCATTAAATTAAGATATTATTAATTGATAAAGAAACCTTACCTTTAATTAATAATGAATAACCTGGGATAAAGATTGGTCCCTATTACTCGCAGGTCCATTAAAAATAGAAAAACCTTAATTGACTCGATTCTTATAACATATTTTGATTTTATGTAAAACTAGATATTAAAATTAATTCTCCTTTCTACAGTTGGGCATTGCCACCCTCACGTGGTCGAGGCAGGTCGTAATCAAATGTCTCTGATATCAACCAATAACAGATATCTCCACGATGAGCTAGTGATCCTAGCAGAGAGACTGGTTAAGACCCTGCCCGAGCCTCTCTCTGTCTGCTTCCTCGTCAACTCCGGATCTGAGGCCAATGACCTCGCTCTAAGGCTGGCCAGGATCCACACAAAGAATAAGGACGTCATCACACTCGACCAGTAAGTTTATCTACATTTTACGAATTGGCCAAAACACAAAAGGGGGTTTTTGTTCAGTACAGTGTGGAAGGGAGCTGTGAATGAAATTCTTTGGCAGTTGATTTTGTTTTCGTATAAACGTGGCAATTTTCTGAAATGAATGTAGATAAACCCGTGAAAGCCATGTTTGATAGTTTGCCGAATAGATAAAATCAAAGCTCGTTAATGGCTTTTGTTATCTTTCCTGATAACCATGTCGCAGTTAGTATGAAAATCGTCGATTACATAAAGCTTTTAGGCAGATATTTTATACGTGAAATATAATAATTGATTCTGGAGATAATATGATCAGAAAGTAATTTGTTCAAGAATTGTATAATTCCTATAGGGTGTGCAAAATATATTTGAAATACTTTTTGCATTGTCTCGATTGTACTATTTGTGACAGTAAACTTATTTGATCTTTTTGAAGATATTCAGCATTAGGATTGAGAATTTTTAATATGAACAAATCACAGTTCGTATACAGTATCTGTCTAAAAGCTTTCATAATTTTATGTATTTCAAACAGTTTTTATGCCAAAAATATCCGTGATTATGTCGCGTATGTGCAAAGGCACTGATTTTCTTTATTTGTCCAAATATTTCGAATTATTCCCAAAACTTCGAAATGCCCAAGAATGAATGAATGAGTGAGTGAATGCCAGATTTTGTTACTTCGCTCGTCGAAGTGTTTTAGGGTGCTACTAGCCCCTGTTTGTTACAGCGCGTATCATGGCCACCTTACCTCTATGATCGATGTCTCCCCGTACAAACTGAACCTACCAGGAGGGCCAGACAAGCCAGAGTGGGTTCACGTGGTAAGTTAGTCATATATTCGGACCCACATAGGGTCACAATTGGCCGTAGTTTTGTTTGGGGGTTCTAAATTAGGAAAAACTTAACATTACAATACCTACTCGTAACTTAGTCATACAAAAATAATAAGTTGCATAAGCTATTTATAGTATGTTTAATAAACATTGTATTCAAAACCGATTAGTGATCGTTGAACTGGTCACATTCAATTTATCATTAAAATAAAGTTAGCGAAACAATATTTGTTGAAAAGATAATTTGTGGTTTGGAAAAAGATTAACAAAACGATCTATTACTTAGTTTTAAAATATTATGTGTTATAGAAAATTTTAACCCCACAGGCGCCCGTCCCTGATATCTACAGAGGGAAATACACGTACCCTAAGGACTCGATTTCTGAAGAGGAACTTGGGTTGATGTTTGCCGATGAGGTCGGCTCATTGTGCAAAGAAGCCAAGGAGAAGCATGGCGGTGTATGTGCATTTATAGCGGAGAGCCTGCAAAGTTGCGGCGGGCAGATCATACCGCCTGATGGCTACTTAAAGAGAGTATTTGAGTAAGTTCGCCATTCTTTATCCACTATCTTAGTATAAAAAGTAGTAAATAATATATTTTGCCGAAGTCCTATAGTAATGTTTATTAGTTTAGCTGGGACATTCGGTTATCATCCTATTTATAGAAGGCCCCTAGGCTATATTAGTTTTTTCGTTCGTAGTATAACGCTGGCGTATGGAAGTGTTAGATGACGTAAGTGTGTCGACAATTTCGATTTTATGTGCTTGCTCTTGATAAAAATCTCTTTAATAGGATGCACGTGTGATTTATGTTACAACAAGCCCATTGGATGGCACAGATGTTATAAAGCATATTTTAAGATCATTAAATCAATCATTATCGACCTAATCATTAGATACTAGCGTGAACTTCAAGAAAATGTAAAGAAGACAGAACTCTAAATATACTCGTAATATTGTTATCAATATGTTTTGCATTACATTAAACATACATTTTAATGTGCGCCAATAAATCTTGATTAGCCATAAGTTGCATTCACGGTCACGGTTGCAACGATGTAGTCAATTAGTTTTGTTAGAACGCAATATTATTGCACGTGATCATTGTAGTTACACATTGTATACGAACAAGTTAGATAACCGAGATGTCAAACAGTTCGGGTTACGATTACAAAATACTGGATATAACTGGAAAATATAATCTTAACTTATCTTTAAACATATTTGAATAAGCTTCAGTTCCTTTGTAATTTGAAACGATATTATATTTTACATTGTTTCAATCTATTACGCTATCTTTGTTTTGCTCATTTTAATTGGGCGTAGTTAATAGATCGCTAATTAATTTATCGGAATATGGTTTCTTAATTAGTTCACTGATTAGCATAGACTCTAGACCTATCTTAGGACTGCACTGTCTGTTCCTCATTACTGACTAGCTTTCCACCCGCGGCTTCGCCCGCGTGGAATTTTGTCTATCACAGAAAAACTTTATCGCGCGCGTCCCTGTTTCAAAAACCGGGATAAAAACTATCCTATGTCCTTTCCCGGGACTCAAACTATCTCTATGCTAAATTTCATCAAAATCGGTTCAGTGGTTTAGGCGTGAAAGCAAGACAGACAGACAGAGATACTTTCGCATTTATAATATTAGTATAGATTAGGAAGGTAATAGGCACAACATTTATTTACCTACAAAGCTGAATAATAAAAATAGTTTTCATATCGCTAACACAAGAAAATGATTCTAGTCTCCCTTACAAACTTTTATCCCCTAAAAAATCACCCGCTATAAGAATATTTTTTCCGGTTTAGTCGTAAAAACGTAACACACAGGCAGTTCTTTTCGGATTTAAAATATTAGTAGTATCGATTCTTGAAGAAGTCAACACTATGTAACAGAGCAAAACATCGATTAATCAAAATAACCACCCTAAAACTATTTGACTAACTTACAAATTCTAATAAATAATTCCATTTGTTCCAGGTACGTCCGCGAAGCCGACGGAGTGTGCATAGCTGATGAAGTCCAAGTGGGCTTCGGCCGCGTGGGCTCCCACATGTGGGCTTTCGAAACGCAAGACGTGGTGCCTGACATAGTCACCATGGGCAAACCCATGGGCAACGGCCACCCGGTAGCAGCCGTTATCACCACCCCAGAAATAGCTAAGAGCTTCGCTGATACTGGCGTGGAGTACTTTAATACTGTGAGTTGATAAAGTATTGAATAATTTGTTATGTCTGGAAAATAGGTTCAAGTGATACGGAGGCCTAATTCTGATTATTTTTTGTAAACACATTAAAGTAA
This sequence comes from Ostrinia nubilalis, assembly GCF_963855985.1. Lineage (NCBI taxonomy): Eukaryota > Metazoa > Arthropoda > Insecta > Lepidoptera > Crambidae > Ostrinia > Ostrinia nubilalis. Next base: position 11,636,685 of record NC_087095.1, on the reverse strand, counting down.
GGATAGGCAAGAACTAGGCACTTAGTACTGAGATAGTTTTTGAAAAAGGTTAACCTTTCGGTACGCTCTTTTAGATGCCAAAACTCCAGGTTTGATTCTTATGATTTAGGTTTTCCAATCAAATGTTATAGAGTTGTATTTTGACATGAAACATCGAAGTAGATTTTCCGGTTAGGTACTTATTTAATTAACACCAATATTCTCACTCGCACAAACGTGATGTCATAAATGTGTTAGCAACATCAGATTGCGATAAATGCCTAATTAAACTTAAACAAACTTTGTTTACCTCCTTTAAAAAGATTGTTTATTGTTCTTGAGAGAAAATATTCCTATTGATATCTATTTAGATAACAGTATCCGATCACAAATATAAACATACGCAAGGGTTAATTATGATACGTATGTCAACCTGATTGTACACTCGCGAGCAAAACTATGGAATCACTTACATGAAGTTTTTTCCACGCGATCTTGTGTATTAACGAATTTGTTAGTAACAAAAAAAGTGGCACCATTTTAAAGATTAAACTTTTACCTTTAAATTGATACCAAATTCATTTAAATCACACCAGTATTTAAAAAGATATCGCGGCTGATGTGAAGAAGTAAGGAAAAAGACATGTATCAACTGTTTGATACGTCGCGAGTTGCAGCCCATTTACCCCCTATAAAAGCACGTGTTTTCGGATTTTTGCTTTCACACGTTGATCCATACACATCTCAGCTTCTTTTGACACTTTACCTGGGATTCTACACCTTCAGAAGCAGCACAAATCCTTGCACTATTGCAAGCAGGGCTCAGCCAGCGGGCTGTCGCATGTCAGCTGCACATAAGCCAGTCCTGGGTTTCGAAAGTTTTAAGACGCTTTCGGGAGACTAGTGGCTTTATCCCGAGACCAAGTTCTGAACAGCGCCAGTGCACATCGCAGAAGGATGACCGTTTTTTCATGTCAACCTCTCTATGAAATCGTCATTTGACTGGTATCGACGTCCAGCAAGAGCTCAGAAATGTACGTAGGATAGCTGTTAGCGTGTGGACAGTTCGTCTAAGATATAAGCAATAGAATTTGTCTCCAAAAAGGCCTGCCACAGGCTCGAAACTGACGGCAGGTCACCGATAAGCACGCTTTCAATTTGCTCGTACACATCTCGATGGGAAGTCGAGCAAGCCACCCCCATAAGCCACTGTTTCAGCGAACCAGCACTGCACAAATCGCTCCCCAGGCTGCCTATAGACCCGACCTCTTCAACTGCTGCACTGCAAACACAGTCTGCATTCATCGGAGAACAAAACTCGCCTCCATTACTCGCCTACCCATCAAAATAAGTTCGAGTTAATTGAAAGCGTGCTTGTCGGTGACCTACCGTCAGTTTCGAGCCTGTGGCAGGCCTTTTTGGAGACAAATTCTATTGCTTATATCTTAGACGATCTGTCCACACGCTAACAGCTATCCTACGTACATTTCTGAGCTCTTGCTGGACGTCGATACCAGTCAAATGACGATTTCATAGAGAGGTTGACATGAAAAAACGGTCATCCCTCTGCGATATGCACCGGCGCTGTTCAGAACTTGGTCTCGGGATAAAGCCACCAGTCTCCCGAAAGCGTCTTAAAACTTTCGAAACCCAGGACTGGCTTATTTGGAGCTGACGTGCGACAGCCCGCTGGCTGAGCCCTTCTTGCAATAGTGCAACGATTTGTGCTGCTTCTGTAGGTGTAGAATCCCAGGTAAAGTGTCAAAAAAAGCGGAGATGTGTATGGATCAACGTGTGAAAGCAAAAATCCGAAAACACGTGTTTTTATAGAGGGTAAATGGGCCGCAACTCGCGACGTATCAAACAGTTGATACATGTCTTTTTCCTTACTTCTTCACATCAGCCGGGATATATTTTTAAATACCGGTGTGATTTAAATGAATTTGGTATCAATTAAAAGGTAAAAGTTTAATCTTTAAAATGGTGCCACTTTTTTTGTTACTAACAAATTCGTTAGTACACAAGATCGCGTGGAAACAACTTCATGTAAGTGATTCCATAGTTTTGCTCGCGAGTGTAGTTTTACCTACCTATATCAGAGTCCATAGCAACCTGTTGAAGAAAAGTTGATAAATAGCCAGTAGGTGTTGTTGTCACCTGTACCTATCAGCCTATCTTAGAATTTAATACACTCAACATCAAATAAATCGCACCTTCCGCGACGCGAACTTTAAAGATTTTCTTCTGAAACAATCATGGGCACCAACAATATTGGTGTTATTTGAAAGCCCAATAAATAAACTTAAAGAAAAACACATTTAATTTTTTTTATAAACAATTAACAGGTACCATAAAATTAAATGTGACTTGAAAAAAGGCCTCATTTGGGGCTCACCTCTGGGATCAATCAGACCAATTTTTGTGGTTATAAAACTAAATAATGATCTTACGTGTCCTTTTTAACAGATGGATAGCGATTAATCCCAATATAACAGTTTTATAGCCATAAAAGTTGGCTTAAGCGTAACTACCTATTTTTTGAAGAAGTGACTCTGGATCTTTCTAAAACACATTTTTGGGGTAAAAACCTTTCCTTTAATGAAATAAAGTTTAGAACTAGGCTTTCAAATGGAACCAATATTGGTGGGAAGTGGGGATGCATACGTTTGAGAAGTGCTTGTTGCGGGAGGTGCGATTTATTTGATGCCAAGTGTATTTGATTTGTTTTGTATTTGACATATTTGGCTTCAAATAAAAGGTCTAATAAAAATAAACCGGTCGGCTTAATTTTTTGGTATTGGGTATTCAATTATTATAAGCTTTCACCCAAATGATAACTCGTAATTTTACTCGAATCTAAAGATTGGGTACAATATTTTTTCCAAATTAGCTTGTAGGTAGATAAGATTTTTAACTATACAAAAGTGACTACAAGAAAGTTAAATCTTAGATGAAATTAATAACACTAATTCTTCTATAACTTCCTTCGACCACAGAATAATAATAAGTACTACGTACAGAAGTTTTACTTCGCGAAGGTATTTAAAAAAATGTATGCTCAATGTCAATAACAATATGGTGTAATTTAGCCTGTCTCAAGAGTCAAGCACCATTTTGTTGACAAACGTCAGTGATCGGCACTGCGCCGAAGCTATAGGGCTAACTTCGGTAAAATGATGTGACGTGAGGTGCCAAACTGCGGAAAATGGCGGAGGAAATATATGATTTAGCATGAATTATCATGAATAATATTAACTACTTATTTACCTCTCAGTGTCTTGAGGCAACTTAAAAAGGTACATTCTGTGTTTTTATTATTATTTAGGCAGTTAAATACTGCACAGTATTTAGTACACCATTTTCTTTATTTTCTTCCATCATACACAAGAATACGCGTGCGTGAGTCAATGTTCGCTCGTATGTGAGGCTTTGTCGAATAGTATCCTGTAGGTGGGCCATCGTGCGTGTTTTGTTTTCGATGTAAACTCGCGGAGATGAACAGGCCTGCTTCGACTTATAAAATATACTCCAACTAATAATATTTTTTTTCATTTACAGTATGGCGGCAACCCAGTATCCTGTGCGATCGCGAACGCTGTTCTCGACGTGATCGAAGAAGAACGTCTAATGGAACGCGCCGCTCGCGTCGGCAACCATCTCCTGTCCCGCTGCGAAGACCTCAAGCACAGGCATAGCTTAGTCGGCGATGTACGAGGCAAAGGATTGTTCGTCGGAGTCGAACTGGTCACCGACAGGGAAGCGAGGACCCCAGCCACAGCTGAAGCTAAACACATTGTTAACCGGTAAGTCGCTTGAAGCAATTGATGATCAGTACTGAAACTTTAAGTCGCTTAAAGCACTTGATTAATAACATCTACGTTTTCTATTTTCGAAACCAGCGGTGACAGTCAATGAACTTTACTTGTGCAGTTAAAAATAGTTTGTACCAAACATTTACACGCGTATACTCTCGTACACAAATAGAAATAAAAATATCTTAGTTAGTTTCTCTGAATACCTGTATTATCATGACATTTAGTTCTGCAAATACAATTTGATTTGATTCGATCTGATTTATTGAATATATCCTACTAATTAGGTATATCGATAATCCCAATTTCTCTTTTTGGGTACAGAACGTTAAAAAGATTTCACAATCGTCTTCACTTTAGACCAATAGGGCTGTACAATATAATAAATTATCGATATCTAAACTCATAATGTATTTTCCCAGGATGCGCGACGAAAAGATCCTGATAAGCCGCGACGGCCCCGACAGCAATGTGTTAAAGTTCAAACCGCCTATGGTGTTCACGACGCAAGACGCAGACCGATTGGTGGATACCCTGGATAGAGTACTGGGAGAGCTGGATGGAAACAGGATAGCTGTGCCCAAACTTACATTGGAGGTAAGCATTTACTGTAACTCATCATTATTATAGTCATCATTTAGTATTCATTGCAGGAGCCATTCAGTCGCGAATTTGAGTGCTAAGATAGAGGTTGCGGGTTCGAACCCTGCACAATCTATTTTGTGTATTAATATTCATATTAATCTCTTCTCATAAAATCATTGCAAATCATCTTAAAATTACCTAAGCAGATATAATAGCTACCTATTCATAATAAATTGTATGTGTAATTTCACTGATTTCAGTCTATATAATATTCTAAATCAGAATCGAATTGATTTAGTTTGCATTTACTTATTCCCAATTCCAAAGCCAACCATAGAACAAAGACATGGCACCATCTTACCGTAAGGTTACTTTATCCCAAATACTTACCAATTAATAATTTCTTCCAGGTCCGTGTCACCCCTATCACCGACGAAGCAGCAAGCTCAGATAGCCTCAGGAATACCATTCAGCAAACCGTCAAAGCCACGTGACGGAGTTTTAATGAAGGCAATTCAGGTTTTTGTTCCTAAGTAATATTAGCTAATGTAAAATATTTACTAGTAGTTGTAAGGCCCGAACTCACCAAAGGTTAAATTTAACGGTTATTTATCCGTAAACTGCGATTAGTTAACAAGTTAAATATAAAAAAAGATTTGCGGATAAATGGATTGTTTTAATTTGGTGAATTCTGGCCTACTTATATGGCCAGTTTTTTAGCTTTATGATATTCCAAAATAGAGTAAGTTAATTAATTAAATGGCCATAACTAAACTGTATAGTATTATCGAATATTAGAAATGTAAATATGAGTAAAATGTATGTAGGATTAGAATGTAGCTAGACTTGTACAAATTATTTGTATAGTAATCATTAGAATATTATTGATAAGATAATGTAAGCTTTTGTTCCAAAGAACTACCTAAAGGAATTGAATAAAACACTATTATATCTAAAAAGCTTATTTATTTACTACACTATATTAATCACCATTGCATGCACATTAAACTAATAATAAGTTACAATAAAAAAACAAGCTCGAATAGAAATATAAAATAAAATAATTAAAACTTAGGCACGTTCAAGATTTTTTAATTGGCAAATCTGCCTGATCGTCGGTATATAGTTTTTTACATTTTTTAGGAGTCGGTGTTACTTGAGACTTTTTGATGATACGTATTATATGTTCGAATTGTCGCGATTTGTATCTTTTGGAGTCGGGACAGTGGTGGCACTGTCTGTAGCTAGCCGTGTGATCGCCGCCACAGTTGGCGCACGAGGGAGGATCGTCCTGTGGATCCCTTCTGCATTCAGCGGACCAGTGGTCTCCTGCGCACTTGACGCACTTGACCCGCCCTCCGCAGTGCCTCTGTACGTGTCCCCATCTCTGGCAGCGATGACACTGCATAGTTTTAACATCAGCAGGCTCCATCGAAACGACCTGCCCGTAAATTTTCCTTACCATTAAAATTCTCAGCCCTTCCTCAGTGTGAGGCACGATTGCCAATAAAAGATGCCTCTGTCTCCTACGAATACCCTTGAAATGCATTTTGTGAAGCCTCACCACCGGAATGCTTGCCGCTGTTAATTCTTCTTTTATTTTTGACACATCGATGTTACCCGTCAGGCCTCTGATTACTACTCTTGCCATTTTATCTGACGGATTACCAAATGTATGATAGGGAATTTGATGCTCATCAAAATATTGAGTTAATTTTAGCTGATCTTCGAAAGAAAGGCCGAGAATTTTAGTGTAGTAGGCATTCCTATCGGGATTATAAAACTGAATTCCCATTGAGAGTAATTTCCTTATGTGGGTCTGAAACTCAAATGGGGGATGTAAAAACACTGAAGGTACTCTTAGTTTCTTTCTAGGCCACGTATCCCGTGTATCTACATCTAAAACAACAGGTTTCTTGTTCTCAAGCAAACTAGCAGCCAGTTTCTCTATGAATTTAGTTCCAAAGTCAGACAAATCGCTAGATTCTCGTACCACATCTATTTGCAAAACCTCTCTTTCAATCTCTTGAACGTCCCTGAATTTTAATTTTGCATCTGTTGTTGAGATCTTGCACTTCACCATACTATTCATAAGTGAATTTACGTCTTTCGAGTAGGCTACGTCGTCGTTTTCTTGTGCAACGCCTGATGCTATTTCTGAAATTGAGGATGAAATCTGACATATCTGATCACTTTTATGTTTGTTTAAGAAAATATTACTGACCTGATTGTCTTTTTTTTTACTGGTTGAAGGCTTTTCGTTATCAGGTGGATCCTTAGGTTTATTTTTACTATTATTGGAATTATTGCTCTCACATGATAAAGTCTCTTCATCCTCATCATCTTTACCTTTTTCATTATTCGGACTTTGCGGATAACTTTTTCTTGTTGATCGTTCGCCTCTTTTATTTCTAGCCACACACTCTCTTAAATCTTCTCTCTGTTCTTCTGTCATTACGTCATACACTGCTTGTGGAACATTTAAAAAATAATCAACAATATTCCACTTTAGTCTATCAAAGTGGTCTTGATTCATGCCATTGCGTGGATCCGGGACCCTGGAGAAATCATATTCATAATATAGTGCTGAACTAGGACCTGCTCTCGATTTTTTTGATGAATGGCTGGGGCTAGCTCCTGAATTTCTTAGGGGATCGTCAGTACTTTCTCTTGAATCACCGCTTTCTGTATCTAAATCTATTATTGGATAACTGGCTTCTATTTGAACTGCACCACCACTGTAAAAAGTACTTGGGCCTGTTATAAAGTTTCTGGCCAAGTAAACAGTACCTGTTGCCGAGCCACTGTTTGAAGTACTCGGACCAGCTCCCATGTCACTTTCCACGTAAATTGCACCTGTGTTTACATCTCTATACACGTAAACTTTACCAGTTGTTGAGCCACTATGTGAAGTGCTCAGAACTGCTGCCATATCTCTCAGATAACTAGCGGCTGCGGTCGAGTCACTGTGTGAGGTACTTGTATACGCTCCCAAATCTCTCGACGTATACATTGAACCTGTTTCCAAGCCACTGTGCGAAGCTCTCGGATCTCTTGACGTATAAATTGCACCTGTTCCCGAGCCACTATGTAAAGTGCTTGGAACTGATCCCAAATCTCTAGACGCGTAAATTGGTCCTTCGACGTTACTGTGTGAAGTACTTGGACCGGCTTCTAAATATCTTAAAAGGTCACCAGCATCTGCTGTCGAGCTGCTATGTGAAGGATGTGCTCCCAAATTTCTTGATGGATAAATTGCACTTGTTCCCGAGCCACTATGTAAAGTGCTTGGTCCTGCTCCTTCTACGTTACTATGTGAAGTACTCGGACCGGCTTCTAAATATCTTAAAAGGTAACCAGCATCTGCTGTCGAGCTGCTATGTGAAGGATGTGCTCCCAAATTTCTTGATGGATAAATTGCACCTGTTCCCGAGCCACTATGTAAAGTGCTTGGTCCTGCTCCTTCTACGTTACTGTGTGAAGTACTCGGACCGGCTTCTAAATATCTTAACAGGTAACCAGCATCTGCTGCCGAGCCGCTATATGAAGGATGTGCTCCCAAATCTCTTGATGGATAAATTGCACCTGTTCCCGAGCCACTATGTACAGTGCTTGGACCTGATCCCAAATCTCTTGTCGGATAACTAGTAGTTGCCAAGGTACTATGTGAAACATATGGGTATGTTCCCGAATCTGTTGACATGTAAATGAGACCTGTTCCCGAACCACTGTGTGAAGAGCTTGAACCTGCTCCCTTATCTCTTGTCACGTAACTAGTAGCTGCCGGGCCTCTGTATGAAGTACTTGGATGTGCTCGCAAATCTCTAGATAAGTTTGGGACTACTGCTGGGCCGCTGTGTGAAGCACTTGGATGTGCTCCCAAACTTCTAGACACGTTTGCACCTGCTTCTGGGCCACTATGTGAAGCACTTGGATGTGCTCCCAAATCTCCTGATACGTATATTCTACCTGCTACCAAACCACTGTGTGAAGTACTTGGACCAGCTCTCGGATCTCTAGACAAGTTTGGGCTTGCTTCTGCGCCACTGTGTGAAGCACTTGGATGTGCTCCCAAATCTCCTGATACGTATATTCTACCTGCTACCAAACCACTGTGTGAAGTACTTGGACCAGCTCTCGGATCTCTAGACAAGTTTGGGCTTGCTTCTGCGCCACTGTGTGAAGCACTTGGATGTGTTCCCAAATCTTTTGATACGTGCATTCTACCTGCTACCATACCGCTGTGTGAAGTACTTGGACCAGCTCTCGGATCTCTAGACAAGTTTGGGCTTGCTTCTGCGCCACTGTGTGAAGTACTTGGATATGCTCCCAATTCTTTTGACACGTAAATTTTGCCTGCTTCCGAAGCACTGCGTGAAGTACTTGGACCAGTTACCAGATCTCTATACATTTTTGCACTTGCTGCTGGGCCACTATGTGAAGTACTTGGATATGCTCCCAATTCTTTTGACACGTTAATTCTACCTGATCCCAAACCACTGTTCCTAGACAAGTTTGGACCTGCTTCTGGGCCACTGTATGAAGTACTTGGATGTGCTCCCAAATCTCTTGACCCATGAACTATACCTGCTTCCAAACCACTGTGTAAAGTACTTGGACCAGCTCCCATATCTCTATACACGTTTGCACCTGCTTCTAGGCCACTGTGTGAAGTACTTAGATGTGCTCCCAAATCCCTTGACCCAAAAACTCTACCTGCTTCCAAACCACTGTGTGAAGTACTTGGACCAGCTCCCAGATCTCTATACATGTTTGCACCTGCTTCTGGGCCACTGTGTGTAGTAATTGCATATGCTCCCAAATCTCTTGACCCATAAACTCTACCTGCTTCCAAACCACTGTGTGAAGTACTTGGACCAGCTCCAATATCTCTATACATGTTTGCACCTGCTTCTGGGCCACTGTGTGTAGTAATTGCATATGCTCCCAAATCTCTTGACCCATAAACTCTACCTGCTTCCAAACCACTGTGTGAAGTACTTGGACCAGCTCCCAGATCTCTATACATGTTTGCACCTGATTCTGGGCCACTGTGTGAAGTAATTGCATATGCTCCCAAATCTCTTGACCCATAAACTATACCTGTTTCCAAACCACTGTGTGAAGTACTTGGACCAGCTCCCAGATCTCTATACATGTTTGCACCTGATTCTGGACCACTGTGTGAAGTGCTTGGACCTGCTTCCAAAGCTCTTAACAGGTAACTAGGACCTGCTGTCGAGCTACCGCTTGGAAATGCTCCCAATTCACTTGACACGTAAATTAAGCCTGTTCTCGAGGTACTCGGTATAGCTCTGGGATCAGCACCTGAAGGTCTAACTTGACTTGTTTCTGGATCTCTTAACAAACTTCTAGACGCTCCTTCTGGATAATTTACCAAATTACCATATCGATCTCTCTTTGAAGAGGTGGGAGCGGTTAAGGGACTGGATAACAATTCTCTTAACAAGGCGCTGGAACCTGATCCCGAATGTCTTGATAAGTTGAGGGGAGCTGGTTCTGATTCTGCTTCGCCGGTATCCGAATCCTTAGACAAATTAAGCGGACTTTCTTGGACAGATCTCGAGAAATCAATGGGGTTGTATGCTGGGTAGCTATCCAAAATTCGTCTCATGTGCAGTATATGTCTTGGTACTTGATCCATTAATTGCTGTTGTTCTAGGTGTTTCTCGGGACTTTCTTCTGGGGCCAGAACCGTCTCTTCATCGGAATCCTGCTGCTGTGTAGTCGAATCTTCACTTCTCTTTCGTTGCTTTGGAGCATGCTTTGTATCACTCTTTGGTGAGCCCTTTGGTGAGCCCTTTGCATCTTTACCTCTACCCTGAAATATAAGTAGAAGCTCGTTAATCATCTTTAATATAAGTTCCAGTAGTTCTGGGAAATAGCTACTTATTTACTACAATAATTTGTAATTGCATACTTACCCTAGTGATGAAAAATAAGTAGGTAAAGGTAGGTATCAATTCAAATGATATTATCGAATTATGCATTTTAAACGTTTGAGTACTTAAATTTTTTATAATTTCAAGCATACTATTAACGTTTTATCGTAAAAATATTCTGGAAAAGTTACAAGTTACCTATATTTTTTCAGTCAACTAACTACGTAAAATACACACGCAACAATGATAACTCTAATAAACTTAATATGAATAAATCTTACCTTTTTGCCTCTTTTCGTCATCTTGTAATGTAATAATTAACTTTTACTTTTAATTAATCGTATTTGTACCAACGCTTTCGAATAATGTGCTGAAGAATGTTAAAATGACGGTTTTAAAAGTGATTCAGTATTGTAATACCCCCAAAATATTTCCTTTAATAATTTTTGAACTACCCTCAATATTAAATATAATTTTATAAATGCGCAAAAAATTTGTGTTTTAAAAATGAGTCTATGATTAGTAAATCATAGACTCATTTTTAAAACACAAATTTTATGTGACGATTTACTGAAATTAATATTTTACTAAAATAAGAAGTATCTTATTTTAGTAAAATATTAATTTCAGTAAATCGTCACATAAATAAAAATCTGTATTGCAGTACTTTATTCTCATTAAAGTTAATCTTGTTAGACACAATATCACAAGATTTCATTGCTGGCAACATCCTATTTTGACCTTGACATAAGTTTAATAGTTCTTTTTAAATCCGCCAGACTTGTTGGCATGTCGTTAGGCTAGCATTTCTAAAGCAAGTTATTGTTAATACCTACGCATAAAAACATGTTATTAAAAAGGACCAACATCCATTACAAAACTGTTCCGCTCCGAATATCAGCAAAGCTTTAAAACTGTCTTGTAGATAAAAAGAGGGCCCTTTCAAACTGTCTTTATCATTGAGTAAACCGACTTTACTATGGACCCATAAAAAATATACAATACGTAAGAGAGTATAGTCGTTAACAAAAACTTGCTTTGCAGTAAACTGGCGTGGCCGTTGGAACATGAAAGTATTCTGAAATCTTTGTCTCAATATTTGTCTCAAATACGTCCTGATGCGTATTAAAATGACTTCAGGATTTTTTTGGATTATTCAAATGATTGATGATATCTTGTTAAAGTTTGTCACAGAATAAAACCGTTATTAAAAAACACGCAGGGATGTATGAGTTATTAATAATTCACTTCTTGATCTGTTTATTCAGAATAATTTCATGAAATCTGTTAACTTTTCAGAATCGGTTATAATACTGAAAATTATATTTTTGTATCACGCTGAGTCTAAAAGTTAAATGGTGCGCATCGCTCAATGTAAGCAGGTTAAATTTGTTACATACCTACATTTTCCAATATTTTTATTTTCTTGTATAAAAATTTCAGAACCCCTTTCTTTTATATATTTCTTTTTAACGTACCTACGCAAAGAAAAAAGAGAAAGTGTTTGCCACCTTTATGGGACAAGGTATCCATTTTTATAACAAAGTCCCTGATAAATATAAAGAGCTACCGTACAATAAATTTAAAGGTATAGTTAAAGATCACATGCTTAAAAAAGCCTATTATACAACTCGAGATTTTCTTAATGATAAGTCATCCTGGGAGTAGGATTATGGTCCTCTCATGCTCGCACTAAAAAGAATTAAAATCGTGCTATGAAAAGTAATGTATAAACTAATCTAATTTTCTAAAATGTTATAGTGTCATGCTTCTCAATCTGGACTGTTACTTAGCTTTATTATTAGTTTTTTTTTCTCTAAGAGATAACTTGGTATTGTCATTCTCACTAAAATGTCTCTGGGGTGGTGGCGTAGTGAGGCGGGTCGTTACATTCCCTCTAATATGGTCGAGTGAAGCGATGGCTGGTTCACTCGTCATGTCTGTGAACAGGCGCTGCTTTCGGGGACTGGTCAATCCAAGTTATTCCAACTTATGTAGGTATGCGAGTCATTTCTACTAGTATTTGAGTATGTAATCTGTAAGTCTAGATATTAGCACGTCACTACCTTGTTTAATATGCCACGCAATTTTGTATACCCATTCTTATAAGATACACTATACAAGAATGCATGGTAAATTCAGTGAACTGCTCCTGAATCGAATGTACCTACTACTGCTATTTCTATTTATTTATATTAACCGGCAGACAGTGGTGACTGAGTTTGTTGCGGCGCTTCTTCTCAGCACTTGCCAAATGTTGGTCTCGAAGCGCTGGTAGGGTAAAAAGATTATGAGACATGTAGAGGCTCCTTAAGAGCAAAATGACGATTTGTAAGAACTATTTATTAGTCTAAACAAATAAAGAAATTTTGACTTTGACTTTGACTTTGAAAAAAGACGGCGTTCGGAAAATTTTATACAAGAAAATAAATATTCCAGGAAATTTTCCTCATGAAAAAACTCGATCGGAATTTTTATACAAGAAAATAAAAATATTGGAAAATGCATCTAACAAATCTTGTGTTCGTGACTGTACAAAATAATTTATTGGAATTAAACACTATAGTAACGAAACATTTCAATACAATTTTAGGATTCTGTAACCAATTCATACAATAAATACCTAATACATGTACTGAACATGTTATTAATTATTTATCGAACAACTTTATGCAAAATTAATCGCGTCAATATTTGATAGTCTTGCGTAATAGATATTCTGTGGTAGTATGCCATTAATTAAGTATTTGCATGATTAAACCCATTTGTTTACTTACTATTAGATAGATTTGGAACATTTAAATTATACAAAGTGAATGTTATCAGGTGAAGCTTAAATACAACTACGACCATGAGAAGCATCGCAGAAAACGTCATTTCTATCATGGTGTGGAATATTATGTAACAAATTAAATTCTGTATTTTGAGACTTAATCTTGTCCTAATTAGTATCAAGTAATTTAGTTAGAAAAATGTAAGGGACCCTTCAACCTCTAACATGTATGGGGCGCAATCTTTTTTTATACCTCAAAGACGAAGCTCGGCTTGCAGCCGTCCTGAGCACGTGCGCAAACTTACCATCGGCCGTTACATCAATCTTGTCTACCTTTGTCCGTCTTGTGCAACCTTTTCTTCTGATCTCCACACCGCAACTTCTACTTAAAGTCCTCATCATAAGATGCATATTCCCTTTAATGCATCCAGGTACTTGTATCCTTTCATTCGTCGATGTTTAAGGAGCCGTCTGTAGACAATGAAGGCATTGAATGCCTGGACAATACGAGGAGCCCAGTCTGAGGCGATTAGCTGGATTTATTTAACGGTCGCGATCTCTAAGATATCGAGCGAAGTTTCAGATATCGGGTGGGCGATTGTAAAACGACCGCTTTTTATTGGCTATCTCGAGTTAATCGTGGTTAAGGGACTCTTATCTATCCCATGTGGGTATAAAGATTACTATGCCTGCCTACACGTTTAGGTGGAGATATTAAAGTTACATAAGGAAGATTTGGCAGACCAAACAAATTGTTTCAATTTTTTTTCAAAAAGTCTTCTTTAGGTCCTGTTAAATAAGACCCATATTAAGTATTCTGTGTTAAGATCATATTTCTAGCTTTTTGAAACTTTTTTAGATTTGTCATTCCAAAGGGTTAAAGATCATTAAAAGACCACCCATTACAAGCCATGGGAGTTTTGACTGCTGCTTAAATTGTTTTATTCAAATACCTTTTCAAACACACAAAGATTTCGATCTCTAGTTGTGTTGGTTAGCATTCACTGTTCGTTCTGTGAATACCATGCATATTAAAGTGATAGGGGAGTCATTATGTCGGAAAACGATTAACGAAAGTGGTTTGGCGCGCGCCACCCGCATATGACGTCACCGTTGTTCTATGATGTCACGATGCGGTGGCGGTTACAAATCGAAAATCACTACACGCGAAATCTATAGTGAATTGGTGACATAAATAAGGGTTGCTGAATTTAATACAAACTACTTAATAATGTAAGTAAATATTTTTTCATAAAAAGTCATCAGACGCACGCTTGATAAGTAATAATAAGTTAAATAAATTAATACTTTTTATTAAATTAATTATTTTTACAGGGACAAATTCTCGATTATTCTTTCCTAGTCGTTAGTCTTTGAACTAAAAAATCTATGGCATCGTGATGATGGCGCAGATTTTGATCCAATATCGGTGGTGTTGACACCCCACAAAAATAAATATTTTCTTCAGTTGTAACATTATTTGATTACTAGAAATTCTAGATTATTGAATAGGTATTAATAATCTAGGTTGAAGATACATTAACCCTACAAAATGAAACAGTAGTATCCCACAGTGTAACGGAATATTCCGAATTTTTTCACGGAATATTTGTTCGAAATCGATAAAACGGAAGATTATTATTATTATTATACTTAGCTAATTATAGTCTTTTGCATTGATTCAATAGAAAATAATAGTGTGAAAATCAAAATAATAATAGGGTGCGTTTTGAAGAGGAATACGACGTGTGAACTGTGTCGCTTTCGCATGGCTGAGGGTATGCGGGTGGCACGCGACGAAGTATTTTTTTTGAATACCCACTCGAATTTATACATTGCTTTGTAATATGACTATTAGCTGTATTAGCGGAGATTTTAAATAATTTATTTTCTAACAGCTGTTTAGATTATCCTTAATTATGAATGAAAGCAGAATATCCAAGTCAGAATACCAATGTTAAAGTATAATCTAAAAGTTATCACGAACTTGCAAGCTCCAAATGCTCCAATATATTTAATGTCAGTGCTTGTAGTAAGTAGTACCTACCTATTAATAACTCTTCAAATTCGTGAGTCCGTGAAAGCGTAGTTTTAGACGTACTATTTAGTATTACTCATTCACAGAACGTCCAAACCAAAAAGTAACAGCTTCTTACTCAACGTATAATTTACCTAAAGGAAAGATGAAAAAGTAAATCCTAACCTAAAAGTCTTATGTACGAACTTGCAAGCTCCAATATAGGTCTAGTGCTAGTAGTAAGTAATTAATAGCTCGTCGAATTCGTCTATGGACCCAGCCGTCCGCCTGGCAGATTAGAGCATGTCCTGAAGCCGCCTGACATATTGCTCCGACCGCGAGCCCCGCATTTATATTCCGAGCCGCTCCCGATCCTAGATAATGCCTTTACAATAACGACCCCAAGATGACGAATTCGATTCCAATACGGCCCCGTCTCACACCTATTCATTATGATAATACGCACCAAATTTTGAATTCAAAAACCCGAATCGTATAATGGGAAATTAATTATTGAACAGATGATCTTTGAGATAAGACGGAAAAGCTATTGTTTACATTTCATTAATAATTTATTTGGGTGCAATGCCGAGGTTAAGTTGTTTTTTAGGCGTGCGAGGACGTTTTAAAAGGAATCGACTTAATGTTCGGTTTCCGTTCTAAAAGTATCTAACAAAAGTGTATCCTTTGTTGAATAATTGACAGGCTAACTTCATTTCAATTGAGCCGCAAACGGCCTTTCTCCAAATGCGTCACAGACTGAACAATAACCTCGTTAAAGCTAAGAATGGCTATCTATTCCGCACCGCTGTCGGACTTTGGCAAAAAAGCAATCAGGCTCGCGATCCTCCGGGTAAAGTGCAAATCGCCCGAGCGCCGCCAGATGTGTTAAGGCAAATTGCTGCACCTTGCGCCTCCTGCTTTCCCACGGCTCTAGGTAAAATGTATAGTGTAACCACTTTTGTTGGTCTATTGAATATTTTAATCCTTTCCTCATACTAAAATCTGCTTTAGCTAAAAGTTTCGTTTTTTGCATTTTCACGGTGTCACGCTCGAATATGGATAAAGGTAATGGTAGATATGAGGACATGTGAGTGAGAATCAGATAAGAAAAAGAGACCTATTACCTAGATGTGTTTTGATGTGGTTGTAAGTTATCACTTATCAATGATACTCATAACAAATCTCAAACTCGCAACAATTTGACATTATTCTTATTCTATTAAACCAGCTACATAATTTAATCAGTATTTCTGACAACTGTTAGTTATTACTAGGAAGCTTTTCAACATGCTCTCGACTTTGTGATATTAACGCAGTGGTACTGAAGATACTAGGTAAATGTAAGGAAGTTCCAACATATCCAGATTAAACTTTCACCAGCTGTGTTTCTGTGGAAGTATCGCAAGAGTTAAATCTCGGCGACTATTGAACAGTTCTTGGTAAAAGTTTCCCCATGTTTCTTAGAAAACCCTAGACGCTATAGTTTTGTGGTAAAGGGGAAGAAAGTAAAATCTATCTGGGCAAAGTCGGGAGTAAATGCTAGTCTTCTTAATAGGTTTCTAAATGATTTTCTGATAATACTAGCAGACCTGTGCCCCTCGGTGTGTTAGTCCAGGGTGTCAGCTAACTCCATACCAAATAACAAACATACACACTCACTTATAATATTAGTGTGATTATAAAATGTGATATTTTGATAAGTACTGAACGGATTTTGATGAAACTATACCTACTATGCTTTTATTGTTTGTACAGCATTTATTTATTTTATTTTAGATCAGAATAACAATACACTATATTTTTACTGATTGAGGCTTAGCCACGGGCAAAAGGTACCTACTTGCTTTATAAGGATGAAGCCTTATGAAGGTTTACTACTTACTAATTCAGGCAAACATGACTGAAATAATTTTGAGTACCTACCTAATCTTTTCTTTTTACTTTAATAAGACGTCATATTATATTACTGATTATTAATGATTAAACGAACTTACCTTAGTGACGTTCTATCATAATTATACGAGGGCTTCATCCGAAGAAATTAGAAGAATAATTGTAGTTTCGTGCAACTACTCGCTAATCATACACAATAGTTTAAAGTAATAAAAAAATAACACAGGTAAAATAAAATCCTAAACTGGTATCCCCAAGCAATCGTCATAACGGTCGCTCGTTCAAACTTCATTTAGTTGAAAGTGGTAGGATACACAAGACAACATCTACAGATGTTGTCGTAGTTACTATAACACCATGGACAAAATAATATTTCGTATTATTGGGTAAGTATGTGGTGGGAGGGTTCTAATTTCTTCGGATGAAGCCCTCGTATAATTATGATAGAACGTCACTAAGGTAAGTTCGTTTAATCATTAATTATACATCGAGCTTCATTCCTCGAAATTAGAAGAATAATTGTAGACCTTGAGAGTCTGAGAAATATTATTTTTGAATGAATTAATAATCATATATTAATCAATGAAATTATTTAAGTATTGTGTCTTCACAAAAATACAAAATAAATAATAATACATAATTCGAACAAGATAATATTTTCTATCGTAATTCATAATTATGATAGGTTATTTAAAAATAATCACAACCTTTGACTTAATCATTAATATCTTCTAAGACAGATATGGCAAAATCATGCTCCTGACGATTATCTAATTGTCTTTTATAAAATTTTCCAAAGACTTTAGACGTCCCGCTCCAGCCAGCAGTGCTCCTAATTGTGTCAATGCTGACGCCTAGCCTGCTGGCCGCGGACGTGCTGGCGTGCCGCGTGGAGTGGGCCGAAAACATTGAAGTGTCAATTCCGCTTTCATTTAAAGTATTTTTAATCCATTTACTTAAGGTTTGGCTACATACTGGTTTGTATGGTTTCCGGTAGCTAATAAATAGACGATCAATATTTCCTCTCAATAATTTAGTAATCTCTATGTAATCTAATAGTGCCTTGGCTGGACAGATTTCGGGTTTCGCATCATAAAATGGAATGGTAAGGCATGGCTGATAAGCGCCTGGTCTCGAAGTTTTTATAGTATCGGGTATTTTAATGGAAATCATACCTGTACAGCGCACAATATTTTGAACTTTAATGAGTGAAAATGTTTGCACCCTATGTGCTGTAATAAGAGCTATGAGTGTGAGTGTTTTCTTAGCTAACTGTTCTAAAGGTAGGTTTTGGTTGGGATACAGATTTGTTAAATAATCAAGAACAATAGAAGTATCCCAGGTGATATTGTATTTGGGTAAAGATGGTCTAAGTTTATAAAAACCCTTGAAGAGTCTGTTGATCCGATCATCGGTACTCACTCGTGAACCTATTAATAGTGATAGAGCAGAACGGTAACTGTTCAGAGTTCCATATTGTGCGCCTGAATTGAAAACACTTGTGAAAAAGTAAATGATATTTGGAATTGACGCTTCGTAACAATTTAAATTATTTGAATTACAAAAAAGCATCCAACGTTTAAATGCGACAGTGTATTGTGATATAGAACTATCGGACAGGGACGCACAAATAATATCTAAAGAACTTGATGGTACACTTCTTCTGGAGAACGCCTCCCGGATAATACGCCGGCCATAAGTTTGAGCTGAGGCTGCGCCATCACACTGCTGGAGACAAAAGTAAGTGTCTTTTCAACTGGCTCAAGTATGCAAGCAAGATGGGTTTTGTCACTAGAAGTCGATTAAATAGTGGAAACCAGGCCTGCGTAGGCCAATAGGGAACTACTACTATTCCTTCGGCCCTGTCAGACATAATCTTTCTTATAACTTTTGTTATAACCGATACTGGAGGGAAAGCGTAAAAATTAAGATTATTCCAGCTAACCGTGAAAGCATTAATAGCATATGCTCCTGGGTCTCGATGCCATGAAATGTATCTAGGGCACTTAGTGTTTAGTCTTGTTGCAAAAAGATCAACCTCAGGCTTTCCAAATTTATAAACAATGAGATTATAAGCAGAGTCAATCAATTCCCATTCCGTGTCAGGATGTAACCGACGTGATTCCGCGTCTGCTATATCGTTATCTTTTGACCGTATATACGAAGCATATATAAAAATGTTTCTTGTTTCACAAAAGTTCCATATATCTCTTGTTAATTTATTCAGGTGTGGGAATCTTACTCCTCCCATACGATTGATATACGATATAGCAGTCGTGTTATCAATGCGTAACAATATCTGAGTGTTGTTTAAATTCGCCGCAAATATTTTCAGACCAAAATACGCAGCTAGTAATTCAAGGAAGTTAATGTGTTTGTCTGATTCTTCCGCACTCCATTGTCCGTTCGCGGTCTTTCCATTGCATACTACCCCCCACCCAGTTTTACTTGCATCAGAGAAAATCTCTAAGGTGTAAATATCTTCTCTAATTGGATTAATTGCATTTTTAATTGAACCAATCCACCATTTAAAATCATCTTGTAAATATGTAGGTATATTCATATAAGCATCGTAATCATCATCGGACTGCAGGAGAGCAAGATATTTACATCTTTCCATCTGCTTTGTGTAAAGCCAACCATATTGTACACCTGGGCAAGCGGCAGTAAGAAGACCAACAACACGAGCAAAGTGTCGAATTGAGCAACGTTGAAGACGACTCAATTTTGTTAATTCTGTTAAGATGTGATGTCTTTTAGCATCAGGTAAACAGACTTGAAAGTTTCTGGAGTCAATTATGAATCCTAAGTACGTGCATCTATTGGAAGGAATAAAACAACTCTTTTCCTCATTAATTAGAAAGCCTAAATATTCAAACAAGGCCCTTGTTTGTGCCATATTCATCATACATTCTCGATACGACGGTGCTATACAACATACGTCATCCAAATAAATGGTTGAAAGATAACCTAATGATCTCAGCACAGACATGACAGGTTTAAGCAGTTTGGTAAAAACGTAAGGGGCTGTGCTTAAACCAAAAGGAAGAACATTGAATTCGAAGAGTTTGTCGTCCCATTGGAACCTTAAATACTGTCTGTACCGTTTGTCTACCGAAATTAAGAAATATGCATTATTTAGATCGAGAGAAGCCATATAACAGTCTTTGGATACTAATTTCAGAGTTGTTCTAAGATCTTCTAATTTAAAATGGTCAGTCCTAATAAATTTATTTAATGATTTTAAATTCAAAATGAAACGATATTTATCATTTTTCTTTTTTATCAGAAAGTAGCTGGATAAAAATTGATCACTACTTGGTTTGCATTCAGAAATAGCTCCCGAATCCAAAAGCTCTTTTATGGCTTCAAAATGATTATTGATTTCATCTTTTGACAATTTTGGAGGTAGAGGAACTCGTTTCTGTATAACTGGCTTATAAAAAGGAATGCTGTAACCCTTGACCCACGATAATATCGTTGGGTCGTTAGTTATTTGACACCAATGATCATAGAATAAAGCAAGTCTCCCAGAGGAGCGTACCGGATCTAACGACGTTGATACGGGCGTTGTTTGGGCCGCTGCTGCGACTGCGGTGGTGGCGGAGGCGGTGGGGGCGGTGGAGGAGGCGGCGGCAGCGGTGGCGGCTGCGCTGGATACTGGCGCCACTGCGATGTAGCCGGGAATGGTAATGGGGCAGGGGTCTGCGCGTATGCAGCAGGCTCCTGTCTCCTCTTGGCTGGTTGCCTGCCACTCGCCAGCTGAGGTCTCGGGTTTAAAGAACGAGACTGACTGCGTGATGATCCAGCTTTAGGCTTTGTTGCCTTAATTTCAGTTCCGGATTTATTAATGGCTTTAGCTGCCTTAAGAGTATCAGCCAAGTTTTCACCGAACAAGTATTTGTCGATTCCTGTCTCATAAATCTGGCTTTTGATCTCTTTTTTAATAGATGCACATATAAAGCTTCTCCTTTTCATCGACTCGTAGTGTTGTAAATCGCAGAGAAGTTGAGCGCCTTCAAGAAGAGGTCTTATCACTGAGGTATCCTTATGATCAGACTGAAAAATCTTGGTGAGAGCCTCTCCGATGCAAGCAATGACGGACGCTACCTGCGATTGCTTGCTTTGGGAAACCTTGTCTTTGCCAATCATGGTGTCTGATAACGCGGCTTTGATTTCAGGATTCAAAATCGGGGTGCCAATCTTTGAAGAATTTCCAGGAACTAAATGTTTATCTAAAAGTTCCTTCCGGGCGTCTTTTGAGAGGCCTGAAGTAGCAATATGCTCCCATCGTAACGCAATGTCCTTCTGGATGTTATCTCCAGTCTTTTTTGATTCTAACGGAGATGCGCCTAACATCTCGAGAATATCATTATCTAGCGTACATTCCTCGGTACTTGGATCAGCCGGCGGGGAAAGCGCTGGGGCGGGTTCTAAGTCCACGCCAAGTGTGGGTAAACCGAGATGTTCGGTCGAAACCACGGCCTCCGATAACTGCGGTCCTGGGCCATCTAAAAGTGCATAAAATATGTCATATTTTATTATTTTGCACGTTTAGAAAATAATATCCAAAGCATATAGCTCTAATAGGATAACTTAATTACGAGAACAAAATTATTTACAAAGCGATATCGCTAAGTATTTGTTTATTTCGTAAAAATACACATCGGTTACTTGCAATCATAAAATACATTCGTACAAAATTATTTACATGGCGTAAATAAAGTCACAAAGTGACCTTAATACACACTAGTATTTGTACATTTGAATGTTTTAAGCATTTATTGATAGCGAAAAACGAAAAGAGAGAAAAAAAAAAAAATTAAGTAAGGTATTTGCAAATTTTCAATAAAATTACTAATTCACTATATTACGTTACTGGCTTAAAATTAAAATTGCCATTCGTATCACCTGCTGAAGTAACCGATGAAACAATAATTACAAAAGGTTAGACCTACCTTCGCTTATTGATAGCACGGGCGAGGCACATTCCATCCTCGAGTCGCTGCTATCCGAAGATATACGACGAGAACGCTTTTTGCGTTTGCGCAATTTCTTTTCGATTTTTCTCATCTTGCGCCTAATGTATTCATCACAGTCTTCGTCACTACTCCTTTTCGGCATTTTCTTTGCAAGACGGGTAGAATTTGAATTTACGTGTAGACTAGCGAAGCACTAAAACACGAATGAAGTTTGAACGAGCGACCGTTATGACGATTGCTTGGGGATACCAGTTTAGGATTTTATTTTACCTGTGTTATTTTTTTATTACTTTAAACTATTGTGTATGATTAGCGAGTAGTTGCACGAAACTACAATTATTCTTCTAATTTCGAGGAATGAAGCTCGATGTATAATTAAAGATAAAGCTTTTTCAACTTCAAATTCACAGGTGTACACCATAATACCTATTATTATTATATACGTAACAGTAAAGGGCGATGGAGCGGGCTATATGCTCGGAGTTTCCCTGCGTGATCGAATCAGAAATGAGAAGATCCGCAGGAGAACCAAAGTAACTGACATAGCTCGCAGAATTGCTAAAATCAAGTGGCAGTGGGCGGGGCACATAGCTCGTAGAGACGATGGCCGTTGGGGCAGGAAAGTTCTCGAGTGGCGACCACGGGCTGGAAGACGTAGCGTGGGCAGGCCTCCTACTAGGTGTACCGACGATCTGGTAAAGGTCGCGGAAAGAGCCTGGATGCGGGCAGTGCAGGACCGTTCATTGTGGAAAATCTTGGGGGAGGCCTTTGTCCAGCAGTGGACGTCATTTGGCTGAAACGAACGAACAGTAAAGAAACTTAGCTTTTACTCGGCACAGTTATGTACAGTTGTACCATATTGCGCCTAGTGCTGGGATGTTATCTAGAATATCACCTAAAAGCACACATTCTGCGCTGGAATTGTCTAATTTTAGTTGGCATTTTAGAACTCGAAACTAAAAGAAAACTACACGAAACTACAGTTTTATTAAATTTTTAAATGCTACTTATTTTTTCAATTTACAGTCTATACTAGTACAAAAGAAATTCATCATAGTCATATAAAATGATGCATTTTTAGAGTTTCAGACACTTTAAAAAATTAGTTTTTCTTGAAATAGGTAAACACTAGACTTTCAGCCGTCCTGACCGTTTTCAGAATTTACCTTCAAATCTTTACTTTATTTTTTCATCTAAGTAAGCTTTGTAAACTAATCTTAGAAATTAAATAATTACAATCGGATTTGAAAGAGACTTCAATTTCTCGCTGGGAAAAAAGGTTTACTTATTAAGTTTCAGAAATTAATTTAATATACTATATTAAATTTAGAATTTCCAGTGTTGGATCTGTATTGAAAGAAATCTTACATCAATAAACCAAGTCACTAATCTACTTCGTGTGTGCACTATTTATATTATGCAAAACGTTCTAAGATTTCAGTATTATTATTTTTTAGTTAACTCTGTTATTTATCCAATCAATTTTATGACTTTAAAACCGATTTGATCCAGCCGTCAGCTATTTTTATTTACACCCATGCCTCAAATTCAATTTAAAAAGAACTATATTCCGGCCAAGGAAAAATGGTATCTCAGATTTTTGTCAGAAATACCGAAGCAGAAGAAGTCCCATATAACTCGGCGTCTACTCGAAATATATCAGAAGAATAGTACGTCTCAATATGCAATAAAACTGGGAAACGTACACGACCTCAAATCCTCTCGGATTTTTCTAGAGCACACCTGAACTAGATTACTGTATCCGCGCTATAAAAAACCTACCTTCAATCGTGTCCCTGCATTGGGGCGAATTTGAAAAGGACCCCGTTACTGCCCCGGTGCTATATCAAACAAGGAGACGGCTCTTTGGTTCTGATTTACATAAACAGTTTCGCACGGAACCCTTCCGAACGAAAACAAGCCGGTTATCGGGGGTTTGATGACATTACTTACAAGATTCACAATCTTGTATACGTTTTTACCTATACTTTTCGCGGTGTAAAGCAAAAAAGGTGGACCGCCATGCTAGCTTTTACCTTCCAATACATACATAGGTATGAGATATAAAAAAAACAATAGTAAGTATCTATTACCTAATTATAATACGAAAAAGTATGTGAGAATATTTACCTATTAGAAAATAAGATGCAAAAAAAACAGAAACTAAGCACCCACAGTTGACGGCTTCAGCTCAATAACGGGAATTTTCTTTGTGACGAATTCTGTAAGCAAATGGATAAGAAAAAGATATTATTGCGAAAGGAGACCCCGTTTACCTTTGCCTACGACATTTGTACGGTCGTACGTTTGTAAGCGTATTTTTACCCTGAACACATAAAAAGGCTCTTAGGTTTTTGTAATTTATTAGTAGCAAGCACTAGCAAGGCGAACATTTTCACTTCAGTCAGACATATCTGGCGTGAAACTCCGATGGCACGTTTGTAACGGAATAAAACACGAGTGTTCCCTGTCTAGTCCTTTTATTTACGGAACACTTGCGGAGGTGTTTTACAAAAACGGCGAACGTTACATAAAGCCGTGTCGTTCACATTACATAATAACACATAACCGTCTGCATATGACGCGTAATAAACTTGGCCCGGCCTCGTTTCGGCTTAATATTAAAGCTTAAAGTTCACCTATACTGTGAGCGAGTACACGTCCTTTGCAATCTTTCCGTTGTTACCACGACCTGAATCCGCTTTTGTCCCATATGAAAAGAACGGGCCAGAAAGGGAGTGCGTGAATAATTGAGGAGCTCTGGCGCTGAGAAATCTTAGCAGAACTCATAGGAAAGTGGTCCATTGCCGGTGCACGTGCGGATCTCGCCCCCCGATGTTTTATTATGAGGACACAATGGATCGGTGGCCAATCGGGTCATTTGATAAGCATGCCTGGGGAGTCCGATTAACACGTGTTCGCGTTAAGGAAATGGGAAACGTCGGCGAATTTCCTCGACGAGACGGAATAAAAATGATGGTGATGGTTAACGATTTTTATCGGAATCGAATGATAACATCCGTGATATTATAAGCGTGTATCTTTTCTGGGAAGCTGTTGCTTATAATGTTTTATCATATATTGCAGCGATCTGTATAATGAAAGATGAAAGCTTACCTGAAACCTTCCTAATTGGATTGGAATTTTCCCGTTTTCCAACTGCCTACAGTTGAATTCTCTGTGATTCTGAGGTTCTAGGTTCAATTCTGAGGTGAGACACAAATAGTGTTAACGCAGTTAATGCAAAATCAAAAGCTTTATTAATATACAACATTGCAAGATACTTACAACTAAAACTTTGATTGATTAGGTAAGTGTAGGTATCTCATTCTGACCTCAGGGTTGTAACAGAAAACTTAAGTTCAATGCAGTTCTTATGTTTTCCGATACATTATAAGCTTACTGAAACTTATAAACAGGATAAAGGCTCCCCTATAAAGTTTAGCCTGAGGTCTAAGCAAGTTAGGAAGTGGAAGGAAAGGCTCTGTTTATAGATTCATGTTGACGGGGTGCGTGACAGTTTATATAAGTTTATATGATATAAATTCATTTCAATAACGTTCATATTGTATAATAAACGTATGTTATAATAACACTTGATATAATTTTTTAACATATAATGTTTACTTCATATAATGAATCATTTCTAATAATGTCATTTCAGATACCAATCAAAACGCATAAAAACATTTGATATAAACCTTACTTAATCTAAGACTCATTTCATGTAATTTTGTTTAACATAAATAATATTTCATATAATCATTACATAAAATAAATATTATTTGTTATAACGACTATTTGGTATACTCTTTAATTGATATATAACTTTTAGTATGTTCTTCTTTAGCTTGACTTATAAATGACTTTAGTGACAAAAACGAATCGCCGTAAAACCGACTCCACGTAGTCTTGTCTGCCCTACCCCTAGAGTGTAATTTAGAAGCGCGTAGGCACGGAGGGGCGAGGCGGCCCGCGGGCTGATGAGCAGGTGGCTGGAAGCGAGGCGCCGCGGCTGAGGCTGGCCGGCAAAGCCGGCCAGCAAGCCGAAGACGCGGTGTCGAGCGAAAGCCATCTGCGACGATTAGCACGCGAGGGACCGCCAGAGCCCCGCAGTGCCGGAGCCGTGACAGAAGTCTCAAGTTTTTAGTCAAATTTGCATGCCTGCTTGCTTGCCTGCTTGCATGCTGCATGCCTGCTTGCCTGCTTGCTTGCATGCTTGCCTGCTTGCTTGCTTGCTAGCCTGCTTGCTTGCTTGCTTGCTAGCTTGCTTGCTAGCTTGCTTGCCTGCTTCTTGCCTGCATGCTAGCTTGCTTGCTAGCTTGCTTGCTTGCTCGCTTGCTTGCTTGCTCGTTTGCTAGCTTGCTTGCTGCATGCAATGTTTATTATAAGAATTGAACTTCATATAAAATTATTATTATTATATGATTTAAGTTTTATAGGAAAAGAATTTTATCTCATTTGATTGTTAGACATTTTATTTTTATATGATTTGAATGTTATTTGTTTTAAATAGTATACATTGTAAGTTTTATAGAAAATGTTCATTATATCAAACCATTTTATATCAGTTGTTAGTTATTTGTCTTAAAATTATTCGTTTTAAAATTATATTATTCGTTTATTATAGTAAATAATTATTATATTAAATGATTTTATATAATTTGATGTTATATCCTCTAAGTATTATATGATATGTAGTTATATCATACATTACACACCCATGTTGACGAGACACAACTTGTCTCACGTGTTAAGAATGTCGGAAACGTGACTTGAGACGTAGAACTACTCGGTGCAAACTTTAAAATGTACCCAACTGTAAGCTGTAAGTATATTGATGCAATATTTTGTACTATAAAACTTTTTAAAATGACGCAAAGTAAGTTTAAGTTTTCATTTTCAGTATTGCATCTAACACGATTGAAATATTGAGTTACTCAAACGCTCCTATGATTTTAAACTTTTTTTCTAAAAGTTAATTCTGTTGCAGGTTGCTTGCTACCAACCGGGCAACATGGAAAGCTTTGGGAGAGGCCTATGTTCAGCAGTGGACGTCCTATGGCTGAGGTGATGACGATGATTCTGTTGCGTGTTGAAAAGAGCAGATTCAGGGTGTTATTAGAAGTAATTAATTACTATGGTCCTTACTCGTAATATACCAATTTGTTCCGATAGTTAATCCGAAGATTAATATAATAATATTTATAAATAACTATGGTTATGATAACCCTTTAGGCAACAAGGATCAGGGTTACAAAATTATTATTACAGTAATATCCTAAGAAAGAAATAAGTAATAGTCTATTTTTGGTTCACCAGTTGCTTGACCCTTCCACTAGAGGCCATCGAAACTAATATTATAAAGAGGAAAGATTTGATTGTTTGCATTGAATAGGCTCCGAAACTACTGGACCAAATTGAAAAAATCTTTCACCATTTAGAATCCTTAATTATTTCTGATGAACATAGGCGGTACGAAATTCGCCGGGGCAGCTATTTACGTACAAACATGAGGCTATTGTTGAGACGACTAACATGGTAGTGAGCACAACTAGTAAATATTAATAAATAAATCAATACCTAAGCGCTCGTTCATCATATTAGCTTTAATGTGTTCGTGTAATATTCATGATTCGTACAAACAGTACTCAATTAAGTATTTTCTATTTCGGTATATATCCTGAAACTGTAATTGCCTTCTGAATGTCGAATTTGTTGGCAATAGAACACAAATTATATAAAACGCAGATATAATATTTTAGAAGAAAATATTTAGGTATAGATACACCTACTAGCTGGCTATTTCTGCGAGGGCAGAGGTTACAGGAAATGGTAGAAAAAATGTAAGTATCATGTATCATACTTTGAGGTTTCCAAAGTTTTGAATTCTTGATACCTAGCAACAAACAAGAGTCCCCAACTCCGCCAAGAAAAATGTACGAAATTTAACAACAGCTCATAAGTTTACAAAAGCAAAATAGTATGAGTAAGTGCCTACTTTCAGTTGGGAATGAAATATTAGGACTTAAAAGAAGATTCTGTAAACAGATACCTTCCATTTGGTAAAGCGAGGATTTTGGTATGTTTCTCTGAAACTTGTAACTCAGATTCTGAGATATAAAAAAACATTACTTCCCAGTAATAAGAAACAGTAATATTTTATCACGTGTACGAGTATGTTTATAATATCCGAGGTATCAAAAAATGTAGCAGTCGTAGCAATGTATTATGTGATAGTAGTAGCACAGGTTACTAATAAGTTACTGTAGTAGTAGCAATGTTTTATACTACGAAACAATTTTCCTAATGACTAGGTATCTCGTAGCATTACGATACAAGTGAGCTAAACTTGCATTAGATATTCTGAGCCAGTGTTTATGAAAGGAGCTGTCATCCTCAATCCATTGTTTTGCCGCATATTTCGACCCTGCAGCCCTGGAGCCCCCTATTCCGAAACGCTGATTACGTAGTTTCGGGTCTATCTGTCACCATTCCTCATGCTGGAAACTCGGTTAGCCTGATAAGGATGCAACATTCGAAACTTCTGATAACGTTAGTCAGAGTAACCCCCCTGGAGTCTGGCTAGCTGACCTATGCTACACAACTGTAGATTTCCGTTATTGTGGTCTAATACCTCCCAGTTAGTGTGTAGGAAATAATATGTTTACCTCCAGGTTGGCCCGGAGCGAGCCTTTGTTTGCTTTGGCTCAGACTTTGAATTTGAATTATTAGTATTGTATTGTGCAAATAGTTACTATTAGATATTGAGAGAAAGCACGGGTAATTCAATTTACGTGTCTGTCCATCCTAATTCACGTCTTTTACTTGAGATAGAGAATAAGTAAGTTAGTTGAAAAATACGCTCCATTATCTAAATTACACAAATGGTAATCACAGTAATTTCTTTTATTATCCCCTACTAAGTGAAAATATATTTTGGCTACTAGAATATGGCCTAACGTAACCCATTAAAATTCATTTTAAATCCAGATCCATGGTGTAGGTATTTGCTAGTCGTACCGACTTACAATTTGAAAATGTTCAATCTTAATAACTCAAGTATCCTGGTCCTTTACGTTTTGCAATTTTCTAATACATCCTTAGCAAAATAACTGATGTAAAACCAAGCAACAAGCTTAGGTAATACATTCACAGAATCCCATTTCACGATGAATAGGTAATACAGCCTATAAACTTCCACATCCAGGTCGAAATAAACAACTATACCCAGACATATATCAGCTTTTAAATATATCCCTAGCTGTCCTTAAACGGCAAGGACTCGTAACATATTTAGTATATTATCTATATCTGCAGCTCTGGAGTTACTGCACTGGAGAAATACTCTGAAAATAATCCCCCGTGGAAATGTACCAAATAGCAAACGGTACAGGCGAGTGCCCTGTGGCAATCGGTTACTGTGCCATTATGGGAATGGACTGTCTAGGCATATTTTTGGGATGGATATTATGGTATGAACTGCATTACGACCATCGGTCGTCAGTCGTGTTAGAGCATCAGCTCTAATCTAAAAGCTTGCCGAAGTAAATTACACGGTGTATGAAAAAGCATTAAATGGCGAGAAACACTAAAGAAAGTGGAAGAAAATTGTGTGGAGTTATTGTTTAAAAGCTAATTTACTACCTATAATACTATATTACAGGTATTTGTACTAGTACTACAGTATTAAAGAGGTTTTGTTTCGTTATTACATTACCTACTACGATTGAATTGACGACTAACCGTAGTGCAATAAGGGATTATAATGACGTCACGACGGCTGCATCGAAATTTGATGTACTTGTGCAAGCGTGAGAAAGTGGGATAACCCTGCAATGATATCTGCACCTGGACGCCTTTGCAAGGATCAATTCTACCCATATTATCGACGTGTCATGCGAACGGTATTCTAAAGATAATAACAGAATGCTTTCTTTAGGACTGACAGATGTCCTTTCCGCATTCTACTCATATGACTAATAAATAGATTCACCTGATAATTAATTGCATAGGTACACACATGCAATGCCAATTTTATGGTTTAATGATTAATGTTATTGATTCTCTTTCAGTGAACTACTTTTTCTGAACGACGTCTTTCAAGTCGTTATGTGCAAAGGTACCAAGTCAACATATTTTTTTAAAGAAATTAATACCTACACTCTTAACAAATTAAGAGCTTGATTATTTTAAACTGCGCACGTCCCGGTATAGCGCTGAAAAGATCTTTTGTTCGCTGCAAAACACTTGGGCAAGTCAATCGCCATCGCAGGGCCCGTTAGGCTTTGTGAACCGCAAATTAATGACTCACGAGCACCGCAGTGCATGCAGGGTTAAGTTTCACCTCCTTGTTAAGACCCCATTTGATTTTTAGAACACAATTTCACCAAGCCAAGCACGGGCGGGTTAAATAAAAACGTATTTAAAATGAGTTATAGAACGCGTATATGGGAAGCTATTTTTGTTTTTTTCGGAACGAAATGAAGCATTTTATTTGTGAAACCATATAAAATATGCAAAAAGGAAATCTCATAGGTGTAACATTCACGAGAATCTTGTTTACGAGCATGTAAGCTTTTCATTACAAAATAATAAATAATACATTAAGCACCTTCCTTAGATCGTATGAAATACTTAGTGGGAATTTCAGGATGTTGCTAGCTCGATGACTTTGTGTTTTTAAACATTCTTATTAAGATTCCTGTTTGAAAAGCTTAAAGCCTAGTTTATTATAGGGATTTTAAAGTGAGATTAAATCAAAATGGTAACACGGATTATTCCTTCTTAGTTTATCTTATTGGTCCCTAATATTTTTATTTTATTTTCATAGGTCCAAAGGCGATCTAAGAGCGATATCAGGAAGCGAAATTATTTTAGTTTCAATTTATCCTGGCAATCAAAGACAAAAGAGCACAATACAGCATATCATAGCGGCGGAATTTTCATTCTAGTTACCGCCGTTTTTGTCGGTTTTTATCTAAATTCGTATTATATTTATCCATATAATTTAGAAGTACGACCCGGAGACAGTTATTGGCAAATATCCAGTTTGTCTTTTGAAGACCTGATATTGCACAAGTAACGGTAACTCCAACGGCCATCGTGTCTTCACGCGCAATAAGGATGACCATTTACATAACAATAAAGCCGACCCGTGAGAAATGCGACTTTGCAACCCTCTTAAAAATTATAATGATTGTATTCAATAATTTCAGTTACTCCGCGAGTTCCCACCGGGCGAGATTTCTCCCCTTGCACAGGTAAATACAGATACGTAAGACGTTCGAGGGGTGGAAATAAAAGCAGTGGAAGAAAGAAGGCCATTGTGTGCGCTTACGCAAGTGACCCACGTGCGCCGGAGTTCCCACGGGCGCGCGGGGAGGGTTCCCGGGAGCCCTATATAAGGTCAACGGGACTCCGAAACGATCACTTCCGAATTTGACTAGCTACAGTAAACACCCCGGGGGGCAGCGCCCCCTGAGGGCTCTGAGTGCGAATTGCGTCTGCAAAATTTACCAGGCCTATCAATAGTTTGTCAATTAAAAGTTCGAAGCCAAAGTGGTGGTAATTAAAGTTTCATTACGGAAACAGTTTTTACATCGAAAATAAGTTTCAAAGGCGAACCGAGGCGAGGATTCTCTTTTTTTTGTTTTGGTAAGTTACACACTTTGTTACTGTTATTACTTATTTTATAGCCTTTTCAGTATTTTAAACTGTGTTTAACATTTTTTCAAGTACATAACTCAAAAATATTTTTGTTTTTATTTGTTTCCAAAACTTAAATTGTGAAGGTTTATTTTCAAAATGTTTATTTCTTTCTTAACTTACATTATCTAACTACATAATAGGTATCCTTAACAATCTGTGAAATTTCTAAACATGTTATTAAAAAATTCTCTACTTGTTTCAGATTTGAACACAAAAATGTATTACCAGCTGGGTATATCAAACGTCATCGTGAACAAACAAAAATCCTGGATCAAAATTTCATCTGGCCAAATTTTTCGGGGTCTTCTTGTAAATATTGGAATCACCGGAGGACTCGGACAAGACATCATGACTAAGGTGAAGTGAAACAGTCTCTAGATTCCCAAAGATAGGATAGGCTTAGGTTTATTGTATGTAGGTAGGCTAGGTTTGTAGTTTTAGCTGTGAGTGCCAAATTATTCCGTACAATTTTTACCTTCGTGAGCAATGCGTACTTACCAATGATTATTATCAATGTGTAAGAATCTTTTTCGATAGTGCCTTAATGATCGGTGTTGTTAGTTAAACCAGTTACCATTCATGTTTTTGTTTGTAATGGTACGTTTTCTCGAGTTCTTGTTAACGTTTTTGTTATAAATCCGAATTTGCCAGTTGATAAAACTCACAATTAGTTTTAAATTCACCAGTTTATCGCGGGTTTTCACAATTCCAAAGTTTCCTGTTGTTACATGTTTCTGTTGTGTGGTTGTTAAGTTTTTGTTATTAACACACTTAAAGCTCCAAATTGTTTTCTTGATCATTTGTTACATTTCGTTATTGATCAGGGATGTAAATTATTGTTTGGTTAACTGTAAATATGTTGATATTTTGTTTGTAAATACCAATTTGTTGTTACCAGCTGGACTGGACATTGGGAGGATTGTGACTGACGTTAAATTGTTGAGTTTGAATTTTTGTTTTGTTACTTTCTGATCACATCTAAAACCACATTGGATTATTCAAAATCATCACAATCCATCAGTTATAGATTCATAGATGAAACAGTTAAAATTAATCTCAATTACTTTAATGATTTTAAGTTTAAAAAACATTATTTGGATCATCCTACTTTTCTGAATCTAAAAAACCTACCTACCAGTCTGATAATCATGTTGTTAAAGTTATGTTTGTGTCATTTGCCTGAATACATCGTTGATTTTGTAATAATTACTAAACATATTTTTTGTGAATGTTTTAAATCCTAACAACCAATTAAAATAGAATACCGTGCTTTACTTAATTACATCTTCGTTCATGTTTTTGTTTTCGTTTGTAAATGTTACTCGTTGAATTTTTGTTTTGTTTTCTCATTCCGTCAACCAGTTAGTAAAACAAACAGAAAAAAAAAATACACAAAAAATCTTTGGCTGTTTACGTTCATACACATTGAATTTTTGTTTTGTTGCTTTTCTACTTGTAGAATTATCAGTATCAGTTATATTAGAAACTAAAGCACGTACAGAATTGTTAATTTTATTTGTTGATTTTTTTGTTTCGATTTAAGTTGATTTTTTGTTTTGTTACTTTTCCAATCCATAACCCGGTTATCTTTTTGGATCTAAATTGTTTTTTAATCCCCGCCTTTATTAGATCAAAAAACGTGCATCAGTACACTTTTATCCTGCTATCACAGCTTGTTGATTTCACTGTTAAAGTTAGTTGAGTTTTTGTTTCGTTGCTATTTTGTTTTACATTGTCAAATTGAATTGTTAAGTTGATTCTGAATTTGAGCCTACTTTATCAGTAAACCTACGTTTAGTAAAGATGGTTTCACAGATTTGATTCAAATCAAAATGCGTGTTAAGTTTTTGTTCTCGTTTTGCCTGAAACAATCACAACGTGCCTTACGCCAAAAGTGCCTGAAATTGTTTCATTTTTTATTATCTCTTTGTGTTTCTGTTATTGCTTTCTGTTGGGGTTTTGACTTTTGTGAAAACCTTATCAGGACGCTTTGTTCCTTTTTACGTGTAGTATAACTTAATCGGCTTCTGATATTTCTGTCAAAACCAACAAACGATTGTTGATACGTTTTAGAACAAAAATAATTTTCCGACAATAAGTACCTACATGTTTGTTATAATTTATTGCGAGTTATCTACACGTAAAATTGTTGTCTGTTATTTTAACTTGGTGTTTATCTTATCCCCTACATTATTTGTTCAAAAATTTTGTCAGCATTTTCATGATCAAAGGCTTTCAGGATCAGGGCACATCAGATACAAAATATCATTTAAATTGTAATTGACTGAGTTTCTTCCTCCTCTTCTCCAGTGAAATGTAGATGTCACAATTTTTATTTTGCACGTGTAAAGGGCTTAACATTGGTACTAATTTACATAATTTGATTTGGAATTAGAGTCATTACGCAACGTTTAATTATAAGTCACATCTACACTTGAGTGATATTTACAGTCAATACCATACTTTTATTTATTACTAGCTTTCCGCCCGCGGCTTCGCCCGCGTGGAATTTTGTCTGTCACAGAAAAACTTTATCGCGCGCGTCCCTGTTTCAAAAACCGGGATAAAAACTATCCTATGTTCTTTCCCGGGACTCAAACTATCTCTATGCCAAATTTCATCAAAATCGGTTGCGAGGTTTAAGCGGGAAAGCGTAACAGACAGACAGACAGACAGAGTTACTTTCGCATTTATAATATTAGTTGGGATTGTTAACTTCAACTTATTTTAATTTACATAAGTTAGTTCTTTTTTATGGTCTTGCATCACGCTACGATTTTTATTATGGGGGTAAGATATTCATTAAGACATATTGTTGACTTTTGTTCAAGTTTTTTGTTATTTATTTTTAAGCGTTAAGTTGTCGTTAAGTTTTGTGATATTACTGTTAAATTAAAATGGCTGTGTTTGTTAGTTTTATGTTAAGTTTTCGTTTTAACTGTTTGTTGTTTGTTTTCCGACATTAAGGCCGCCTAAACCAAATAAAAACTTGTACTATATTAATTAGATTAAGTTTTGCTTTTGTAATAATTAATAATGGATAAGTTAAAACTGAAGCTTTGTGTAAAATTAACAAATAGTGTAAGGTAATTTATTAGAGATGTATGACAGTAATGTGTGTTTGTGTGGAATAATAAAAGAAAAACACGAAGTTATTTGGTTTTATTTTGTATATTTTTAGAAACCTTACCTCAGTAGTATGAACTCTTTATTAGGTTTCGTTATTGCTTTGTGGTAAAACATAATAAGGTATGTTTAACCATTCAAGATATGTTATGATAATTTTATGAAAGGTTGTGTTCAATACAACCTTAATGTACAATGTTTACCTATTTTCGATGTAACTCAGTCCTCCTTACTATTATACTTATCATACTTAGTTACGTATCTAGTAGTAGGACATTTGTTTATTTGACAAAAACCTCCATTGAAAATGTCCAACACCAATCGAATACAAAAGGGTAGGATCTCATCTCTCGGTCCCATCACAGGCCCGAATGGTGTGGAACGATCTTGACTCGAGAAGCAATATGCTAACACTGCCACAACATAAAATGAAATGTAAGGAAACTATCCCACCCTAGTAGCTTTGATTTGATTAAACGATCCTATAGTTGTACACGTTTCTTTTGTTACATATTCGAAGACATTTTCATCCTATATTATCTGGAAATTCGGAAAATACTTATGTATGTCAAAAGAAACTACTCATTAGACTAAAGTAGTAAAATCGCTTATCGTCCGTATGTAATTTACAAAGCAAACCAAATGAAAGCGTCTAAGTGTCGAGTACCTATGTAGAAGCTCAGTCTACTACCACAGAATACATTATGTACCTACTACTCAATCGCGTTAAATAAATGTTAAACTACCTACATAAGTAGAACATCTGTAAAAGGATTTGTGGCGACGCCTGGTGGTAAGTAATTGAAACACTTTTTCTATACAAAACCAAACGACAAACGATATCAAGTCAATCTCATACGAAACCCTCGCGTAAGGTAGGTCCCCAATGTTGGGTTAGAGTAAATGTATCACGGTATCACAATAGATAGGTACTACAAAGTCTATTATCATAGAGAAATTCTGTTATAAAATTATTTAACGTGCTTAAACTTTGTTTTCATGAACTTTGCAAAGTTAATAAAAGCAGTATTGATAACCTATACAGTACACTTTCTTAGAATCAAAGTAAGAAACTCGTGCATAACGGTAATTTAATCCTACATAAAACCTACCTACTTCATTAACTTGCTGTTCATGAAATAGGTAAGTAAGTAAGTAAGCATTTTTCACTAAACTTTAGCGATATTTTAAAAGACCATGTTTAAGTATTCGTTGGATGGCGAATAAGAACAGAAACATAGCAACGTCAAAAACTAATTTCATGTCCAATTAAAACATTTTAAAAGGTTGGCGTTTTGTCCAACTCATAAAGCATTGTTGTGAATAAAGACCATGTTTTAAAGCCACTAATCTAGTCGGTTATTGTTGGAGCTTATCCAACTGTTCACTATCGCAATACATACGTTCCGCGCATCCATGGGCGCAAAACATTGTACCGTGGTTACATATAACATCGCATAACAGATGTAATGAAGATAGTTTTCGGTGGAGAAACAAGAACTTCGCCCCATGCAATCTCGCCGCTTAGCCTCTTCTTAATTGCTTAACTTTAACCGGAGCGTCTTCCTGCTGTCGCTGGCTTCGTTTAACTTCACGCATACTTCACGGTTCACACGAAATAAGATACTTTGAGCGCCTACGCGGAACTGCGATGCAAAGTTAAAAATCGCGCCGCTTATTGAACGCCTGCGGAAATGTAATAGCAATAGTACCGTTCGTAGAGTTGTATAAGTCCTATTTTATTAGGAGATGTTTGGGTCAGTGTGTGTTGCTCTGCACTTCAACTACTAGCAGTAGCAGTTGATTTTTGTACAATTCATTCTACAAAAATCCTTATACCAACCTATTAATTATCTTGACGCCTTTAATTAACACGCCATTCTTCGTTTGTAATCGTTTTGTAAGCAGGTGTACCCACCTAATTATTTCTTGAAGTAATTAAGTACTTACTGTCTGCTGTGATGGGCAATTAAGAGTACCTACCTAGCCACTTATTTATGTGTCTTTTATAATAAGCGGAAAAACACACATCAACTTAACCACCGCGACCGTGGCGTATTATCTCGTTAAGTTATAGAATTGTAGGTAGGACTTAGTCTGATGTGCTAACAACTGTACGATAGGTAGGTACAGTCAGCAGTAGGTACATCAAAATACAACTCTTTACAAATTAAGATACTTAAGTACCTACAATGTTTAAGTTAACGTGCTATAAATAGTTAATAACTTTGTAATAGCTAGGGTAAGTAATAACGCAGATAGTGATGATTTGCTTTGTAAACTTTATTGTAACACGAACAAGAGAGATTCAAATAATATTCCCTGAAACTTGAAACATTCTCTATAAATCAGTTTGATGTTGGCTTAGAATCTTATCTTTTGTAGTCACAACTTTTATTGCTATAAAATATCAGGCGAACTTACACAAATAGTCTCAAAGAGAGCTGTATCGAAAATATGGAACGTTGGCGACTGTGGAACTTCAGAAGAAAACTTTGCTAGCAAACTTATTTAGGTCGATATTTTAAAATTCAGTTACTAACAATATAGAGGTACACTCAAAAGTACAACAGACTACATTTTCTTTTCAAAATAGCACTTATTGTACATCTAAATAAAATTCTAAAGTGCTTACCTTAAAGATGCCCATCTGCAATGCCTACGTTGTTGCACCGATTGCGATCTTTGCTAATGAAAGTAAGTAGGCGCCGGTTCAGTGTCCACTTCGCGTATTTTCGCTTGCTATTTTATTATTCAGTGACTTGCATTTGTGAACGTTTCAGGCTGAAACTTTTCTAGACAGGGGGAGATTTGGGCGTTATTTCTTTGTTGGCTCAGTGAAGCGAAGGCGCTGTGTGCCCGCGGACCGTCCACGGGAATTCGATATTGCCTCAAGTGAGGCGTTCTGGCTGCATTGTGCACTTTTATTCGCCATTGTAAGTCTGAGAGATGCCACTCCGCTTTGCTCCGATGATTGTGGTATCGTATTCTTTCTTTAGAAAACACTTAAAGCTAGATGAGATGGAGTGTAGTTCTTTTTGTGTTGGTTTTCATTACGAATCAAGTGTAGTATGCTGTTATTTTGTTGCACTCACTGGCACTCACCATCTAGCTCGCTATAAACAAATGGACGTAGATTTTGTATTGACACGAGGTTTAGAATCGACACAATGTTATAACTACTATATATTTCTTAAAGTTAGTTACCATTGTTCATACAGCCTACTGATGCCAATAAACAAATATAAATTTGAAAAATAATTACTTTATTACCAAGATAGTTAAGTAGGTGAGTACTTTAACTAACTTAGCTAGTTATGATAAATTAAGCTGCAACAGTGATATCTGCTCATATCCATTAACTTGCACTTTTTGTCAAGTAATGGTCCAAAGATTTATGATGAACTCAGTCGACTTATAGTTGACCTGGAAACAGCAGGCATAGGCAATAGTCACCTGTATGTATGATAAGAATTTACATTAATTTATCTTGGTCCAAAGTATCCAAAACCTTAGAAAAAGGCAAGTATTAAAAAATTGAATTTGTCAACTCTGTCAGCAAATGTCAGTGTTGATATCAATTTATTGTAAACCGAAGTAAATTACGCTAAATTCTCAGTAAAATTAACCAGTCAGCATGAATCGTATGGACGACGATGTGGTACTGTCCCCATCTTACTTTTGGGACTGCGTGACATTCAGCAAGGACTGCCCTTTTCTGTCTAATATAGACCCGAAGTTGTACTACTTTGGCATAGGCCTCCTCATCCTCTACGGAACGTTTCTACTCGTGATTCTTGCTGACTTGAAGTTCTACTGGTCTCTGGACAACTTCCAGCGCCAGATTGATTATTACATAAATCTAGTGAGGAAGAAAGTACGGCACGTGCAAATGGACCAGCGAAGGTTGGTCAGCACTCAGGAGAGAACCGAGAAATTGTTGAAAAGAAGTGAGCAATGCAAGCGCATGGTGACTGCTCTTAGAGGCGCGTTACACGAAGACGATTCCCGATATCTGTCGATACTCACGAGCACTGACGACCCGAATATATCGGGCACAGGGGAGTTATGGAGTGAGGATCGCAGTGTCATCGATTTTTAGCTTGTTGCATTTTAGAAAAAAAACATAACTAGTTATTGATAAATATTTGGACGTCAGACAATGTGTATTCTTTTCTCACGCTTTGTATTTCCTCGTTCTTAGTGGGAGCGTGACGCGCCGTTGTTTGCTGAGGCGAGGGAATACCTTATACTTTATCCTTTGCAGTCGGCTGAACGTAAAATACAGTTCAAAAGAGAATTACTATTATCCCTGTGAAAGCTTTAACTGCTACTGTTCATGCTATCGTAAACTTATATTATTTTAGTTCAGCTGTGCCTGCTTACAAGGAATTTAATAAAATTTCTAGTGGAAGATATGTAGTTTAATACAAGTTAGGTAGATAGCTTAATATGAATTCAAATTGAGGTTGATGTGACTTATCTTTATAACTTTAAAATAATATAAAATAATGTCACCTGATTGATAATAGGATAAACGAAGTTCTGGACGTTAAAGTAAACCAGTTAAAAATGTTATAATAATAATAATAATAGTTCCTCAGCCTGTGACCCTGACCACCGGTAGCTTGGGCCCTGCTGCCAGCGGATTTACTATTTTCAACCGACTTCAAAAAAAAGGAGGAGGTTCTCAATTCGACCCGTATGTTTTTTAAAGTTTTTTTTTATAATGTATTTTTATTATTTGATAATTTACATTGTAAAAAAAATATTTAAAAATAAGAAAGAAAAGTAAATAAAGAGAATGTTAAAAGGCGAATTGATAAATAATCTGATATTCCTTATCTTTTATTATTACACATAGATTAAACGAACATACATTTAGCGAACGCATTTCATACTCAAAATCCTACTTAGATATCAAATAATTTATTAATGCTTAAAGGTACAAAAAGCATAGGACGTCTCACAAGGTGAACCGATGACCTCAAAAAGTTAGCAGGAAGGCGCTGGATGCAGGTCGCTACCAACTGGTCATTATGGAAATCATTGGGGGAGGCATAAGTTCAGCAGTGGACGTCCTATGGCTGAAATGACGATGATGAAAGGTAATTATTTCATTGTTTAATATGCACTAGTTTTTCCGAGATCTCCCACAATTTCCGAGCTGTTTCGGAGTTTCCAGCTAATTCTGTCGTAGGCTTTTCGCGGCAGTCGACGAAGTATTTCCCGCTAACATTCTGCACTTCGGGTGACACAGCTAAATAGGTGGTGGTCTGCGCCCCTTGCCACGGCGTTTTGTAGAATGGTCTGAACAGAATAAAAGCATACTTTGCTAGTGGAACATTCAGCGCAATGTCTGTATAAATTACGCCGGGGTGCAAGCTGTTCACAGTCACGCCGGTGCCTTTGAGACGCTCTGCTAACTCAACTGTCATTAAAACGTTGCACAGCTTCGTTGCACCGTAAACTTTGTATGGGCTATACTTCCCATGATCGAAGTTCAGATTGTCTAAATCCAAATCAGCAAAGGAATAAGCCATCGACGACACGTTTACGATGCGGCTGGGTGCGCTGGACTTGAGTAGAGGCAGCAGGAGTGATGTCAGCAGGAATGGCCCGAAATGGTTCGTTTGCATGTCCAGCAGTAACCCGTCCTCCGTGGTCGAGTGTCCGCTTCCAAACATTCCAGCGTTGTTGATAAGAATGTCCAGGCGCTTCTCATTCTTCAGTATATCTTCAGCAAACGCTTTCACCGATTTAAATGAAGCCAAGTCCAATGGCTTGAAGTAGACCTCCTTATTTTCAGTCTCTTTGATGATTTTATCCCTAGCTCTCGTTCCTCTGTCCGCATTTCTGCAGGCCAAAATCACTTTAGCACCTCGCTCGGCTAAATCCTTCGCAGCTTCGAATCCTATGCCGTTATTTCCGCCGGTAACTATGACCACTTTCCCCACTAGATGTCTACTACATTTATTAATTCCCCAAGTTAGCCTGCAATATATCACAAACAAAAAATATATGCAAGCATTAACTAAGAACAAAGCTAACAAAAACATCGTCGCTTGAGATATCTCGTACAACTGAACTGACTCGGTCACTGAGTTGACTTTATTTATTGAGTCACCAGTTACGCCACGTTTTAGTTACTTGCCGGTTCCTCTATGAGTTATCTGATAATGACGTTGCGATTAAAGAACCAGTTTTCAACGTCAAAGTTTGGGGATACTACACTTATTATTATTCTGTGATACTACACACCATGTTTTGTCAATTCATAAAACTCACAATTCCACGCGTCCGTTCGATATTAGCGTGGTAGATACTACCAGAGCTAGGCAACTTCACGTACATTGATATAGAACAGTGAGTCACAGATAATGGCCAAGTGACTTCGTGTGCGTCCGCGTTTGTTTGTATTTACTTACTGGGCTCACAGCCCAACACGCCGTTAGTTTTTAATAAGGTTTCCGACCTTGACAATTGTTTATGAGTTCCTAGTATGTTATTAAATTAACTTGTGATAACTGCCTGACCACACCAAGAAAAACAATGATTGGTTTAAGGCCGGGTAGCAGAGAAAATGGCGAAAATGAGGTTTTCATTTTTCATTTTTGAGGTACTAAACAGTAAAATTAAAGGCTAAGATTTTTATTGGGCATAGTTGAGGATATTTTCTAGGGCTATTAACGGATGGAAACACGATTTGATGAAGTTGACTCGATAGAATAAATTCCCAAAGTTACCTCTATTCGTTTTCTATTTATGGTTTTATTTTTAAAATAAGCGATTTGAGATTCTAAATCTTATACTAAACTAAAGTTCAGAAATAACTTGAGGGCTTTTTTTAATTCGGATGAAATTTTTATATTGCGTCTTATTTAGTTACTATGTTAAAAAATGTGGAAAAAATCGTCCATGACGGCTTGGACAATCTCAATCAGTCGCGCGGTGGCGCTTACGGAGGACGGACGCGTGTCAGTTTTTTGGCCGTGACAGTTCGCGATTTGTCAATATTTTTGACAATGATGACTTTGATGAGTCACAGTATAATAATATCAGTGTTACTGGAGAAAGCTTAAATTTTTGATAATTAAAAATTATCAATTTTGTCTACCTATTGAAATTTAAATCGTTCGCATCCTTTTAAACGAAGACTCTACTCATGATACATAGTACATTCCTCAAATATGAGACAAAACCAATGAGTTAAAATTTCATTTTAATAGTACCTACATACAATCGTCTTATGCCCGTTTTCACCATCAATCCCTAATTTTTAAGTGACCCCTATGGAAACCAAATTCCTGTTATATGTTACCATAGGGGTCACTTAAAAATTAGGGATTGATGGTGAAAACGGGCATTACACTCTTTAGAAGAGCACACTGACACAAATAAATAATAAAAAATACTGTCTAAGGTCTGTAGCTAAAGGTCTAAGCTGTAAGATAGAAGAATCTTCTAGCCAAAAAGATGGCAGATGCAGCAGATGTCAACGGATTTAAAACTGGAGTTCATATGACTCCTTGTAGACTTGAGTCTTTAGAGCGTCCCTTCCTCCACGATGCGTAAGAATTTTCACAAAAATACTGTCTAAGGTCTGTAGCTAAAGGTCTAAGCTGCAAGATAGAAGAATCTTCTAGCCAAAAAGATGGCAGATGCAGCAGATGTCAACGGATTTAAAACTGGAGTTCATGTGACTTCTTGTAGACTTGAGTGTCTAGAGCGTTCCTTCCTCCACCATGCGTAAGAATTTTCACAAAAATACTGTCTACGGTCTGTAGCTAAAGGTCTAAGCTGCAAGATGGAAGAATCTTCTAACCAAAAAGATGGCAGATGCAGCAGATGTCAATGGATTTAAAACTGGAGTTGATGTGACTCCTTGTAGACTTGAGTGTCTAGAGCGTCCCTTCCTCCACCATGCGTAAGAATTTTCACAAAAATACTGTCTAAGGCCTGTAGCTAAAGGTCTAAGCGGTAAGATAGAAGAATCTTATAGCCAAAAACATGGCAGATGCAGCAGATGTCAACGGATTTAAAACTTGGAGTTCATGTGACTCCTTCTAGACTTGAGTCTCTAGAGCGTCCCTTCCTCCACCATGCGTAAAAGTTTTCCAAAAATACTGTCTGAGGTCTGTAATAAAAGTCTAAACTGCAAGATAGAAGAATCTTTTAGCCAAAAACATGGCAGATGCAGCATATATCAACGGATTTAAGACTGGACTGGTAATGCACTCCAGGTAACCCTGTGTGATGCTTATTGCTCATAGTGATTTTCCATACAGAGCCCCGTACATACGTTATACATAAATTATGGAAAGAAAACACCTGGGTGTGTAGACCAATACAAACAAATATGTATGCAATTTTAGTATGATATTTTTATCCCAACTAATATTATAAATGCGAAAGTAACTCTGTCTGTCTGTCTGTCTGTTACGCTTTCCCGCTTAAACCTCGCAACCGATTTTGATGAAATTTGGCATAGAGATAGTTTGAGTCCCGGGAAAGAACATAGGATAGTTTTTATCCCGGTTTTTGAAACAGGGACGCGCGCGATAAAGTTTTTCTGTGACAGACAAAATTCCACGCGGGCGAAGCCGCGGGCGGAAAGCTAGTTTATTAATAAACAAAAAGAC
The DNA here is from genome assembly GCF_963855985.1 of Ostrinia nubilalis. Taxonomy (NCBI): domain Eukaryota; kingdom Metazoa; phylum Arthropoda; class Insecta; order Lepidoptera; family Crambidae; genus Ostrinia; species Ostrinia nubilalis. Next base: position 11,593,259 of record NC_087095.1, on the reverse strand, counting down.
TGAACAAAATTGATGCGTGTACTGATTAATGTAATTAACCACATGCAAAGCTTTGTGAATTGCAACAACTATAATTTATTATCCAAGCTCTAAATAATCGCTACTACGAGTAACTGATCATAAAATGTTTTTCCTATCGCTCAAGCTCCCGAGGATCTACCGATAGGTCGGGTGACGTAATCTTGAAATTCTTTTAGCCAGCGCGGAACTTCCGGAAGGTCGGGTGACGCCACGCCTCTTTGAACTGTGTTTACTTTGGCAGTTATATTCTATATTTATTCGATTCTAAAATATATTCCCAAAAATTTTGAAAGTTGTTTTAATTTGTATCACTTGGATATGATTTGTATTAAAAAGTGCTGTGAGTGTGACGCTTGAACGCAAGGAAGTCAACCTAACCTAACCAACTGCGTATTTCTAAACTGCGTATTTCTATACTGTGTAGCCGCGAGAGCTCTTTGGCGCGCTGTCTTCGGCGAAGTATTGCGCGCGCAGATTTTGACAGCGCGAAATACCTACTTTAGCAGAAATACCAAGCCTTAACTTTGTCGCAGTTGGATATCTAAAAAAATCCAAATTTTATCTAACTTTATCACCATAGACACAAAATATAACAGAAGACAAACTCCATACTAAACGCGCTCGAGCCACGCACACATAGACACCGCTCTAGCAAGACTGTCTTGGACGAATGCGAGCGCGACGTGGGGCGAGCGCGACAGACGTTCGCCACACGTTCGCTGTGGTTCGCTTGAGTCACGCGCCGGTCAACCGCCTGTGATATTATTTTGTTTTGCGAAATTGACGAAAATGAGTGAACAGAAAAAGTCGTATTATAATTGTTCGGTATTTGGTTGGTTAAACTCATCATTAAATACCGAATTTTCATTTTTTAAATTACCAGTTGATTCGGGGAGGTAAGTAAGTTATTTATTTGAATTTCAATTGAAATTGAAAGCCAACTCAATTATTAGGAATATCGAATTGTTTTAGAGAGGTTTTATGAATTATTGGATAACTAGCTTTTGCCCGCGTGAAATTCAGTTTGTCACAGATCGTCATAAATTATAGCCTATATGTTATTCTGGGTTATAAACAATAATACTGTAAAGTTACATCAAAATCCGTTCAGTAGTTTTTGCGTGAAAGAGCAACAAACATCCAGACATCCACTTTCGCATTTATAATATTAGTTGGATAATAGTGTCAACCACTCAACTAAATACTACTTCCTTCTCGTGTATTTGTTTGCAAACTATTACTATAATAACGTACTAAATATAAATAAGTATACGTGGATAGCTGTTATTGTCTTTCTTGCATAGTATTAAGAGTAACATTTTTCTATCATAACGAAATAAACGCAACACATGTCATGACAAGACAACCCTAGCGCGACGGCCGAGCGTGCGAGCGAGAGAGGTATGCAAAGCGAGGTACATACATAAGTTTACCTTCTGTTATATTTTGTGCCATAGACGTCTGAACATTTGAAGTGGCGTATTATGATAAATTAAACCGCATTAATATAATGTTACCTCTTCTCATAATGACCACTCATATCCATTATCTTGCGCCGAAACACTTTTTGTCGAGTAATGGTACAAAGGTTACTGATCATTTTATTATGAGTTGGCTCTTACGTACGAGTAAGTAGTTGACCATGGAAAAAGCAGATTTCGGCATTAAAATACGCTAATTCACCGGTAACATCCAAAATTGCCAGTCACCATGGATAGTTAAGAGACCGAGATAGCTCACAGAATTGCTATAATCAAGTGGCAGTGACGGGGCGGGGCACATAGCTCGTAGAGACGATGGCCGTTGGGGCAGAAAAGTTCTCGAGTGGCGACCACGGGCCGGAAGACGTAGTGTGGGCAGGTCTCCCACTAGCTGGACCGATGATCTGGTGAAGGTCGCGGGAAGAGCCTGGATGCGGGCAGCGCAGGACCGGTCGTTATAGGAAATCCTTGGGGGAGGCTTTTGTCCAGCAGTGGACGTAATTTGGCTGAAACAAACGAACGAACAATGGATAGTTAAACGATTACGTGGTGTTGCCCCCTATTAGGTAACTTCTGTGACTTTGTGACTTTCACCATCTAGTAAAAACATTTAAATTGTGGACACGAAACTGTATAACTTCTGTTCGGCCTCTTTATCCTTTACGGAGCATTATTTTTCCTGACTTGAAGTTTTAATCTAGTCGGGAAAAAGACGTGTGTGAAGGACCAAGTAAGACGAAAGAAGATTGACAGTGACACAAATTAATAAAATTAATATCAATAAGCCATTAAATTCGCAAGATTAGATTCACAATAGAATCTTGTAATTATTCCATTAGTATTATTAGGTTGACTGGAGGAAAATGCCGAAAGGCATTAAGTCCGCCTTATGTACACTGTTTTATGTGCATACAAGTTTAAAATAAATAAATAAAATAATAAGTATTTGATTATTACTTATATTTATGTAAAACTATTTGTATAGCCTGACCAGGAACATAAAAACCCTGGCATAGAGGCGCGTCAATTGCATTTGATAGTGCAACACTGAGTACAGTCGTACCTGTGTTAAATTAATAGGCTAACTTTATGTATCAGGATTCAGGATTACGGGCTAATTTGATATTTTCATAAATTAACGTCAAAATATCATTATAGGTAACCTGGTTTAAATAAATTAAATGAAAACATCAATCGAGCTAGTAGGATTTATTTTATTATTCATCAATAATCAAATTCAGAACTTGAATATTTAACTGCAATGTCTGCTCATGAACGCTTCAAACTCGGTACTTCTTTCCCAATTCCATAAAATTCAAGACTTAGAAAGTGACAAAATTTTTTAAAATAGGTAGTTGAAACAAACCACAGCTAATTTTCATAGTGGACTGTACTATACGATAAAAATGTCAGTCAATTTGACAACCTTTGTCGGAAACATTATTCAATGAAAATATTGTCCGAACCCTTAGTATTTCTCTTCGACAAATACTTTAACACATTGTCAACCACTTTTCTTTCACGACTATAAAAATATTTTAGCAATTTAATTCACAAAATCAATTGCGCACATTTAAAATAAAGTTTGTTTACACTTTGACAGCAATAGACTGACATGCAAGGTGACATGTCAATGAAGTTTTCAGTTACTGTTGCCATTAAAAGAAATTAGTACCATTAGTTTTCCGCAACATGGCGAGGGTTTTTATGTTCCTGGTCGGGCTATTCGCTGGGTGCGAAGTACTAGGTGGGGGTAACATAATCGATCGCAGCATTCATGGTGGTCAAAAGTAGAAATAATGTAAGCTCTGTCATCAGATGTATCTGTCAATGGCAAAGCGATTCTACTTATTACATTTTAATATCATTAATTAATCGCATGAAAAGGGTCCTACTGGGAACTTAAATAAAAGAGTGGACTGTATTTCGATAGGGCTGGTTTAATAGCCGTTTACAATTTGGAAATAACTAGACTATGCAACGTGGTAGTACAAAAATGAGTCACAGTAGTTGTGCACAGATGTTTGCCTTATGATGAGAGCGTGAATTATTGAACTCTGCCCTTGTTTTGTTCTTAATTCTTCTACATCTCGGACTTGTCCAGCCAATACCAACAACTTTCCTTTAAATACGGTTTGTGGTTGGAATTTGATATTGTAACACTCACAAACCCGGTCTTCAAAACAATACTCATTTCGATCTGAAAACGATATTTAATTTATTACTAGCGATACAGGAACATTTAAATATATTTACTGTTATATAATGAAACCGTTAAAGTAGCTTTTTCTTTTTGTTTTACTGTAAAACTACAACTATAAATGAAGTAAACAAACCCTGACACAATCAAAATTAAACACACTTTTTGGACTTACCTCATTTGATTTGAATGACCAAAATGATTTCAAAACCTTTTTTCCACCCAAATCGTGGTATCACAACAATTTATTAGTTGAACATATTTGTTATTTTTTCATTTCGATATTTTTTCACAAATATACGAACTAAATGTCAATGTGACAGAGCCCACAAAGTTGTGGACGCTAGTTGGCGCTGTAATCGTGCACAGAGCCAATATAGATGACCCACGCTGAACTGTCCCGCCAAACTCAATGACAGGGGGGCGCTACCATCGTTCAACTTTATGGTTTCCAACATGGCAAAAATTGGAACCAGCGATTCGGTATTGACGGTGGCGCCCCGCTGTCAATGTCATCGATAGGACAGTTCAGTATTTTGGAACTATACATAGGTATATTTTACGAACTATTACCACAGAATAATAATAAGTACTACGTACTATTACTGTAACTTGCAATTTCACATGCACTTCACTTTTCTTAGGCACCCTGTAAAAAATACCTTTTTCATCTTTTGTCTGCATTTCAGATCATATGTCTCGTCCAGGTAAAGCTCGACCTGACTGCAGGGTTAGTGAATAATATGCACTAGTTTTTCCGAGATCTGCCACAATTTCCGGGCTGTTTCAGAATTTCGAGCTGCTTCTGTTGTAGATTTTTCCCGGCAATCAACGAAATATTTCCCGCTGACATTCTGCACTTCGGGTGACACGGCCAAATAGATGGTAGTCTGTGCGCCTTGCCACGGCGTTTTAAAGAATGGCTTATCAGAGGAAAAATTAACTTTAGATACTTTGCTAGTGGATATGCCAGCGTAATGTCAGTGTCAACTGCTCCAGGGTGTAAGCAGTTCGCGGTAACGTCGGTGCCTTTAAGACGCTCGGCTAACTGAACTGTCGTTAAAATGGTGCACATTTTTGATACACTGTAAGCTTGGAATGGGCTATACTTCCCGTTATCCATGTTAAGATTGTCTAAGTCTAATTTGGCAAAGGAATAAGCCATCGACGACACGTTTACGATGCGGCTGGGTGCGCTGGACTTGAGTAGAGGCAGCAGGAGTGAAGTCAGCAGGAATGGCCCGAAATGGTTCGTTTGCATGTCCAGCAGCAACCCGTCCTCCGTGGTCGAGTGTCCGCTTCCAAACATTCCAGCGTTGTTGATAAGAATGTCCAGGCGCTTCTCATTCTTCAGTATGTCTTCAGCAAATGCTTTTACCGATTTAAATGAAGCCAAGTCCAATGGCTTAAAGTAGACTTCCTTATTTTCAGTCTCTTTGATAATTTTATCCCTAGCTGTCGTTCCCCTGTCCACATTTCTGCAGCCCAAGATAACTTTAGCACCTCGCTCGGCTAAATCCTTCGCAGCTTCGTATCCTATGCCTTTATTGCCACCGGTTACTAGAACAACTTTTCCCACTAGATGTCTGCTACATTTATTAATTCCACAAAGTTTGCAAAAGAACACGATCAAAAAATATAATATGCAAGCATTAACTATGAATAAAGCTAACAAAAACATCGTCACTTGAGATATCTCTTAAACTGAATTGATTCGGCCAATAAGCCTTCATTTATTGCAGCATGTACATAGATAGATACGTCATATAATTAGACAGGTTCCTCTTCGACCAGTTTTAAATGTCAAAGCTTAAAGTAGAAGAGCCGACTTCAAAATTTCTTACCGATTAGATACCGCGATGAAATGCACAATCGCCATCATTATCATTTCAGCCACAGGACATCCACTGCTGAACATAGGTTGGTAGCGGCCTGCATCTAGCGCCCTCCTGCTGCCCCATCGGCCGTCAGTTCTGCGTACTATGCACAACGTTTTCTATAAAATTGATGCTAAGTCCGGATTTGATACCTAGACTGCCACGGTGGAACTTGTCGAAAGTAAAAAAAAAACCGATGCAAGAAAGGGGTGTTACTTATCCCCACTTATACCAGACCAAATTGTGGCATGGCCAGGTTAGTTAGAAATTCTGACAGTATTTTTTGCGGATAAGGATTGATTACAGAATACCGGCATAAATTAAATGGTGTTCCAAACTTCATGATGCATCCACGTTCTTACCTATGTTGGGAGCATAAAATATGCTGCCAAACTCAGTTTTTATACAATAACGTAGGTCTGGCGTTCACTAGCTCTTAGTCCATATGCTAAACAAGGTTAATCCTGACTCACCTTGGTCATTTTACCTATTTGAAATTCTCGTTTTTTTCGTACTCATTTTAGCACCGCTAATTAACGCTAGATGTTTGAACACGTTTGGACGTCAGTTTGTACGTGGTACAAAGGTTACTGACTGATATTATTTTACTTTACGATCTTGTGGTGACGGCAAAGAAGAAGAAAAACATTTGTCACCAACTCCTACTCTTCTTGCGGGTGTCGTAAGAGGCGACCTAGAGACTACACACACATTAAACAGAGAACAGGTACCTATAGTCTTTTTCACGTAAGATGATTCGTATGACGTTTCGAGTTTGAAAGTTATAGAGATGTCACATAACTAAACCATAGCGATTTATCTATCGATTTTTTTCTAAGAGTTAGTAAAACCTACTTTTAGAGAAATATTTTGTATAGGTGTCTTTTAACAAAAAACATGTTTTTTTTAATTACAAATATTTTTGTAACAATTTTTATTGATAATATTAAAATTCCAAGGACTTCGTGTTAAAAAAAACGATTCCTAAAAAGTACTGGTTCTATTACTTTAAATTAAAAACTATTTATTTATTTTCAATGCGTTTATTAAAGTCAACAATCGAAAAATATAGTTAATTTTTGTGATGTTTTTAATAACTAAGTATTCACTGCAATCGATTAATGAACCGCGGAAATAATCGATTTTGTTAAACAACAAATACCCCAGCACTATGTTAGGGTCCTAACGAATATTAGTATAAATAAAATAGTGGACTGTATAAAAAATAGGTGCTGTAATTCTCGCCAGCCTAATTACAGAAAATTATCTAAGACTACGCGGTAATCGTGCGTCGACGGTGGTGTCCAAAGGCGAGTGTGTGACCCGAGCGCAGCCGATGATGACGCTGTCGGCCCGAGGTGACGTTAGTCATTGTACGCCGCCCGCACGTCTCCTCCCGCGCGTTGTTGGGTTCCCAACATGCTCCCCGGCTTGAAGTCTGAAGACGATAAGACTTCAAAAATCTGGAAGAGGGCACAAATTAATGAGGGCTCTTCGAATGGTGCCACCCTTCGTCTTGAGCTCAGCGACTCTAGACACATTATCGGTGCCAGGATAGAGCTTGATGACTCGGCCCATAGACCAGAGCAATGGTGGAAGAGCTCTATCTTTGATGAGCACAAGAGCACCAATCTTTGGTTCTGCCTTCGATGACCGCCACTTCACCTTCTGCTGTAACAGAGCCACATACTCCAAGGAGAAGCGTCTCCAAAAGTGCTGCTTTATGAGCTCTATTCTCTTGAAGCGCTGCAGCCGGTTGATGTTGGTCTCCTCTGGGATCTGTGGATGAGGCACAAAAGACAGTGATCGTCCAATAAGAAAATGAGCAGGAGTAAGGACAGAAAGGTCATTGGGGTCTGAAGAGAGAGGAGTGAGTGGACGGGAGTTTAAAACGGCCTCAATTTGAGCGAGGCATGTAGCCATCTCTTCGAATGTGAAGTTGGTTGTCTGTAGCAAGCGTCTAAGGTGGTATTTGGTTGATTTGACCGCTGCTTCTGCCAGACCGTTAAAATGAGGACTATGTGGGGGAACGAATTTAAATTCGATGCCCTCCTGAGCTACACGGCTTTCAAGGTCAGACTGAACCAAGAATCTCGACAGTTCATTGTAAGTGCCTACAAAATTCGTTCCGTTATCGGAAGTAATGCTCTGGGGCTTTCCCCTGCGAGATATAAAGCGGTTCAAAGCAGCAAGGTAAGCATCAGAAGATAGAGCCGTAACGAGTTCAATATGACAGGCTTTAGTCGAACTACAAATGAAAATTGCCAAATATGACTTGATGAGTCGACATCCACGACCGCTACGGTCTGCTATCAACACTGGACCTGCGTAATCAACGCAACAATGTAAAAAAGGGTACTCTAACTCAGTTCGAGATGTTGGCAACTGTCCCATGATAGGTTGGATAGTATCTGCCTTGAATCTGCAACATCGAACACATTTATGTACTGTGGCCTTGGCTAAGTTTCTGCCACCTAATGGCCAATAAGTTTGCCTAATGTTGGCTAAAAGAAGCTGTGGACCAGCATGTATAAATTTTAAATGAAAATAATTAAAAAGAATTTTTGTAAAATGATGTTTAGAACATAATAAAATTGGATGTTTAGTATCGAAGCTGTATGGGGAATTTTGTATTCTCCCACCAACTCTAATAATGTCATTTTTGTCTAAAAATGGAGATAACGAGATAAGACGGTTTTTGATAGGAAGTGCTTTTCCTGACTTTAGAATGGCATATTCAGAAGGAAACATTTCCATCTGTGCCTTGTGTATGATAACATTTAAAGAATTATTAAGCTCTTGTACAGATAAGTGACCATTTAATTTATTATTTTTATTTTTGCAATTATAAATGAACCTTTGTAAATATGCCATTGATCTTTGTAAATATGTAAAATTTGATTTGTTTTTTATTAATTCAGAGATGGGGTCAGAATTCGAATCAGAATTGAGATTGAGATCAATTGAACAAGCGACTAATTCGGGTAGATCATGTTTCTCATCATATCTGTTATTAGGATTTTTAGGCCAGTCTGTCTCGTCTTTTAATAAAAAGCTAGGACCTGTCCACCAAAGAGATGAAAAGCAGATGGAATCGGCCTTCAGCCCCCGAGAAACATGATCCGCCGGATTGTCCTTAGAAGGTACGTAGCGCCACGTGTAACTACTCGTACTGTCCTGAATTTCGTTGACACGATTGCGGACGAAATTTTTAAGTTGAAGAGGTGGAGTTTTTAACCACCCTAACACAATAGTGGAGTCACACCAAAACATGACGACGCGGCATCGTAGTTGGCTTGCTAGGCGCTACCTTACTCTTTGACGTCAAAAGGTGAACTGTGACGGACCCTGAATGACTCACAGAACGAACATACAAACAAGCGCCGTAAGCTCGTTCCGATGCGTCTGAAAATACGTGGATTTCATAATGATCAGAGCCGTTGCTAAGAATCCAACGAGGGATTTTTAAATTGTTGAGATAAGGTAGAGTAGACGAAAATGAACTCCACAACTCTTTTATTTCCGACGAGACATCATCATCCCAGTCATATTTATCCACCCATAACCTCTGCATAATGATCTTGGCCTCAATAATGCATGGACTCCGGCTCGAAGGACCATTGTTAGGGTCCTAACGAATATTAGTATAAATAAAATAGTGGACTGTATAAAAAATAGGTGCTGTAATTCTCGCCAGCCTAATTACAGAAAATTATCTAAGACTACGCGGTAATCGTGCGTCGACGGTGGTGGTCATCTATTCCGTTTCACACATTGCGTACATTAAATAAAAAATATTTTTACATCGTATTTAATTAAAATATTAATCAATAGACTCAGATTTTAGTATATATTTCAAGAAAAGTAGTTAATTTTTTTTTATTATATTGCTAATAAAATACAAATATTTTTTCAAAAATATTCTGCATATGTAGTATGCGTAATATGGATAACCTTGAAGTGTCATACGGATCATCTTAGGTGAAAAAGACTATAGTAGTGCCCTCTGATAAACATTAATTTTAAACTGCGATCTCCAACACGCCTGACAAGCGTGATTCTGTGTTACGGAACATACACAAGGAAGATTGATAAAATCTATAGATAAAATAATTTAGCTTGAGAAATTAATAATAATTAAAACGACTACAAAACAGCATATATAGTAGGTATGTTGTATTAGAAACATACATGACAAATTAATAGTAATGTAGCCCACAACACAACGCTATCTTCGGATTACAAAAGTAAATGAATAAATTACTGCTTAGGTAACAGTGCAGATGGTAAAAACATACAGAAACTTAGGTAAGATACATAAACAGAAGATTTAAATTCTAAGTAACTCAAAACCCCTTATAATAAAAATAACAATTGAAACCAGAATTCAACCAGGGATAGAATTGAAGTTCTCTGACAAATAGGTACATAATATTAACTAACCATCCATGGCATAAAATATGGTTAGTGAATCTGCACTAATTTTTCCGAGATCTCCCACAATTTCCGACCTGTTTCAGAGTTTCGAGCTGTTTCTGTTGTAGGCTTTTCGCGGCAGTCGAAGAAGTATATTTCCCGCTAACATTCTTCACTTCGGATGACACGGCCAAATAGATGGTAGTCTGTGCGCCTATTGAGTATCATCATGGTTTCCATCGTCACTGTCCTCATGAAATGGACTAGCAAAATTTATCAAAGCGCGAACCATCACATTTGCTGTCGCAGCACTGCCAGGCGGAAAGCATCGAAGTGGTGTTAACGAGCATTCTATTTTTAACGAGTGATCATAATATTTAGTTCAGAATCCACGGGCAAACTGTTAAATTAAAACATAAAATATGCATTTCAGACCAGATAGAGTAGTTAAGTGAGTAGTGTAGAGCCAGCATGAAATTGTTATAAAGGTTACAGCAAATCCAGCCGGTACCAGACCCACGTACCTACATCTTTTTAAGCAAGAAAACATCGGCCGTTACTTTACGATGTACTCTGTTGTGGTCGAAATAAATAAATTTATTATTTATTTATTATTATTTACTTATATTTTACGTAGAATCTTCAACGTTCAGTTTAACCGAATGATAATGGTATCACTTTCAGTGTCAGCATCACTACAGTTAATGGTTTTCCATGGTTCCGTTTTGGAGGTGTCAGTCAAATTTTGACAAATGATAAGTGTAAAGTTGTTGTTGCTGCTATAGGGGTGTATCCTTGTTATTATAATATGTATTCCTGCCTACAACACTTACTTATGTATTTATTACTCTAATTTTGATGCCGTTGGTATTATGTTGGGGTATAAAAGTTTAACTACTCAAATTATTTTTGGTTTTGACGTGTAACATGTACATCTGCTTGAATATTAATATTATATTTCGAGTTAATTTTGTACTTCACCATTAACTGCTATTGTATTTCTAACTAGCGGCCGCCCGCGACTTCGTACGCAAGGATCCCGTTTTACCCCCTTATGGGTGGAGTTACGTAAAATCCTTTCTAAGCGGATGCCTACGTCATAACATCTATCTGCATGCCAAATTTCAGCCCGATCCGTCCAGTGGTTTGGGCTGTGCGTTGTCAGTCAGTCAGTCAGTCAGTCAGCCAATCAATCAGTCAGTCAGTCAGTCAGTCTCCTTTGAGTTATATATATTTAGATTAGTAAGCAGTTTGCTAGGGCAATGCTTAAAAATATAAAATCTATGTTATTGCCGTTGTTATTGAAATAAGTACATCGTAACAGCGTCATAAACTAGAGGAAATAATACAAATGTAATTACTTTCAACTAAACGGGTTCTTTATCAACAAAGTAGGTAGAATTTCACGTAGGTTTCATGTATGTTACCTACGATTACCTCTAACCTTCATCACATGATACCTACTTGGGTTCACGATAGACTGCAAGCAGTGCTGAGCTAATTACCAAGGAAAGGACGGGACTCCCAAAAATGACGTAATAAGCAATTACGAGTGCGTCGAATCTCCTTTGAGGTTGAAACTGTATTAACCCAGTTCCCTTCAGACGTATCGCCGTCATTTAAGACAGAGGTTCCCAATGTTTTCAGGATCTCCCACTGTCTTCTCTGAATCTTGTCCATCTAGATTATTTAGACCCTAGACATGAATGAAATGAAGACGTAGCGTGGGCAGGCCTACCACTAGGTGGACCGACGATCTGGTGAAGGTCGTGGGAAGTGCCTGGATGCGTGGTGGTCAGCAAGTTGGAGACGCGTGGCGCAATTTATCACGACAGGCATAGTGGCCTATCATTTTGGGATTCGCAGCTGTGTTTACCCCCTGGAGTATTTTAAAACTACGAAATTGAGGTTCAGAGTGTAAGTGGGCTGGACCCTTCTGGAGTGTTTCAAACACATTGAGAACCACAGTCCAAAGCGGCGGCATGGCCCGCCTTGTACTGCCAAGCAATTTGCCACGTTAAACACCATGTATATTGCTAGTACACAGCTAGTACTACTAGGAGTTTGTCCTTCGTCTAGACTGGACTCATATAGGAAGGGATTAACAGATGTCTTTACTAAACTTTTTCCACGGGGGCTGTGTTTTCAATACATTGAGAACCATAGTCCAAGGCGGCGGCATGGCCCGCCTTGTATTGCCAAGCAATTTGTCGCATCTGACATCGTATCCCTTCCTAGATACTGTTAACGGGACTATTCCCACCTCCCGTTCCTGACTGGACCCCCCTGGAGTGTTTTAAACACATTGAGAACCATAGTCCAAGGCGGCGGCATGTGGCATGGCCCGCCTTGTATTGCCAAGCAATTTGTTGCGTTAAACATCATGTAAATTGCTAGTACCACAGCTAGAAGGAGCTTGTCGTTCATCTAGACTGGACTCATATGGGGATTAACAGATAACTTTACTAAAGCATTTACAGGGGGGCTGGAGTGTTTTCAACACATTGAGAACCGTAGTCCAAGGCGGCGGCATGGCCCGCCTTGTATTGCCAAGCAATTTGTCGCGTCAGATCACATCAAACGATCTCATTACGGCGAGAGCATGGCGGACGGTGTTATTAAAGACCACCTTAATTTTAAACAAGGTTACAATTTCACTGCCTCGATTTGACTGGGAAAAGCAACACGTATGGTAGAGCAGGTTTTACTGTGTTTAATGACAGGGAAATTTATTGAGGAGGTATGAATGACGCAACGACCCGTGTCGTGTAAGCGAAAATATTCCCTTTAATGCATTTGTATTGCGAACGGGAACAACTAATCCTAACGTAAGTCTAAGTAATATTTGAAAGATTGAAAGTAATATAAAATGTCATAGGATATTATTACAAGATGCCCCAAATATTTTATGCCCCAAATATGTATAATATGTATGTATTAAAAAAAAAAGTATATAAATAGTATATCCGTTAAGCTAGCACCCATAACACAAGCATATTAATTGCTTACTTTGGGGCTAGATAGCGCTGTGTGAGATTGTCCAAAGATATTATATATTATATATTTTGAAAGACCAAATAAGAACTATGATACAAAAAAATCATGGCTGCTTTACGTAAAGATATCCAACGTTTTTTCACAGCTTTGTTGGCGTGATTAAGCTGAGTTAAACCGCTGTAGATGGACGGACTTGGCGAAACTATAAATAAGAGCTCTTCGTTGTTTTACTACGGAACCCTATTAAAAGCCTTCATTTAATCTCCTTCTGATTGTACTATCTTATCATTAACATTTCCTTATCAATTGAATTTTGTTAGATAAATTATTACAGCAACAGTTGTGTAAGATACTAACAAGATAAGCCGTAAATGCTTTTAATAACGATTTTATAATTCCAGCTAATAAATGTTATTAGCTGCCTAAGTATTCTATAACACCTGCAATAAAAATCTGCGAAATTATTATTTTTTTCAAAAGCGAAACCTAAATCTATAATTTGAAGGTAATTGTGTCTGAAAGCAATAAAGGAATTACTGAGTGATTAACATGAATTTAAACCGACTTTATTAAGATATTCTAGGTTGCCCGTGAAATGTAGACGTTTGCGGACGTTTAATAACGGTGTCCTATAAATAGTCTTACAACTTGATTGATAACACTCTGAGGCCCATTATAATATTAGAAACCATTAATAAAATTAACGGGAAAAGGAGAGCTGCAATTTTATAACAGCATAACACAACTAAAGATAATGTTGGTAGTGAATCATCATCAATCTAAAAATTTAAAAATATGTAAGAAATTAAGTTTTGTTTACGATAAGCACAATAAACTTACCATTTAAAAGTGTACCTGAGAAAAAATAATGAATAAAACAAACGTTAGGCTTTCATTTCCTGGAAAAAAGTCACTATCAAACTCGGGAAGTTGATCCGAGTCCAGCGTTTGAGTTGGAACTAGCAACCTTGAAACTTGGGAATCAGATAAGAGGATCAAGATTACTGTAGCATTAATTAATGTAATGGGTGATGCATCAGTTTTTATATTATGTGTTGTTACGCTGATGTTAGATACAGCACTTTATTTTAATGCTTTCCATTTATCTCATAATATCTCAGTAATTTCAAGGCAACTGTAGGGTTTAAATGACATCGTTACATAAATGATTTAATGGGCAATCCTACTACAAATTACTTGCGGTGGCCATTTTAGCGTTGCTAATTGGTATAAGAACTACTCTACTAACAAACTGCTCTGTTATTTCACTCGTAGGGTTTTTCTTGTAAATAATATACCTGTTAAATTGAGAGTTTAAATTAAAGTCGACATTAATGCTACCTTTACTGAAATTTTAAAACTACGAATGAATAATTGAACTCTATGTAGAGCAACTAATTGAGTATCTTTTGTACGTACGTAAGAAGGTGTGAATTAGCTTACTTTTAATTTACTGTAATACTTATTACATCATTAATAAATATGACATAATTTGACGATATTGTTTTTGTTTTCGATAATACAATTAAAATGTTTCACAAATAAGCATTTTTGTTTCTTTAGTTACAACCAGGTGACTTTTTAATTGCACGTGATGCGCAGTATTAATTAAACTGCAGTTCAATTAATTAGAAATCATTCCAATGACTTTCTAGTTTCACAAGTAGTGTGCGTGTGTTGTTTATAGACTGGAACGGGTAATCGGACACACACGGACATGCAAAGGTATCCTACTTTCTGTGTATTGACATGGATAAGTGAGCCTCAAAAGATTGTATTCCTAATCTAATCGTTAGGTATGACTCCGCAAAAATTAATTATGATAGTAGCTATACAGAAAATCGATAAATGCTGAAGTGTAAAATACGCCACGAGAAATTATAAACTGACGCAGATCAAAACGCGAAGTAGACGTAACTATTCCTAGTTTTTTTTTTTATTTTAATTCAAGGTTGCTTCGGTTTAGAACGGTATTCAATGGTCCACGCGTTACGCAACGCCGTCAACCGAGCGACGCGACGCGTGCGCATGCTGCCAACAAGTAGTGTCTCGCCGGACTAGAGCTAGGCGAACGTAACTTTACGCGACCAAAAAATGTAAACATCGAACAATACTTATCTCAGCGATAACACGCGGCTCTCAACTGATAGACCAAGTGCAATCCGTGGCTTATCAATACTATCCAGACGTGTGATCTTTCTGTTTTACTCATTATACATTGGAAATACTAAATTGTAATCATTCCGCGTGTGCTCGCTTAGCCGACGCTGTAATAATAACGCGGAACCATGTTTTTTTGGAGTATACTGGTGGCGGTCACGGGACTGCTCGTTGTTGTGATAAAGATTTATCAGAAGTTGACATGCGGGGTATGCAGGTCGAGTGCGCACATGGTCGGGAAAGTGGTGATAGTGACGGGCGGGAACTGCGGGATCGGGTTGGAGACAGCGAAAGATTTGGCGAATCGCGGCGCGCGAGTGATACTGGCCTGTCGCAGCGTGCGCAGGGCGACGGAAGCCGTGCAGGAGATAGTGCGGGACACCGGCAACACGGATGTGCATTTCAAACAGCTAAATTTAGCGTCGCTGCGATCTGTCAAGGAATTCTGTGAGCACATCATTAAAACAGAGAGACGACTCGACGTGCTAATCAACAATGCGGGGGCCGGCGGCCTCGGGAACTTCAAGACGGAGGACGGCATTCATATAGGAATGCAAGTCAATTACTTTGCACCGTTTCTACTCACGTGTTTATTGCTGCCTCTGCTCAGATCATCAGCGCCTAGCCGCATTATCAATGTGTCATCACTGATACACAAGTACGGTGAATTGGACTTTGAAAATTTGAACATGGAGAAATATTGGAGTGATTATCTGGTGTACGCTAACAGCAAACTGTTTCTTAACTTGATGACTTTAGAACTTAGCGAGAGATTGAAAGACACTGGTGTGACTGTGAATGCTTTACACCCTGGTGTGGCAGCCACTAATATATTTAGGAACATTCCTAGTGACATTATTCGCAACTTAGTTGAGAAAAGTATTGGATGCATGTATAAAACTCCTTGGGAGGCAGCTCAGACCTCAATATATTTAGCAGTGTCTCCTGAAGTCCGTGAAGTTAGTGGAAAATACTTCAGTGACTGTCGGGACATCAAACCTTCTAAGCTATCGCTAGATTCCAAAGAAGCCAAGAGACTATGGGCTGAATCTGAAAGACTAGTAAAATTCTCACTGAACAATAATAGCAAATTATAATTTTAGACTGTTTATTTATTATTTTGTTATAGCTAAATGCTGTTCAGGGCTCAAGTTATGTTATAATTATTGTTGAAGTAGTGAAACTACTAAATGTTTGTAAATATCAAGGTTGTTTTAAGTACGTTATTAAGGTCATGTTTATGTTTTGCAAAGAATGTCACGCGCGAAAAATGATAATGTGAATAAATTATTAATTAATATGTACGAAGAAAACTCGATGTCATGCAAAATGTATGCAGTTTTATACTAAATTTTGCATTTTAAGAGGGACTGCTTTGTTGGTTTATTTATATCTGTATTTTTTTTACAAGATGAAGGTGAGCGAAAACTGTTACAATTAAATTGTAATATTTTCGACGTTATGGTCAATTAATAGCTGTAGTACGTAGTACTTAGATGTTGAAGTAAAAGACATGAGATTTTATATTTAAACATGTATTTTCATTTCAACTGCCTGAGATATACTTAATTAAGATAAGGTTAGGTGTCAAAAGTTTTACTGCTTCGTAATTAAAGGACTGATTTAATTAAATTTGAAGAAGACTAGCGATCTACTTCGATAAATCTCTCTCTAAGTTGCGATGGTAAATTTTCTACTTATTGACACCTTTTTCGAAGAGATTCGCGTATACGTTTGAATTTGATTATTTTGATTTACATAGGTAATTATATTTTTTTATGATAGAGCCATATGATTACTAGCTTTTGCCTGCGACTTCGTCTGCGTGGAATAGTTACTTGTCATAGTTGATGAAATCTAGATAAATGGGCTATCTAACACTGAAAGATTTTTTAAAATCGGACCAGTAGCTCCTGAGATTAGAACGTCAAGCAAACAAACTCTTCAGCTTTATAATATTAGTATACATTAAATTGAATTGAATTGGGTTTGCTTTTAAATAACACTGGCGCTCAATTCGTGGCCGCGAGCCAGTGCGGTTCTAATCTATCCGAGATGTACGAGTATATTCGATCACTGTGGTCCCACTGGTAATCGATACACGGTTTCATTTCGGGTTCATTAAATCAATCCTACTTAATGGTCCCATTTATCTAAACCGCTTTCAATTGTACTTTTTGGTTACACAAACAGTTACAATGTGTAACAATTAGAAAACTGGTATTTATATTAAAACCACCCTAAGCTTATTTTTAAACCTGGATGCGGGCAGCGTAGGACTGGTCATTATGGAAATCCTTGGGGGAGGCCTTCGTCCAGCAGTTAGTCATTTAGTTGAAACGAACGAATGAATGAAGACTAAATAATCCATCTCAAATTTATTTTTTATTGAAAAAAATGATTGAGATCAAGTATTCTGTCACAGATTACTTGATAACTTACTTTAGCTGTCGTACCTGGGTCTTTTGAAGTGAGCGTGGTATCCTGGACAGACTCATCTAAACTAACATTATAGATAAGGTTGCAAATAATCTCAAAACATAATAGTCGTTATATTATCTGGGAGAATGAGGGAAGTAATAGAAGGGAGTTGTGACATTGTCGATTTTTTGAAACTTATCAAATATGTACTAGCGAGCTCGTAACAGTTCGTGTTTTTGTGACAACTTAAATCGACAATGTCACAAGTCTCCGTTACGATTCTCCTCGGTCTCCCCTACTTACCTGCTCGTTCCTACACATGTTTGGTTTCCTCAAGTGATCAATTTTCCGTCCCAGGATAATTATTTTCATTTGTGGGATTGCTTTGTTGACTTGGTAGCATTATTTACTTCGCTGTTTTAGGTTGGATTATCCAAATCGCTCTATAAGTTGTGTTTCATTAAACATCCGCATCATCGGGAAGCATTATTAATTATGTTGTACAAAGATGTTAATTAGCAAATTCGCTAATGAGTCTGCATCGATAATGATTGTAGCGCTTTGGAGTAAGGTAAACGTTATATTGAAACAGTTACGCAGTGTTTATTTTGGAATTTATCTTCTAATGTAAAACTTTATTTAGAGAACTTATTTGTCTGTTAGTTTGAGGAAAATTTTATCAGGACAGTTACAAAGTTCGCGTAGCAAGAGTTGAGGCGATCAACACAAGCAAAGATTTGTATCTGTATTACTATTGTCACACTAACGTCTTGCGTATTTTGACTGATTTTCGTGTTCTGTATTCAAATTTCACATCAGTGTGAATATGTATTCGCCTCAATTTTCATTATGCGACCTATACCAATTGACATCTTTTTGAAAGTGGTCAAAACGCGACTCTTCTGGGCTCTACCATAACTTTTGCAAAGGAAAGACGTCACGCAATGACGTTACTTCTGAGCAATGACGTCATTTCTTTGCTAGTATAAAGAACATTCAAAGCAATTAACAAGCGTTAACAACCATCGATGTGTCGCTTAAAGTAATTCGCGCGCGCGTCGCAGCGTTAACTTGATATAATTCCGTCCGTTTTATTTGTGCATAAATCTGGCGGGCCTGATTTACAGAACAGTGTCTGCCCACCTCAGTGGGGCTTTGCGGCGACACATTCGCAGTGTTAAGGCTTATCTCCAACGAGGTTAATTACTCTAGATGTGACAGCACGTGCTTAATCGCGGCCGAAAAATTACTCAAAAGTATACGCAACGCGCATGTTGAAAATAGTAACAACTAATGTTTCCAGTATTCAAAAGAGGACGATAGAAATGATAGAGAAATATCGTATAACACCCTATCGTTTTTAGAGTTTTAAAAGTATATTTTGTATTTTTTCACGGAGCATTTTGGCATTCGGCACCGTTTTTAGAGTTGTAAAAGTAGTTATATCTTGCTTGTCTTTTATGGAGCACTTGACACTAGGTGGACCGACGATCTGTTTGCACGGGAAGCGCCTGGATGTGGGCAGCGTATAGGATTCAGTGGCTGTGAAAATTATTGGGCACGAAGGCTTTTGTCCAGCAGTGGACGTCATTTGATGAAAACGCAACCAAAAGAGTGCTCAACAGGCGTTTAACCACTTTTTTCGGCCCATGTTTTGAGCGCTGGCTGCGTATCTAGGATATTTAACATCGTTGCTCATCCCACCCGATTTCACTATTGCACGTTGATGCATTGTGCCCGTTATAATTTTGCAGTGCCGGCTTAAAACTAATTAGGTAACGTCGCTCCTGATTTACGGGATAGTGTAACTTAATCAAGTTTTTACTACTACGTGTATTTAAGTACGCTCTGGTGCCACTTTAGTTTTATTTACAAATATTTTTAGTCGGTATCTAGAGGTTTAATTTTATTTAGAGTGTATCATTATTATTATTTAGCCTTAATAAATAAAGAGTGACAGAGTATTGAGTAAATAGAAGACGAAGCAAAAAGTATACCTTAGTCTTAGATCATTATCTTGTGTGTATCTTTTTACTTATCTGGGGGCACGGCAGTGCCCCCACCAAGTCGAGCAAAAAAGCGGCACGGCCGTACCATCCTTTTCTCGAAGCAATTCAGGCCATTTTCGACCGCCTGTAACTTCGTTGTGGATAAAACTAGAAGGCTGAATTTTCATTAGCTATGCAGGCATTGTAAAGACACGGTATATTTAAAATTTCATTCAATTTGAACCAGTAGTTTAAGAATTATAACGGGTCAAAGTTACTTAATTTTGTCACTCACTGACTCACTGACTCACTGACTGACTCACCGATCATCAAAATTCTAAGGCACTTCTAGCAGACCTAGAAGCTTCAAATTTGGAATATAAGTAGTGTTTGGTGTATGAATCAAGGAAAAACTAAAATATTTGGGGGCACGGCAGTGCAACCGCCAAGTCGAGTAAAATTTTTCAATTTCGGTCCAGTTTTCTAGATACATAACTGCTGTCTACAAAATACAAAAAGAAATGAGATCCCATCAAAAACAATACTTGTCAAAAAAACCAAGTCTCGCAACTCAGTTGTTCTACGGTAAAAAGTTGTGAGATCCATGTAATACCAAGTCCAGGCCAGGAAATCTTTAACGTTTTACATAAATATATTGACTTGGCCATCGCATGAAAACACGTGTAAATTAAATTATTTAGTGCGATGGCCAAGTCAATAATTCAAAAAGTTCAATGTCATATTTTCATTGTAAACCATTCTTATTTGTTTTTGAAATATACTTAGCATTAATTTGCATTCACTTACGTTTTGTTATCGACTGTTGATATTTTTTTTATTGTTTTGTACAGGTGACATTAATACAAAGACACTAAACAGGAAGTGCTTTGCATAATAAGACATTTTCATTCTTCAGGTCAACAAAAACCAAGCTATAGAAAATAAACTTGAGAAATAGTGTTATGAAGATTCTAATATCAGAAGAGTTAAAATTTACGTTAGATATTTGAATTTTCGTTGGTAATGTTGTTTTGTCTAACATACAATGTATTTATTTTAAGAATACGTAGCTCAAAAGTGCTCATTGGTCTGACGATTCGAGAATTGCGAAACGCTAGTTCGATCATATCAATATGGTTTTAGAGCTGGTCCAGATGACGCGTTTTTACTCGCTCTGCATGAGTACACCATCCGGGCTAGCATGCGTGCCGTGATAAAATCTTATCGATAATGTTTGACGACAAATGTATTGGCTTATCGCGTAAAATCGATAAAAGTGATAAACGCTTATTGCGGCGCGCATCTTAGGCCTATAACAGGTCATAGTTAATTGTAATTAAGTATAGTAACAGTGTAGGTAGGCACAGAATAAATTGGCGTAAACAGGTACGTAGAGGCACTACTTTGACGATAAATCCACTTCACAGGAAGCACTAGAGTCCCTCGAATCTACGCAGATTTAGAAGCTGGAAAATAGGCGGGCCACTGTCGGAAGCTGGCGGAATAAATGCGAGCCATAAGTCAGCAGCCGCGCATTTTTCTCACACAGGAAGGGCAGCCGACACCACTAATTAACAAGATTAGCATATTCTCTTGAAAATGCCTTTTTGCAGCCGGCAAATATATCTCCCTCTATGGTAATGGATTTTGCCTAATTTTCGCGTCGCGCGCAGCGTTCGGCGTTTGGAATAAAGATGTTTTGGTGTGCGGTGTTTTGATGGAACATCTCTTTTACTTTTCTGTTATTGTCAGTACCTACATTGGTTTATTTAAGATAAGAATAAAGGCATTTCATGTTAAACAATGCATCTTAAGTACTTGTAAAAGTTGCTGTTTTGCAGTAAAAGTAAAAATTTTGGTTGATATCAAACTGTATTTACTGAAAACACTGATTTTCATCAAATTGATTCACAAACACTGATTTTCATCAAATTTCACCGCAGACTCTTCTATTATTTTTAACATTAGACGGAACAAAAGTAAGTAAGCAGCAGTTAGAATTTAACTTGACTAATTGAACTCGGGACCTTCACGTTTAAAGCATTTGGACTGATAAACTACTAAACCATTGAGCCGTTGAAAAGGTTGTTAGAACAGGTCTTTATTAATTCATTAGTTAGGGTCATTAGTGTACCTAAGTATAATGAGGATCAGTACTGTTGTAGAAAATTCAATAAAACTACTATCTACGTTAATCTTTAAGACATAAGAAAGATATATCTTTTTGAATTATCCAAATCGGACCATTACTTACGAAGATATTAAGCAATAAACATAGGCCGTTTTTGCCGCTAAAAGTCAACGTACGCAGGGCCGCGTGACGTCACTATATCCGAATCGAGCGCAGCCGGCGTACTATTGGGATGGAAAATATTTTTTTCCAGCTAAACTATCAGTTTTAGAAAAAAACTTTTAATAACATTTATTCATCAAAATAAAGTAACCCATCGACCAGTAATTTTTAAAAATAAAAATTGTGAAAAATAAGTATCGCTATGTCCAAAAACCACATTTTCATAGGATTCGATGGAATGCGGAGACGCGGTTGGGGTGAGTGTAACTTAATGATTGTTTGTATTGAACATAATAATACATAATATGATGCTAATACCCAGTTTCTGGCCTGGGGGGGGGGGGGGGGGGATAAGTCATACCCAGCTTATAGCCTGGGGGGAGGGACAAGCCTTACCCAGCTTCTGGCCTTGGTGGGAGGGGGGAGAGGCAAGTCATACCCAGTTTCTGGACTGGGGGGGGGGGGCTAGCCTTACCCAGCTTCTGGCCTGAGGGGAGGGGGGGGGGGTCAAGTCATACCCACTTTCTGACCTGGGGGGGGGGGGTCGGGGTCAAGTCATACCCAGTTTCTGGCATGGGGGGTGTCATACCCAGCTCCTGGCCGAAGCGGAGTCATATCCAGCTTATGCTTATGGCCTGGGGGGAGGGGCAAGCCTTACCCAGTTTCGGGCCTAGGGGGGGGGGGGGGGGGGGTAAATCATACCCAACTTCTGGCTGAGGGGGAAGTCATGCCCAGCTTATGACCTGGGGAGAGGAGGGGGGCGGGGGAGTCATACCCAGCTTCTAGGCTAAGATTAAATAGATTTCCAGGAGGGAGCAGCTGTCCTTTCCTGCAGCAGCTGGCCCGCCCATGGGAACGGCGAATAGATAGGTAGGTACGTAGGTTTAACTCAGAAAAACTAAATAACAGGTAGGTATTGCGTGTACATCGAAATGATCTTCATAGCAATGTCTTGTAGCCTAGGCAGAGTGTATCTGCCTCAGCTATACCTTATTGTTAGAAGTAAATAAATTAATACTTATACATTTTTATATTTTACTTGGAAGAAGATATGACTCTAACAACACTTATTAACACTTTATTTGAATAAATCGCCAAATATACCACCGCGGAGACCCCAATCGCGTCTCTGCGTTCCATTGAATCGTATGAGCGTATGGATTTTTTGCGATATTTTTACAATTTCTATTTTTAAAAATTACCTATCGATAGCTTACTTTATTCTGATGAATAAATGTCATTACAAGTTTTTCTCTAAAACTGATAGTTTGGCTAGAAAAAAATATTTTCTATCCACGCAGTACGCCGGCAGCGTTCGGATCGGATATAGTGACGTCATCGTCCCCGCGCCGGGCGGTCAGTGAACTTTTTTAGTAATTTGGCCATAACTTCGTAAATTTTTGTCGTAGAACAAAAATTTTTGGACTGGGTATTAAGGATTTCTTAGCCCTATAAATCTGCATTCACAGCTAAAAATCGAAATGATCCTCATTGCCATAGGCTGTTATTTATTCGACTCCAAACAGACATTTACAAAATAAAAAAGGCAGTCAAGAAAGAGCATGATTTGGAAATGATCCGTATCTCCAAACATAATTATAAATTATGAACATCGTGTGACCTGTGACCTCTGAATATATTTCTCAAAACTGTCTTGAGCTAATTTGTCGCTCTATGCCCGCTTGACGTTAAATTTTGGGACACCTTGTATAAAGTTTTCTTTTGTCAAGTAAATGGCAATGAAACAGAAGTATGTTTGATTGCAACAGAAAAAGTGCAATAATATCTTCTTATTAGGAATTTGACAATTGAGTTAGTCGGTTTGCAAGTCAAAACCCTTTATGAGAAACATTTTTTACTAAGGGTGCTTTATAGGATCATACACATACGGACCCCCAAAGCTTTGTTGTATAGCTGGTCATATTTCGGTGTTTTGTCTAACTACATACATTAATCATGATTTTACTTTACCCGTGTTATGGACCGGTACCGAAAAGGGTTTGTGGAGTGCGCTTTTATTTATGCAAATCGAGAGTTCCGGACATTCCGCGCTCGCTTTGAGCGTTACGCTCGCTGTTTAAGCGTTACGCTCGCTTTTTGAGAAGCGCTACTCCTGGCTTTGTGATGTAACGCTCAGTTGATCAACTTCACACTGATGTTTCATTTTCTAAAGTAGCTCTTGGTTTGAACCTGTAAAGATCGAAAATAACATTTTATGTAGGTATAGCTTTTCTTCTATTTGTAATCAAAGGACACTTACTTTTGATTACATTTATTACTCTTATTAAATAATAACGAATGTAGTGTGGTAATATTTTTCCAGGAGTAATTTCCAGGAGCCAGGAGCTTTTTTGTAGAAATTTCCATTGCGAATGCATGTTTAAAGAATTCGCAATGGAAATTCCTCAATTCCACGAACCATGCAACACCGTCAGCTTTTTGGGGAATTTCAATGGTTTCACTGACCTTAATGGGGATCTTTCCACCCGATAGAAACCTTTCCGTTACGAAGGAATATTGTTGAAAATCACAGGAATTTATTATTTTATGCTGTCCGATTCGCATGGTCTAATGAAAAATCCATTTTATTTTCGAGATATACTCGTGGTCGAAATCAACTTCCAACTGTCGATTATAATAAAAATTAATAAAATTACAGTGATGAATATAAAATATTCATCGCCTTGGGTAACTTATGTAGGTAACTAAAAATTAATTTATCAATTAAGATGTCAAGAAATTAATATCAAATATGAAAGACGTGTTGGCAGTGAATCCTTCATCGAATGGGGTCTTTGATACCTACAGGCCTAGATTTTTTTCCTAAATGAGAGATGCTCGCGATAAAAAATCTAATTCTGAGGCCTCTTAAAATGCGCATAAAGTTTTTAATGGGTGTCCAAACTCTTCATGACAATAATATTATTTCATTATTCACACGAAACATAACAATTATATCTATGACAATATTTTTACATTCAATTAAAACCATTGTTTAAAATTATACACCTTCCTTCTACTCTATCTTGTTTAGTTATTCAGTTTCATATAAGGTTAATGTGAAAGGTCATCAACACATTGTTGGAGACACGAGTATGCCAACAAACAATTGCCTAAGTACTAACGGGCAACAAAAAAATATAGTCGTATTTAACTAACTTAATTTTTGACTTTGTAAGTTCGTTCGAAAGACGTCCACTGCTGGACAAAGGCCTCCCCCAATGTTTTATACAAAGACCGGTCTTACGCTGCCTGCATCCAGGCACCTCCCGCGACCTTCATCAGATCGTCGGTCCTAGTGGGAGGCCTGCCCACGGCTCGTGGTCGCCACTCGAGAACTTTTCTGCTCCAGCGGCCATTAGCTCTACGAGCTATGTGCCCCGCCCACTGCCTATGCTATGTGACTCTGTAAGTAATAGAAAACAAAATATAAGCTACGTGCTATAGTTTGTTTTTGGGATTAGCTAGCAAAATAATAATATGAAAATAGGTAGGTACAATTGAAAATTGTTTATAAACATACAGTTTAAAGTCTAATTTACACCCGAAGGTTACTGTTGACGACATCTGATAATGTGTACACACACTAGGATATTATATTACACACATATTATTCGCACCGGACGTGATTAAATAATTCAATATTTATTCAACATATTATGGGATTCGAAATATTTCAATGCTTAGGTAGGTACTAAGCATTTAGCTTTGGTAAAGGGGCCAAGGTAAATTTTATCTTGGTTTGGTTTTACTGCTTAATTTTCATCATGGTAAGCTAAAGTTTTAATCAAAAGCAATTGGTATCTATGAACATGTAGGTATGTATATTACTTTTTAAAAGCCATACTCTATAATCAACTTGATGATCTATTTGAAAGGGTCTCTAACAAAAATAAAAGTCACTTTACCCCCTCCATGGGTCCAAAAAAGGGTAAAACGCGATAAGTTCTCCCGAATAGTTACGGTTCGCGGGCCGTCGCGGTTCGCCGGAGCTCGACAGTGAGTATGCCCCCTTATCTTTTTGGCTTTTTTACGTCCTAACAAAGTTAATGCCAAGAACCGTTAAAGTATTTTCTTGGCAGAATAGAAACTAAAGAAGTCGCAGAACTGTTGGCATAAAGCACAGATGACAAAAAACTTTTAAGACACTAAGATTTTGCTGATGAAGTAACAAATAGGCTATAACCGAGTTGTGGTGAGCTATTAGAGAGTTGTTTACGTATAGGTTACAAAGTTCAGGTTCAAAGGTCATTATTTTCAAGGTGCATTTGTTACATAATGGTAATACCATGTGGTATTCTTATACGCCTGTGAGTTTAAATATCACTGGGGGCAAAATTTAGCGTTATCCGCGTTTAGTAAAATTGAAGTCAAGTATAACTGTTAAAGTACGTGAATGTTTAATTATGCCTTTCCAGCCCCTCTGGCTAATATGGGAAGAGCCAAATCCTCAATTTGCCTTCGATAAATTGGAAGGGGTCGTGTTCCTGCAGTAAGACTAAATAACTTGATGATGACCAGTGAAACTGCTGTACCAAGAACCCTAGTGATTTCATTAGAGGGACTGCAAAAACAGTTCAAATAAAAATATTTGCCCTGTTACAGCGAGTGGATTCTAATGGATTTCAGTTTAACTCGGTTAGAAGTAAAAACCCGGTGGCTCGCCGGCGCGGCGCCACGCCGGATGTACTAACCGTTGACTCTATAACTTGAATGTATTTATAAAACTACCCAACTAAGTAGGCTAGTGGACACCCTCGGTTTTGTCCACGCTGAAGAATTTTGTAGGTATTTTACGTGATTAGTTATTCGTTTTTAGTTTATTATTATTCTGTTTAATGGCTTCAATGGTGCGTATTTGAAGCACACTGGTTTTGGTTACAAAGAAACTTATTAGTAGGTCTGTGGTTTAAGTGTAAATGTGCCATGTCAAACGCCTATGCGGCTCCTAAAGTTTCTTCTTGATATGTACTTAGATAAAAAATGTTTAGGTATATGGGTAAGTTATAATTATTTCAGACTTGTAGAAGTGTAGGTACTGAAGGTGTCTACAAACTCAACATACAACATATTGATAAAAATCTGAATATGTGGAAATGAATTTATGTTCCTATAAAATATGCATGTGTAACATTATGATAGAATAATAACAGTTATGTTATGGAAAAGGTATCAATCACACTTATAAACATACCCATATAAAACTATCTAAACCACTGTGCAAGCAGACTGGAACCGGAATGTTTCGCTTGCCTGCAAAATTCGAAAATAGATAGAAATAAACGACGCTTCGAACAGATTTTTCCGTAACTTTGTTACGAAGCAAAAGCCGCACGGAGGCGGCGACGCGGATACCGGACGCGCGACAACCGCGCGACAACTGCGCGACAAGCATGCGACAGCGATGCGGGATAGCACAATGCGGTTTGTCAATAGAATAAACAAGGTAACTTTTTCCGGTTTGTACGGATAGTCTGCTTGTTTTGTTCAGGTTTAACTTACAAATGCGAATTTCTCTTGGTAACATTGGTTTGACTTCCACTTTTTGTTCGGTATTGACATGGAGTCTCTGATTGTCGCGTCATTACGTATAATCGATTAAATTGGCTTGTGAAAGGTACCTAGTTTTTCAGCTTGTTGTTTAGTTTACCTAAAACCTTGAAACATTTTTTACCTGTTTCGCAGGTAAGTAAATACTTTCAGTTGTGTGTTTGCTTAGGAATTAAACATTAATGCACATCTAGATTTTTAACCCAAATATACATATAACTGTCTTCGTTATTGTATATTTGGGTTACATTCAAATCTTGATCATGGTTACCTTGATTAACAAAACACGCTAGAATTAGGAAATTTAGCATGAGAGTGAAAATAGCGATACCTCATCTACGAAAGATAAAATGGTAATTTACTATGTTCCAACACACGCACGTAAGGTTTTGAAGTTTAAAAACATTTCAGCTATTTCAGTGTTCAGTTCCGATACTTTCATGTTCTTTTCACTTAAAATGCAAAGCTTAGGTCGTTGAAGTATAACAATAGTAATTTATTGGGATCGGGGTCCATGAGGCCGCAGCCTGGTATTCAGAGTCGCGCTGCATGTGACAGTTTCGACTCTAAACGTTAACTTATGGCGGCGTTTATAGCACTTCATATTTCTAGATAAGTGCCGCAAAAATGTTTGAATCTAAACTCTTTGGTGTAGAGATTTATGTCTATACAATCGATAGAGTCTTTTTGGAATACGTTTAATACAGCAATGTATTGATTCAGCTTTTGAGAATGGGCTTTTGAAATCGGATCTGCGTTGTTACGTGCAATAAAGAAAATACACTGAGGCTGGGTTGCACCTTCTTAGTTCTTCTTAGTTACCGTTAAAGATAGGTGGTGCAACCCACCCTTAGGCTGAGAATTGCACCACCTAACTTTGACCGTAACATTGACGATAACCGGTGTTTTTTGTATGGAGTTTGACAGATTTTTGACGTTTGTCAAAGTTAAAGTAAGATAGTGCAACCCAGCCTTATTGTGTTTGAATATGGTAGAGCTATTGATCTTTTTCGTTCGTTTCTAACAACAATGATATTTAGGGTGAGTTGCACCACTCAACTTTGACAAAAAATATAACGATAACCGGTGCTTTTTGTAAGGATTTTGACAGATTTTTGACGTTTATTAATGTCAAAGTAAGATGGTGCACCCCAGTCATAGCGTCGTAATACAAACTTAAATATACCTACTACTTAAGTTGCAGCAACAAAGGGCGTAAAGGCAAGACCCACATTATTGAGTCCAACAATATAAATAAAGGCCATAAATCAGCAATGATAAGTCATTACTATTTAATATATCATTATCTTCAGCAGGAAATGCGATTTTCCGCTCATCAAAAATGGTTCCATCACGATTATATGACTTCTAGTGAATGATAAATGGACACAAAAATACGAGCACAACAACAAATAAGGTACTATTTATAAATTGGACATAACCAGTGAAACTGTAACAAAACATTTTGAGATTGGAATTATTAATATGTATATGTATTATTTCAAAATATGCTTCAACATGTCAATAAACATGGTAGCAATCCCGTAATTATTCTAATGATAGTGACCAACGCCACAGATAAATAATACTTATGAAAGTTTGAAACAATGTACCTAATGCTTCAGCATTTTTTATAAAACCAAATACATTGTTTTCGCACCTGCAAAAAACGTATGACACCGCCCAAAACTGACACAACACAACACCAATCGAAAGTTAGGTAACATGGAAAACCGATTTTATCTCTGAATCAAAACATAAAAACATATTTGGCTCTACGCACAGATAACTTAGCTTGATAGTCACCGCATTGTGTGATTTCTGAATGAATAAGTTGTTGACAGCACATTGAGATAAACTTTACTACGATATCTTATGAAGTGGATTATTTATTTATTTATTTATTATCAGAAAATGTATGTGATACTATTAAATTAAAATGTGTTGTCTGATGTACTATAGATACGAATTGGAGAAAATAATGGTATGTGCGTTGTCGCAAAGAAAAAGAGGTCCTTAGACCTTAAACAGAATTTTTGTTCTTAAACAGAGTGGAAACAAATATTTCTTTTGAAATATAAGGTGACAGAATGTGTATCAAATCAAATCAACTAGTTTATTCAGTACATAGGCCCTTTCCAGGACACTTATACATGACCCAAATATACTGTGAAATTCACTGAAGAGTTGAGGAAGAGGATAATATTGGTAGCTGCTATACAATTATAAACATGACTTTTAATGCGAGTGACAGTGAGCGGTAAGTCGTAGGCTCCGTGCTTGCATAAAAAATAATGGTAGGCAGTTTGAACAGGATTTGTAATGTTTGTTTATGTAGGGGAGACTGAGTACGATTGTAATAGGATACGGTTGTAACTAACTCGAAAACCTGTCTCGAAAGCCTAACTCGAAAACCTAACTCGACTCGAAAACCGAAATTTTGGGAACATAACTTACGATTTCCTAATTTGCTGCCACACTGCGTGTGATGTAATTTGTAACAACTCGTATTCATGAGTTTGCCTGAAATAGGTGTGTTTATACAAAGAAAGCCTCAACGAGTATTGCCAACAACAAAAAATAATAAGAAGGAACAAAGAAAGCTGACTCTATGTACCAAGTGGTCTGAGCGCTACCCTCCGAACGAGTTTGACAAGGTTATATTCTTCGCATTTGCCATTTCCTGGATTAACCACAATGAAACGTGTATTACTTTCTTGATCCTGTTTGCGTTACATCCATCCAAATGTGCGCATTGCGAAAATCCAAAATTTCGATTCGAGGAAACATTTATGGAAGATTTGATACAAGACATATGAAACGTGGTTGAGATGGAAATCGTGTGGCTGAAGAAT